>NC_139703.1:32106139-32693639 GCF_964188405.1 Protomyctophum parallelum | reverse complement strand
GGGGTTTTCCCATTCAAGAAGTTGGGACAGTCACTTCAGCGCACAGTAACACCATAGTGTTAAAATATAACTTCTAAATATTACATTATGTATTATAAAGGATGTATAAAGGATATGTTGCAAGGATACAAGTTAGTTGTCAGGCAAAAACCTTGGATCTGGTGCAACCACTCCAAGGAATACATACTATGTATGTATGTATGTATGTATGTATTTGGTTAAAATGGGTAGGGTTTAAAAAAAGGCAAGAGCTTGCTCTGGTGCACTGGCCTAAAAGTGGGTCCTTAAAAACTGCTAAAACTTCTGAAATGTATGTATGTAGGTATGTATGTATGTATGTGTGTATGTATTTAAAAGGGGGGCTTTTTTGTAAAAAGCCCAGCCCACAATACCTCCATATATTTAAAAATTATTCAAACATAGGGTTACCAGTGAAGGGCAAACTGCCTATTCACTGGGGACTATGCAAGGCAGAGGCGTCCACCCCCCTGAGTCCAAGTTAGACTAGACCGCATACCTAACTAACATACTATGTATGTATGTATGTATGTATGTATATATATATATATATATATATATGAAAACCTTGTGTGTATATGTACATTAAATGATAAATCGTGCATTACTGCATTTTAAAGCGCCTTTACCCAAAGCGCTTTAAAATGTGCATTACATTCACTCTAAAACATGACAATGTACCAACCCTCTGACCAGCAGGAGTTGGAGTTCAGTGTCTTGTTCAAGGACACACTTTGACACTAACCCATGGGGAGCCTGGCATCGAACTGGGAACCACTACTCTCCTTGAGTAGTGTCCTTTAAGGCCTTTTCAGATGGGGAGCCACGCACTAGTAATTTTCAACGAGAGGCGTGCATTTATTTTGGACGTGCAGAGAAGTTAAAGCATATTTTCACGTGCACAGTCCTGTGAAATTGTCGCACGCGTGCTCGTTTCGTGCACATGCCCGTGGGTGACTAGACCTGGATTGAAGTGAACTTACTTTTTCACGCTACACGTCCCGCGCCCCTTATAATAATAATAATAAAACTTTATTTGTATAGCACCTTTCATGACATGAAATGCAGCTCAAAGTGCTTTACAGAACAATGGAGAATAAAAGAAAAGCAAGGCAACGACAGTAATACAATACAGTGAGGACATGAATAACAAAAACTAAAATAAAACAACTAAAAGATCAATTAAAAGCAATGTTGTAGAAGTGGGTCTTGAGGTGAGCTTTAAAAATGTCTACAGAGGCTGCCTGACGAAGGTACAGAGGGAGCTTGTTCCATGCCGACGGCCCGTAGAAGCAAAAAGCTGCTTCCCCGTATTATTTAGTTGCCATTTTTTTAGGCAAAGCGAGCAGGCCAGCAGTGGAAGACCTTAGCGGGCGGTTTGGGACATATTTAGGCAGGCAGTCATGTAGGTAGGAAGGTGCGAGACCATTGAGAGCTTTATAGACAAGTAAAATAATTTTAAAATCAATCCTAAAAACAACCGGAAGCCAGTGCAGTGATGCCAAAACTGGAGTAATATGTTCTCTCATCTTAGTTCTAGTTAAAACTCTGGCTGCTGCATTTTGGACAAGTTGTAATCTGTCAGTTGTTTTCTTAGGCAGTCCTGAAAAAAGTGCATTGCAGTAATCAAGCCGAGAAAAAACAAAGGCGTTATGAGCAGACCTGGAGCCGATCCAGGCTGATAGGTAGCTATATGAGCTCATCACATCAGGTACAGTTTACCAGCTTGCAAATATTAGGAGAGCTCAGTGTCTATTGTCCAATCATGATCATGTTTCTGAAATGTTGATGTAATGTGGTGCTGTTTGTTTGAGCAGGCGAATGCCTCTTGTGTCTTTGTGTTTCTGTGTTCAGATGAGGATGAGGATGGCGAGCGCAACGTCATGCCTCTCACGCCCCTGGATAGCTTCTTCTCTGATGACGACTCCCTCAAGCAACCGAAGAAGAAGAAGCCCAAAAAGATCAAAGAGGGCAAAATGCCAAAAGTCAAGAAGAGGAAAAAGGAGGTAAGGAAGGGCATGTTTATGTGAAGCCAGTCGTTCCGTCTGTCATGACCCCATCGATCATACATAATAGGGATATCTTGTCTTTGAGCTTACCACATGTTCTCCGTCTCTTTCATGTCCCCTCTGGTTGGATCAAAGGTGTGCTTTAGCCCCCAGACTGCTTCTGAAATCTAAATGGGAGGCGGTGTCTAGCTTACGGGCATGTTGGCCACCAGTGTCATTATTGGTGCCAGTGTAAGCTGTACGCAGTGAGAGCCAGTTTAGAGAGTGGTTGGGTGCCTGTGGCGGTAGAAGTCGTAGTGGTGGCAGCGGAGGTGGCAATGGGAACTATTAGGTCAGCTGTGTGTGCATGTGTGCCAGCAGAGCTGTGATGGAGTGATTTTAACCATCTGAACCCTAGCCTCCCTATTGCGGTCATAGACAAAACTTTGGCAGAATAGCAAGACGATAGATTTGGTGTAGACTAGGGAAGAAGTAGGGGACGTAGTTTAGACTGGGGGGGGGGGTAAAGTGGTTAACGCCAAGCTTCTCCATTGTCTGTGGTCCGTAGCATTAGTTTTTGTTATCATTTAGTCTAGTTCTGTGTCTGTCTGTTGACACTGTTAGCTGTTAGCACCTTGAGATAGATACAGTATGGTTGTCAGACTCAGTGCAGCAGTAATACTGCATTTTATACACAACTTACTTTAGTAGTACCGTATACTGTACATTTATATTGCCCTCTAAAACGCTGCTATTTATTTTTGTGCAATAACATATGAGGCGAGCCAAGTAGTTAGTTTGTTTTAGCCTTAAGTTACTTACCTTTATTCTAACCCTAACCCTGTGTAATTGAATATGTTTAATATGTAATGTGCTTGTTCATTATTTGTGGGGATTGCTAATGATAAATGACCATGTTTGCTAAATCCGGTCCGGTCAGACTCAGTGCAGCAGTACATTGATGTGTTGTTCATTAATATGCGATAAACTAAAAAGTAAACAAGGCCCAAGACAAAGTCAAGTTTATGTTAATGCTCCAATCTGGGATTTATTTCAATTAATAAATTGTTATTTTGTAAAACTGGCTCATTAATCATGGTCAAAGTTCTCCATACAGAAATGTTGACGTCAGTGCTTTGTGCGTTTTATTCTGCATGTTAATGGTGTGTTGAACTGTACTCATATTTTTGACATTCTCTTATACTTGATTTCAGATAGTTTGGTGTAGAAAGACAGGAAACCAATAGAAGAGAGGAGAGACAAGTGAGACAAGACGGGTTAGATTTGAACCCTGGGTCCTCACGCTCACTAGGAGCATATGGTGTGTGTGCACGAACTGGCTGAGCCATAAGACACCCCTCTGTGTCCGTCCTTTGTGTAATTTCTCCACTTTACTGATGGTTTACTGTAGTCTATTCCCAATGTCTGTGAAGTGAATCCTATTGAAATTAAGTGAGCGATTTCTTCTGCATCATGCAGAACATTACAAAATGCTAAACATTTCTGCAAAGCCCCAATGCAGTAAACATTTATTTTGGTCATGCAACCATGTGCTCTCCACAGTACCGACACACTGTGCCATTGAACCTCATTCCCAGTGTGTCTCCTGGCCATGATGGCCGTGTGGCGGAGAGTGGTATATCAGTGACATAGCCAGGATGTTCCTCTCTGATGGCCGGGGGAAGCCAGCCAGCGCTGCGAGGAGCCCGACTGGCCAGGCACGCCACGAGGCCTTTGGCTGTCTGTGATAAACACTGAGCTCTAGGTCCCGCTGAGCTAATGAGGGGGGACTCCCTCTCTGACACAGCCTCTTCTCTTTCACACGCTAACACTCTCTCTCACACACACACACACACACACACACACAGTTTCCCCCTCCTTTTCAAGCCTGCTCTCTCCTTTCCTTCTCTCTCACACGTCACCTCTCTGCCTGCATAGTGATGCCTCCACTTTTGTTTCTTGTAGGTTCAGTCAGACAACTCAAGGAGGATGTAATATATATTTATTGAATATAAGATAATCAATGCAATATATTTATTATGGTTTGGCGATGTATTGGATCTGCTTTTAGGTACTCAGGTCAAGCGCATCAGTCCCAACCATAGGGACTCTGAATCCCCCGTACCTAAACAGTAGATCCAAAACGACAGGTGGTAGCTGGGGTGGAGGTGGGTGAGCACTTTGTATACAGCAGCACGCAGTATACAAAAAGGCAGCAGCAGCAGAATTGAGCGCAGGATGTATGACAGCAGCACGCTGATACAACAGCAGTAAGCAAGCAGAATGAGCGCAAGTTGTATGACAGCAGCACGCTGATACAACGGCAGTAGGCTAAAGCAAGCAGAGTTGAGCGCAGGTTGTATGACAACAGCACGTTGATACAACAGCAGTGTAAGCAAGCAAGAAGGCAGAGGACTGCAACCCCTCTGGTTCAAGTAGCCGGTATGAGAGATTGGGTGAGCGTGTGATTGGCTGAGTGAATCATGTGGATGAGAGCTTGATGCTGCGGTGGCCCAATTAACGGCCGGCGCGCTGACTGAGGTTCCCTGACTGAACTTGCTCTGCGCATGTCTACGACAGGCGCAAATGCTCATTTCAGTCAGACAACTCAAGGAGGATGTAATATATATTTATTGAATATAAGATAATCAATGCAATATATTTATTATGGTTTGGCGATGTATTGGATCTGCTTTTAGGTACTCAGGTCAAGCGCATCAGTCCCAACCATAGGGACTCTGAATCCCCCAACAGCGCAAAACATCCGAAACCCCCAAAAAGCAGATCATCACCAACCCTAAGCTATACATGTGTACAACAGAGCACCTGTTGTTTCCTGTAACAGGAAGACCATACCGATATCCATTCCGCGCAGCGACAAGGGTCATAGGACATGGATCAGACATAGGTCATGCTAGCATTATGTGATGACTAGTCAATGTGTTGGACAGTACAGCGCCTGTTCGACAGTACAGCGCCTGTTCTAGCATTATGTGATGACTAGGTCAATGTGTTCAACAGTACAGCGCCTGTTGATCCCTGAAATTCAGGAGTCCTAAACGGTGTCCTGGTTCGCTGCGCGCTGCAAAACCAACATGACCCACTGCACAAATAACCCAACCCAACCAGGATCACCGAAAGGGACATTCTATCATTATCATTAATATCTGAAATCAGTACCCAGTAGTCTACCACCTGGAGCTTCAAATTTTAGCTTGCAACATGATCGCATGCATGATCATGATGCGGCAACGCTGCAATGCGGCAAGTTCTGCAACAGTTATACGCAAAATACAGTTTAAAGAATGAATTGTACTTATGTAGTAAGTAAGAAAAAACAGTAGCAAATTACACACTATTCACGACTAGTTAGTATTTGAGCCTGTAAAATATCTTTCAAGACTAGTCTAACATAGCTTTCGTAAGCAGCAGAGACCACCGGCCTAAGAAACAGAAAGATCATGCAGAAAAACAGTTAAGAGTATTAATAATATCCTGCAGCATAAGGAGCAAAATAATGAAAATATGTAGCAGCAGCAACGTAACCAACATAATTCAGAGCTCATTAGTCTGAGCCTGAAAAAAGCATCCGAGTTTAGCAGAGCATAGCTTTCATCAGCTGCAGAAGACCACCAGCCCAAAGCTTGTAGCATTTGGTGCTGCTGCCGATCCTAAAGAGTGTGACGTGTAGCGATTAGGAGGCAGCCCACAGCCTTGACACAGAAGAAGCAGCTTTTGCAGGACCGGCCATGGCTTCCCGGAATCCATCATGAATAGGGGCTCATGACATTGCGGATGGACATCATGGCAGAAAACGAGGCATGGAAGAGAAAGGACAAAGACCAGTGTTAGTTGCTGTCACAGATATACCTTAATGAAATTAGTTGTTTTGAGTGATTTAATGGTGGGCATCCAAGCAAAGTCAGAAGTGGAAATATCATGCATAGGATTCACCACATAGAAGGTATAAAAAATAATATATATATATATATATATATATATATATATATTATAGAATGCCAGTAGATAACTCACTGAAGATCTGGAGTAAAGCTGAACGCCAGTTATAATGCCTTTGAGATTTAAACAATTAACTAAAAGCACTACTATGATAGGATACACAGAAAGCAACTTGGAAAGATGAATAGGACCCTGCAACATACTGTAACCTCATGAGCTTGCAGCTGCATTAAGAGAAGGCAGGAATAATTTACCATGGTTTGATTTAAGGTTACCAGGCAGCTTCGAAACCATCAGCATGGCCTCTGAGCTAGAACATGAAATTAAACAGGACAAGCATCTCTATGTTGACAAACCTGGAATTAGAACAGCTCTTAGAATGAAATAATCCATAACACAGGTCCAAGTTATACCACTGAGCGATGGTCCTTATTGATGGGTGATGCTGATTCCTTCATTATGACTGATCCGTTTCCCATTCCAGGTTTTTATCCGACCAAAGCATGCTACCGCTGCTTATAAGGTAGCTCAAATAACACGGAAGACTTGCATCTGCCGGCAAGTATTAAATTCAGCCATTTATCTGCAACCCATCTCCCTTCATACTCTTCCCCCAAGACCGTAGAAGGAGCTGCGTCCATGTCAACATATCAAGGATACAGATGTTTCAACCGAAACACTACTTAGGTGGCTGAGCGACTGCATGTGAATATAGAATTAATAGAACAAAAGCAGCCTAGGTGAAGATGCGGATTGATTAACTGATGACCTGCCTCATGGTTTCAGTAGCAGCAGATCCACGTATACCACCAATGTGAGCCTATCCGATAATGGCTGCAGCTGCGATGAAGACTGTATGCAGCAACCCATGGGGAGGACCTTCCCAGCATCCAAGGTTCATCTCATCAGTATAAAGGGCTGTCGCTCAGGAAATGGAGACAGAAGCAGCATGAGAACAGCTATGAATCGCTTTAAAATGACATGGATATAGCTAAAGTTGACTTTAAGGCAAATTAGCTTCAGTCACGGTGTAGTATCATCTAAGCCGTAACACTGATAGAATTCAAATCAATCATTTAGCAGCAGTGTTAGCAGCGTGGTAACGCCATACCTCTTTTCCTGGCTGAGCATAGGAAAAACACCACGCCTCTGTTCCTGGGCTAAGCATAGCAGAAATGTTAGCAATGAGCCAATTCCTGTCTTTAAAGACAGACTGCGTTTAATTTAATGTTAAACACTTCCCTGGCGCACCATAAGTACTTACCTGTAAAACAGACCCATAGAGTAAGACGGAGTTACGAAACTCAGTTCACTTCATGGGGCCAGTTCAATGGCGTGGCTCTTCTTCTACAAATGGGTAGAAGGGTACAGAAGCAACAGCCCAGCTTTAGTATTCTTAAATCCCTTATTTTAGATTGTTTGTAGTAATCGTATGACAAACACATTACAGAGACTTTAGTCGTCCTGAATAATACTTTTAAAACATGTCATGTTGCACACATGCTGTAATATTCTGGGACTTGTAAATAACACACTTGGAGAGCATTCAACATAGGTCTTTACTTCTTGACTCTTAATGCAGAACTGAACACACACAGCACACTCAGAGGCTACAACAGGCTGCAGGGGAAGTTGCTAATCAGCACAGGTGGAAATAATGTTCTCAATCAGTGGCATGATCTTTCACCTAGAAGACACTCTATTACACTCCTCCCCTTTTAGAATCTAAGCAGCAATTTACAATTACACAAAAACAATGCCTCATGTCTTCAATTCAAAAGAAACATGCTGTCAAAAATAACAGTTAGTAACAACAGAAATCTCTCACCCTCTATAATGCAATTAGCATAACATTTGGTTAACAGCACAGATCTTAATATACTGCCTGGGAAAGATAAGTCACTTTAATCAGTTATCAGTCTCTGTGGTCGTACCCTAGCTCTCTCTGGGTACCTGCGTTTAACAGGTGAACTATCTGTTTCAGAGGTCAACCCTGTTGAGGATGGCACCCCAACAGCCTGTTCAGGTGGTTCTGTATGAACAGGGGATGCTGTATCGCTCACTGGTGAACTGGGGGGAAAAAATGGTACAGGGGGCACACCCACTACAGCAGGTGGAATCAACGTAAGCAAAGGTCTGCCCACAGCTTCTCTCCATGGCAACATGTGATCCACATGTACTGTCCGCTGTCTCTGTCCCTCTTGTATCAAGTAAGTGACAGGTCCCAGTCTCTTGAGAACTGTTGCCTGAATCCACTTCTCGACTCCATCCCTGAAATTTCGAATGCGGACGTCCTCTCCTTCCCTGAAAACACGAACAGGAGAGTCTCCACGGTCATGATGGTACTTCTGTGCGGCTTGTTGTTTTTCAACCCTTCTGGCAAGCTCAGGCTTCAGTAAACTGAACCGGGTTCGGACCTGGCGCTTCAGGAACAACTCAGCTGGGGTCCGACCAGTCACAGTGTGGGGTGTACTGCGGTACATAAGCAGGAAGTTTGCTAACCTGTGACTGAGCGACAACAAAGCCTGACCATCCGCCTCCAGCACATTTTTTGTCAGAGCTCGCTTCAGGATCTGTACAGACCGTTCTGCCGGTCCGTTTGATGCAGGGTGGTATGCAGGCACGGCAGTATGTCTGATTCCATTACTCTGCAGGAATTGAGTAAACTCCTTAGACACTAGTTGCGGGCCATTGTCCGAAACCAACTCTTCTGGTAGGCCATAAGCAGCAAACAGGCCCCTCAGAACCACAATGGTGTTTTGAGAGGTTGTGGAGGACATTGGGAAAACTTCCAACCACTTGGAGTGGCTATCTATGACAATTAGAAAATGCTGCTTGTCTTTCTCAGCAAAATCAATGTGAATCCTCTGCCACACTCTTTCTGGCCATCTCCAATGGTGCAGCGGCGCCACCGCTGGCATTTTCTGTACTGCTTGGCATACCGAGCACCCTTGCACAAGTTCTTGGATATCAGCATCACAGCCTGGCCACCAGAGATAACTGCGGGCAAGAGCCTTCATACGACAGATACCTGGGTGCTCATGGTGAAGGTCTTCCAGTACTCTCTGTCGATAAACTGGGGGTATGATGACTCTTTGGCCCCAGAGAATGCAGCCTTGCTCCGCTGACAACTCCTGTCTGTGCATGAAGTACGGTCTCAGTGCTTCATCCTGCACATGATTAGGCCAGCCATTCATTGTGTAGCTCCACACCTTGCTAAGAACAGGATCCTTCATTGTAGCATTCTCAATGTCGTTTGCACTGATTGGTAATTCCTCCACATGAGAGAAATAGAAGATACTTTCCTCCTCTGCTGTGTTGTCACCCGAGGCTTGGGGAAGGCGTGACAAAGCATCAGCATTTGCATGATCAGCTGATTTCTTGTATTCAATGACGTAATTGTACGCCATGAGAATGAGAGCCCAACGTTGCATCCTCAAAGCTGCCAATGTTGGAACGGCTGTTTTCGGCCCCAGGATTGCCAACAATGGCTTGTGGTCTGTCAGGAGAGTGAACTTTCTCCCATACAAATATTTGTGGAATTTCTTTACTCCAAAAATGATGGCAAGCGCCTCCTTTTCAATCTGGGCATACTTCTTTTCAGCATCGGACAGAGTCCTCGATGCAAAAGCCACAGGTCGTTCCTCTCCATTTTCCATCACATGGGAGATCACAGCACCAACTCCATACGGCGATGCATCACATGCAAGCTTCAGCGGCATGCGCGTGTCGTAGTGCACCAACACTGTATTCTGCTTCAACAGTTGTTTAGCATCATTAAACGCTTTAGCACATTCAGCAGTCCAAACCCACTTCACATCTCGTTTTAGCAGGTTATGCAGAGGCTTTAGAGCGGTAGACGGGTTTTCCAAGAACCGGGAATAGTAATTGAGAAGCCCCAAGAACGACTTCAATTCTGTGACATTTGTTGGTGCCGGTGCCTTCGTTATGGCTGCCACTTTGTCATCCGTGGGGTGAAGACCCTCTTTGTCAATACGATGTCCCAGATACACAACACTGCTCTGAAAAAAATGGCACTTGGACAGTTTCACTCTGACCCCATGTTTTTCCAGACGTGTGAGCACTTCATCCAGCCTCTTTAAATGTTCCTCCTCCGAGGACGCAGTGATGAGGATATCATCCAAAAAACATGTCACACGATCCAGCCCTTGCAGCATCTGGTCCATGACTGACTGAAAAATTGCAGGTGCACTGGAAACACCATAGCTAAGGCGGTGGTATTTGTACAGTCCCTTGTGAGTGTTAACGGTCAAATATTTTTCTGACCTTTCATCCAACTGCAGCTGCTGGTAGGCATGTGATAGATCTAGTTTGCTGAATGAGGTTCCCCCGGCTAAAGTAGCAAATAAATCCTCAGCATTGGGTAGTGGGTATGTCTCCACTTCTACACACTGGTTGACACTGACCTTGTAGTCTCCACATATTCTGATTGTTTTATCAGCCTTGGGCACAGTGACTATGGGCGACGCCCACTCACTTGTCTCAATCTTCGAGATCACTCTTGCCTTTTCCAATCTGTCCAGCTCTCTCTCTACTGCTTCCTTTAGCGCATAAGGAACTGGACGTGCTTTACAGAATATTGGTGTGGTGTCAGGTTTTGTGCGAATCCTAGCTTTGAACCCTTTAATGCATCCTTGACCCTCAGAGAACACTGCCTGGTGTCGCTGTACCACCTCTTGGACCCTGGGATTCCATTCTGCTGCTGTTAGCACACTGTGTACTGTGAAAATCTGCTTCCAGTTTAGCTGTAGTTTCTTTAACCAGTTTCGGCCAATCAGAGATGGCCTCTTTCCCTTAACAATGACAAGAGGTACTGTGACTTGCTGTTTCTCATACTGTACTGGTATCATTATGTACCCACAAACAGGGATTATTTGGCCTGAGTATGATTTCAGCTTCAATCTGGAGGCTGGCTTTAGTGGGAAACGGGTTAGATTTGACTGGTAAAATTCCTCTGATACCACTGACACTGCTGACCCTGTATCCAGTAGCATGGTTTTGCTCTTATCACCCAGTACAACATCAACTGTGTAACCTTTCTCATGGCTACATGTAGAGTATATAGCATACAATCCAAAAAGATCATCACCGGCATCATCATCTATTTCAGGTGCATCTTCTTCATTTTCCACATACTGGGTTTGAGAAGTGACATTGCCTCTTCTGCATGCACGAGCGATGTGCCCAATCTTGGAGCATGTATGACACTTTTCATTTTTGAATCTGCAGTCATGTGCTAAATGTTTCCCTAGACATCGATAGCATGCTTGTTCTTGTTGCACCCCAGTATTTCTGTTCATTACTCTCTGGCCTCTTCCTCTGTTGTCATTGTTCCCTCTGAACTGCCCTTTCCTCCCCCTATCAGAAAAAGTGTGAGTACTTGACAGGGCATTTACCTGGTGAGCCGGTGCACTGTGTCCTGCAAACTCCAATGTATTCTTTGATGCAAGCTCCATTGATATAGCAATCTCGCAGGCCAGCTGGAATGTCAGATCCTTTTCTGACAGCAACCTGCGCTGCACAGCCTCAGAGCGCAGTCCACACACAAAGCTATCCCTCAGCGCCTCATCCAGGTAACGGCCAAAATCACAGGTGGCTGACAACTGCCTCAAAGCAACAACATAATCAGAAACAGCTTCCCCTTCCTTCTGGTTACGTTTTTGGAAACGGAAGCGTTCAGCTATCACAATCGGCTTCGGTTTATAATGCAAACCCAATGCTCTCTTCAGGTCAGCATAAACCATCCCACTTGGCACATTAGGAGATACCAGGTTCTTCAGCAGCTTGTAAGTGTCCGCCCCAATCACGGAAAGAAACACGGGCACCCTCTTGTCATCAGCAATGTCATTTGCCAACATCCACTGCTCCAGACGCTCAACATACGACTCAAAATCCTCCTTTGAGTCATCGTAGACATCCACATGACCGATGCGTCCAGCCATGGCAATGTGCAGGAGAAGAAAAAAAATGTACCTGGTTCCTTAACAAAAAACAATGTCCTTTATACGACCAGTGTACAGGATTTAACAAGTCCTTCACGCAGAGACGTTCAAAAACATCCTCGTCGCCACTGTAATATTCTGGGACTTGTAAATAACACACTTGGAGAGCATTCAACATAGGTCTTACTTCTTGACTCTTAATGCAGAACTGAACACACACAGCACACTCAGAGGCTACAACAGGCTGCAGGGGAAGTTGCTAATCAGCACAGGTGGAAATAATGTTCTCAATCAGTGGCATGATCTTTCACCTAGAAGACACTCTATTACACATGCCTAAATGGCTTCTTATTTGCACTGCCGTCGTTGAAAACAATGTATTCGAAACTCCATTTGTCCGCCTTTCAGGCTGCATGAACAGTGCTCGGTTTCTGCCCGCTCATCGTAACTCTTCTATTAGATGGCTCTGCTGCAACCCATGCCGCCTATTTCTCCAAGCATAGGCATCGAGTCGTGGGTGCTTGAGGCCTGAAGCGCCCACTGACACAATGGGCGCGTTCGGAAATAGCGCACTGTGCAATGCAAACAAATGGACGAGTGCGCTCCCGCACTGGGGCCAGTGGGGCGGGGGGGCACCCACTATCAATTAGCATCCTAAATACCTCATAATAGGCCTACTAAAAATAATTGAGATCCCTGAATGTGCAAGCATCCACCTTATAGCCAGGTAAATCATTTATTTGAACAGCAGGATCAATTAGTTTATAGGTAGTTAGCATGAATCAATGGCATGATATTGATTCCTCCAGCCAAAATGAAAATAATAATATCCAGCATGGCTCTGCCCAACACTAGGTGCATGATACGGTACAATTCACACTGACATATTCCTTGGGACCCTTGTGCCATGTGGGCCTATGCATCCAAGAGCAACCTCACTGCTCTCTCAGTTGCTCTGGTCAACTACATTTACTTCTAACTGATGCTGCATTGGACGTTTCATTCTGATCAGAGAACTTGTGTTGCCATATGTGAAGAAAAATACACTGCAGTACAAACAAACAATAATAGAAAAACATTAACTAAAATAAGCAGGCTAATTAACATAAGAAAATGTACAAGCAAACATTTACTCACATAATGTAAATAAAAGAAAGAGGCAAAACTATATCATAGTTCCATATATATGCATAACACAAACAAACTTACAAGTATTAGGTGAAGAACCTCCAAACAACACAACATGCATCTCTGAATGTGAACATGAAACTGACAACAAACAAGACGGCTCTCTTCTACACTCTACAGAACAGGAAAGCTAAAGATAAACTGCCCCTAGTGGACGGCAGACCCTTCAATATGGAGGAGACAAGCAGCTGGGTCAACGAAAACAAGCCACAAACTATCTTGAATCATTATGAAAACAATCCAACAACGTCAAATAAGTTTATCATATAAATTGAGGGTGCCTCAAATGAACCGCGGGTTTAAGCAACGTTGACTGTTATAATGTGCAGACGTGGCAACATGCCTGACAGACGCGATGCGGACATACTCCCGAGTAATCTAGTAATAGTGGCGACATTAGTGTTGACTCACTTGGCAACAATGGAATGCGGAAGTGCTCGTTCTATCTCAAGGGATAGTTCCAACTTCCAGCCAAAGGAACAATGTTGGAACTATACAAAGCGTGTCGCCACTCTCCTACTCTATATACTGTGGACGAATGTATGCTTTTAATCCCGTTGCCTTGAATCTATATTACGTCCACATATTGACTAGAAGCAGCCGAGACAAGAATGCGCACCAAGCGTGACCACCGTCGTAAAACTGATTATAAACTTTGCCTGGATTTACATGTGAAGAACGGCGGAAAGCAGAGCAGACGGCAGGTAAGATGCTTCCTTGACTAGTGTTGTGAGCAGGACAGGACCCGACGTGAAATGCATTGGCTAACGCGATCTCGGTGTGATCGAGGCACAACGATAAAGCAACAGAAGAGAACATTTAAGCAGCAGCTTCAACTTATTTCCGTCGGTGAACAAAAGCAGTGCACGTTCTTCCAACCAATTAAACTCACTGACTTACCAGAATTGTATGAAAGCAACGTTTAGTGCCTAGCCTAATCGCCCAGACGCCACAGCAGTGGCGAACTGGTGACATTAGCAGCAGTAGTAGAATTGAGCACTTTGTATACAGCAGCACGCAGTATACAAAAAGGCAGCAGCAGCAGAATTGAGCGCAGGATGTATGACAGCAGCACGCTGATACAACAGCAGTAAGCAAGCAGAATGAGCGCAAGTTGTATGACAGCAGCACGCTGATACAACGGCAGTAGGCTAAAGCAAGCAGAGTTGAGCGCAGGTTGTATGACAACAGCACGTTGATACAACAGCAGTGTAAGCAAGCAAGAAGGCAGAGGACTGCAACCCCTCTGGTTCAAGTAGCCGGTATGAGAGATTGGGTGAGCGTGTGATTGGCTGAGTGAATCATGTGGATGAGAGCTTGATGCTGCGGTGGCCCAATTAACGGCCGGCGCGCTGACTGAGGTTCCCTGACTGAACTTGCTCTGCGCATGTCTACGACAGGCGCAAATGCTCATTTGTCACAATTTCTTTCTTTCTTTCTTTCTTTCTTTCTTTCTTTCTTTCTTTCTTTCTTTTTCTTTCTTTCTTTCTTTCTTTCTTTCTTTCTTTCTTTCTTTCTTTCTTTCTTGCTTTCTTGCTTTCTTGCTTTTGGGCTTTCGTTCTTAATTTCATGTTTCAATCATTGCACCCCTTACCTGCCCTTCTGCTTTGCCTCTTTTCCCTTTCTTCCCCTTCATTTTGTCCGTATTCATTCCTCTCCCACAGAAGAACCACTGCTGCTGCAATTCACTTCCAATCACTCACCAAAGGTTGGTGTCAGAAAAGGGCCACAGATCAATTGGGGTCACAGTGCTGTCAGTAAGCACATCTCCCTCCCAGGGCAGCGCTGCTGGCGGGATGCACACAGCAGTGATTCTCCAACATTTTGGGCAGACAAATTGATTTGTATTAAGCTGCGGATACTCTATTTGAAAATACTTTGTGTCGAGGACCATAAGATTGCATACTTGAAGTTTTGTCAACATAAAATAGGGTTAAATAGTGTTTAAACTGTTCCTCATTTTGCCGGGGAGACCCAGGAACCCCGTCAAGGAGCCCTGGGGGTTCCTGGACACCACTGTGAGTACCAGCGGCATACAGAATTAGCCAGGGAGGGACTTTTTTGTCTCATTCCTCTCAGCGCGTGCCCAAACAAAAGGCCCATACAGATGAAGGCATGGTCACTGACCTGCCTGTGAGAAATCAATATTGTGCCAAGGGGAATTGGGAGTAAACAAGAAGCCATCGCTGAATTCAGTGTAAAAAAGAGGGTGCTGCAGTTTTGCTGTAGAGTGTCACAATGACTGTGCAGTGATGCTTACAGCTTCAATATTGTGTAGAAATGCAGGCAGTGAGAGATGGACTGTCTTTTTTGTTTTCATTTTGCTTTGCTTTGAGGGAATGTGAGTTGACAGAAAGATGAAAAGAAAGACACTGTTTATTCATTCATCTTTTTCCTTTGATAAAAATGTTTAATGTGCTATAACACAAACCTGTGTTGCTTATACTGTGTAGATCACATTTTGTCAAACTGGGTCATGTCAGCATATACTTATTTGATAGTTCCAGTGGCATTCGCTGCAATTTCCCTGAGGCAGCAACATCACAGGGAAGAGGGAATGCATCTAATTTGATTACGCTTTCAGAAACTTATTTTTTGTTTCTGCCTGTAAAGAGGCACCATCTTTGTCGCTGTGTGTGCGTGTGTGTGTGTGTGTGTGTGTGTGTGTGTGTGTGTGTGTGTGTGTGCGTGCGTGCGTGCGTGCGTGCGTGCGTGCGTGCGTGCGTGCGTGCGTGTAAAACATTGAACTCTTGGCCACTGTGACGATGTCGTACTGTAGTACAATGTTCACTTCAGAGTCGCACGCCGGCTTAATATTGGTTCTGGTTCCCTGTCTGCTCCTCTTCCTCTTCCTCTTCTTCCTCCACCCCCATTCCCATCCCCCATCTCCCCTTTTCTATTATTACCCCCCCCCCTTCCCCCCCATTCTCCTCTCTCTCTCTCTCTCTCTCTCTCTCTCTCTCTCCCGCTCTCTCTCTCTCACTCCTTCCTTCTTCTTATGCATAAATGAGATTTGTCTAGACGGGTGCCTGGGCGCGCAGGCGCTGCAACCACAGGCCTCTGCATAACAAGCTCGTTATGCAAACGCCTCTGATTGGATGGCGCCGTTCCATTGGCTGCCACCGCTACAGAGTGAGGTGTGTGGGGGGGGGGGGGGGGTGGTGGAGAGAGTGGCACTGTAGAAAGAAAAAAGAGTGAGAGAAAAAAAAGAGAGAGGGTGCTGGGAGGCAGAGAGAGAGAGAGAGAGATGTATAAGGATGGAGTGGTTGTGTGAGGAAGAAATTAGAAAGAGGGAGACAAAACAGGAGCTGTAAAGGGAGAGAGAAAGAAAAGTAAATAAATAAACAAAAAGTAATCGGGGGTCGATAGCAAGTTGTGGGGGAGAGAGATAGAACGAGAGAGAGAGAGAGAGAGAGAGAGAGAGAGAGAGAGAACGAGACAGCCCTAGACATTGCTCGATTTCCGTTGCCATGGTAACACAGGCTGGCTGCTGGTAGGGTTGGCGGGCGCTGCGGCAACGTGAGCCCTTTTCACTGTGCTGCAGAGCAACAACGCCTGCAACACTCCATGCACGCGCGCATGCACGCACGCACACACACACACACGCACATCACACGTGCACACACACGCACGTGCACACACATGCATGTGCACACACACATGCACACTTAACGGGCCTACTGCAACAGGCAGCAAGCAGACCACTGTGTGCGATCATGCATGCCCCATAATGCTCTCCAGAACACAAACTCTCACACGTGCACACGTGCAGTGTGTACATAGAGGAGGAGAACCCCCCCCCCCCTTCCCCACAAACACATATTGGCACGCATGCGTGGACACACACACACACACACACACACACACACACGTGCACGCCCGCACGCGTGCGCACAATCAATAATTAATTAATTTATAAAAGGAACATCAACAGTGGAGCCTAGTCAAATCCTTTGTGTTAATTTAACTAAATTTAACTCCAAAATGGACCTTTACGGGTTTATAGCTCTGGGAGTGTACACATGGATCATCAACCATTTGGATCCATTTCCACTCTGAGCTACAGTAACGCTGTAGTAAAGTTGTTTACAGTGTATAGAGCAGCTCAAGGCTGTGTCGTGTGTCTCTGTTGAGTGTGTGTGTGTAGAGGTGGCTGTGCTTCCATTAGCGTTGGTTCATGGGGAGGATTCTCTACAGTATTCGAGGTCTAAAGTTATCTGGCTATTTGAAGTAGATGTTCATGTTGGGGGCACCATTTTAATGAGAATGTGACATTGGAATACCATTATACTGGACGAATTGCCATTTAGCCTACACAGTGAGATCCATAGTGTTACATTCAGAGTGCATTTATTCCTGTTCTGTAGTAGTGCATAGATTTGTTTTGCATGGATTGGTCTCAGTGGGAGTGATACCCCTGTCCTGATCGTCTGCCCTTTTATTGGGTTTCCTCTTTCAAACATTTCTGCAACATAGAACAATGTGTTGCGTTTCCTTTGGCTCCGTTTACATCAGTAATCTCTTGAATCCTGGCTTCGGAGGGACCTTTATCTGAAGAGATGGCTTTCTTTGTATGAATTCAACTTGGAATCTGGCCCAATTGGCCCAGAAATCTTCTTTTGAATCTCACCTCCAGAGATAGAGGGCCACATTTCACTCTGACTTTGTTTTAAAGCAGCCTTACTGCATTTTTGCAAATGTCTGTAAACATTTATGACGTTGGTGATTTTGCTTGTGAAAATGCTTGTGGGAAAATGCACAATGAAATAGGGGTGCAACCATTAATCAAACTAATCAAGAATGGAATAATCAATCAAAAGTGCCAAACATAGCAGATCTACAAGTTCTCAATGTGTTGTGATGCAATGCACCGTGAGTTTGTAGATTGGCTATCTTAGTTTTAAAATAGGTTAATCAGGTTAATCAGACTCATCAATTTGATTATAACAAAGTCAGTAACTGTATGGTGTGTGTGTGTGTGTGTGTGTGTGTGTGTGTGTGTGTGTGTGTGTGTGTGTGTGCGCGTGCGTGTGCGTTCGCCTGTGTGTTCATCAGGGAGTGGTCCAGCCGGTAGTTGACAGTGACATTGAGGATGCGTCGGAGATGGAGGAGGAAGGCGAGCGCCCAGAGATAGGCTCAGAGAGCGAGAGCAGCACCTTTGGGCCGACCAAGAAGAAGAAGAAGAAACCAAAGGAGAAGAAAGAGAAGAAGCCCAGGAAGAAGAAGAGAGAGGAGGAGGAGGACGACGATGACGATGACGACGGCAACATGAAAGTGAGTTGGGAGTCAAGAGAAGCTTTTCAACAGAAGGCCTCATAGCCCAATTTATACTTGGGTGCGCGTGCCAGTGTCGCCTGCCGAAAATAGCTACTGTAGTTCACAAGCTTGTAGGATCTGTAACATTCAGTAACGTCTGACAGAGTGTAATTCAAGCGTGAGCCTGTCTTAAAGTTAAAATATACATGTATAGTTATTTAAAGTCCCCATGCAGAGATCGTGTGCTTTGTTTGGGTAAATGCCTTTTTGAAGCTCAGCTGTCCTGTGAAACTTCTAGTTTCTTGTGCCCTGCATATCTCCAAAGCAACTCAATTCGGATTTAGCACTCACTGAATCCAGTTTTGGCAGGACACTCAACTCAGATTGGGTGCGACATGATGAATGCTGAATGCCAGATATGGGGTACAGAAATGTATTTCACTAATTGATTTTGAGATTCATAAAAACAAATTGATAATCGATATATTAATAAAACTAGAGGCTTGGGCCCATGGGCTGTATTTTGCGTGTCTTAAGCACCAGATCTTATTACTTAACTTAAGACCTGGAGGCGTGGTCAATGCTATTTGGCCACTCAGAATAGCCAAATGGCATTGATCACGCCTCCAGGTCTTAAGTTAAGTAATAAGACCTGGTACTTAAGACACGCAAAATACAGCCCATGATCTCTGTATCGGTCTGTCTGTTAGTACTTGTCCCTTTTATGCCCATATATTGTATGGAGATCCCTGATGTCATTAGCATATTCCCATACATTGTATATTGGCATGCCTATCTATGGGCATATTGGTCAGATCGGCGGTTCTGTACTTGCCGGATCTCCCTATGCCTATATATGGGCATATCTGGTTTGTTTATGGTTATGGCGGCATGTGTCTGATGGGTAGATTTTGAAGGTGCGTTTTACCAATGGAAATACATAAATTGGCCTCGCTCTGCGCACATTCGTATTATGAAAGGCATATCGGCCCGTGTTGAACGCACTGGCCCGTGTTGAACGCACACACATTATGGCTTACCGCGTTGCTGAATATTTTAGCATTGTGGGAGTGTCCATATGTTAATTATTTTCGCTTTGCGCAATTTGCTATTAAGCCCCTTGACCTAAAGACACTCAGCGCATAACGATTAGACGTGGGTCTGACCACCTCATAAACGCAAAAAGCACTGTTTGATTTGACACTTGAGCGGCTCTGTGAGGCTGCTAGAGTGTTGCCATGTCTGTTTATTATAAGCGGCTTATTTTTCTGTAAAGTTGCTTTCTGTGTGGTTGCTTTTCTTGTTTCTAAAGTGGTTATTTGGGCTTTTCTCCTAATGTTGTTTAAACCAGTGATCCTCACACAGCACATTCCCATGTCAAGGATCCCCAGATGAATGCATTTGCCCAACTAAGGACGGCTAATCCAAAAATTAAATAAAAAGATTACTTTTGAAAATAGCAGATCTATACCAGCTCACAATGCATCACATTCATTCATTAAAACTATGAACTCTGACTGCAGGGGGATATATAATGATCATTATAACAATGTGCAAGAACATATTTAAAAAGAAGGAAGAACTTTATATTTGTGGACAATCAAAATATGTTTTTTTATTTTAATGTGGTGTCATTCAAATTAATCTGGATATGGCAGACTCACTATTTAGAAAATAAAAACATGGCACTTCATTTAAAATAGGTTACAGACCCCTGTTATATGCGCTTCTTTTGGGATTATTTTTATAGACCTATTAAGTTGTTTCTATGGGACATGGCAACACTGCAACAGCTGCTCTCTGCTGGGCAAAGAGAGAGGCTTTCTTTGGTAAAAATGTTGAGATTAGAAACGGCCATAATTCTTACATTTCTCAACCTTTAAAAAAAATAAAAACATCTCCATAATCCTTGGGAACTTTGCTTTCATACGCTGTATCACACCCGATTCAAGTCTTCTTAAATAAAATGCTACGAGCGAACTCAGCGAAGACCATACCATCGGGGCCACAGCATTACGCAGCACGCATTCAACTCATTCCTTCCTCGTGATTTGAATGAAATAAAATATAATAAACGTTATTTTACTGTTTTCTTTTCAATAGAAACAAATAAAGAGCGTGTGTAGGCTACTGTGTGCAAGTGCAACAGTGCATATACATGCATGCACTAGGCTATATTTCTTCCGTGTCGGGATGGTGATTGAGCTCTTCAAGTTCACAGCCCGTTTGTCTTTCAGAAAAAAACGTTGATATTAGCCTATAAACACTCATGGTTCTCTCATTTCTCAACCGTTTTATTAAATGTAAAAATCTCCATATTCCTTAGGAATCTTGCTTTCATTCGCTGTATGGTACATGGTTCTATCGTTATCGAATTAAACAATATCAAACGAACTTGCATGTTCGGGGGTTAGACGATTCTGGGAACATTACGCATGGATTGCCAATTTGCCAATATGCTGCTATCTACTCGCAGTTCCATTCCGATCTGAAAGGTATAGGTGGGTCTGTTATTTTGAGGCATAAAGGTGACAGCATGCAGTGCAATAGGAATAATTAACCCAAATGTGACAAAGGCATGTCATGTCTTCTATGGTGCCAGCCTGAAGAAATGTAATACCACGATCCCCAAAGTGCGCATTCCGTATGTGACATCAGCTGACTGGTAAATAGAATAGTACGGACATGTTGATTGGGTACGTCTCAAACACGCCTTAAACACACCCATGACTAATTCAAGGCCGTTTTGCGCACTCCGCGGGGTGTCAAAAGCGCTTCTGAACATGCCCAAAATTGCAATATGACATACCACACGCCCCCAGATCATAATACTGTAATTAGATTAGTAATATAGAAGTAAGTAAAATAGAAGTCCTAAATCAACCCCATAGTGTTCGTGAAAATATTATTTTCACGAAGTGAACTAGCATAGTGAAAACAAGTATAAACGATGAAGAAGTGTGTCTGGATTCCATGCTAACTGTAAAGCTCCTTTAGGGGCTTTTGGGGGGAGAATACATTTATTGAACAAAGATGATTTTTCTGCCATGGATAGGGACGTTAAATAAATGACAGCTGTGTGTTAGTGAATAAGTCCTTTGTCTTGTTCTGCTGTGATTGAGTATCTCATTACGCGTTAGTCTCTCTCTTCACATCATACTTTCAATGAAATGTAAATCTATTCATCTTGCCTGCATGTTTAATTAATTCAGTTATTAACCAGAGGAACCCTATCACCCCCTTTTCTGGGGGCGAACATTCAATGAACATAGAACAACGTGTTGCGCTGCGACACGTGAGATTGTAGATAGGCAATTTTCCGCAGAGATATTCAGTTTCGAGGGAAAAGGGGAGGAGGCCTAGTATAGACCCCTGGGGGACTCTGGTCAACCAAGTAGTTAAAAACTGCGTGTTTGTTTGTGTGTGTGTGTGTGTGTGTGTGTGTGTGTGTGTGTGTGTGTGCGTGCGTGCGTGCGTGCGTGCGTGCGTGCGTGCGTGCGTGCGTGTGTGCGTGCGTGCGTGCGTGCACACTTGTATTGCTATTGCATGTTGACATATTGTTTCTATGTGGTCTGAGGAGCCCAAGTCATCCAGCCAGCTGATGCAGGAGTGGGGTCTGGAGGATGTTCAGTATGGCTTCACTGAGGAGGATTATAAGACCATCACCAACTACAAGGCCTTCAGCCAGTTCCTCAGGTGAGCATCCATTTTGTGAACGAAGCCTTATTAATATTTCGCCGTACCTGGTAAAATGGCCGATCTACAATGCGATGTGATGGGTTGTGGGCTATTATGTGGCTATTTTTGGCACGTGACATCAACAGAACATGCAGTCTATTGCACAAGACAAGAAGCCGCTCCGTACAATATAATGTCTGTCAGAGCAAAGGTCAATTAGAAGCTTTTTCGTTGCCTCATACTTAGCCTGAGCTAATAATACTGATTCATGACAAAATGGCGTTTTTGGGATAACATAGCCCTGACAGCAGTTTTAATGTATTGAATAATATTGTTGTTCACATTGCATTGGGATTGTGCAGTCCAAGTAGGGAATGAGACATTATCCCAGGTGAAGGAGATCAAGGCAGGAAAAGAAAGAAAGTTTTAGCGCTTTTACCACAAAAAGTACAGAAGGCTTTTCTTCTGTGTGAGTCTTAGATATTTACAAGCTTTTACAAACTTTACAACCAAAGGGTCTCTTAGCTTTTTCCACAAAATAACACATTTACACATACATACATACATTACATATACATACATACATATATACAATTGACTCCTTGTGTTGGCACAATTCACAAACAAAACCTTCACAGCACACTGTGTCCATTTATAGTGTCTATTTATAGTGTCTCAGGACCTACAGGTGCCCTCTTCCCAATGACCCAGGATCAAATCCCACTAGGGCCTTCAGCCTTCTGTCTCCTCTACGCTGTGTTTCTCTCAGTGTCCCCACTGTCTGTCTGAATAAAGAACACTATCCTAAGGGGACCGGACTGCTCACTATCCTCCAACACACGCACGCACACGCACACACCCTACAGTGAAACTAGAGCACGGTGTGGGGGTGGCGAGCAAACAGTGGTCGTTTTGTTTGAGCTAGAAACGCTCTGCTGTTGGTATAAAGAGCGTGTATCACCTGGGGCTGGCTGGCTGAGCCGAGCTTGAGCTGAGCCTGTGCTCTGACAAAGTGGAGCATAGGCTCCAGCAGAGCCCCCTGTGAGTAGTCAGCTGCTCGCTGGATGCCGATGACAGCTTGGAGGATCAGGGGCTCGGTGTCCTGACCCACTATCTCTCACAGGCCACTGTGCCAAACATCCAGCGTGTCGCCTGACAAATCACAAACATGACACACGCGCGCAGCGTGGCACAGCACAGCACAGCACAGCATGCACAGCAAAACTTTACGGGGGGTGCAGACTAGGGGCAGCAGGGTGTCTGCAAATCAAGACACAGTTCCCTCTGGTGCAGAAGGTAGCATCAATTACATCAGTGGGAGCGGGAGTGTGACACTATAATATTGCCCTCTCCTCCTTGGTTTTACTCAGGCCCCTCATTGCCAAGAAGAACCCGAAAATTCCCATGTCAAAGATGATGACGGTGCTGGGAGCCAAGTGGCGAGAGTTCAGTGCCAACAATCCCTTCAAAGGCGCATCTGCCACTGCCGTGGCTGCCGCGGTGGCCGCCGCTGTGGAAACGGTTACCGTGGCACAGCCGCTCTCTCTCAGCAGCAGCCAGCCGAGCGCTCAGCCGGGGCCAATCAAAAAAGCCAAAACCAAAGAGGGAAAGGGTAAGGGCTTGCAAACTGTGCCAACGGATGTTTTTAGAAATAATACGCTCGGCATCTCAATTAACATAACTGTGGTGGCGGTGCGGTCCTGTGTCCCAGGGCCAGGAGTGAGAAAGAGAAGCAAGGCTGTGAAAGAGGTGAAGAAGAAGCCGAAGGCGAAGAAGACCAAATCAAAGTCGGCCCAAAGTGTGAAGAAGAAGAAAGCATCGTCGGTATGTTGTGCTGTGCTTTCATTCGTCTGCTTTCATTTTACACTCAGCCACTGACTGTTCTGGTGAAGTTCAATGGGAAATGCACTTTATTTGAACATTGCATAGCATTGCACAGCTGCATACAATAGAATACCATACCATGGTGTAGTATAACGTAAGGGACAATGAACAACGAGGTGGTCATTATTCCGAAATAAATCCCGACAGGGAGACCCAGAAGTGGAAATATGCCCTGGGTTTCTTTCTCAACCTCCTGGCTTATCATACAGATGATAATTTGACACAAAATATAACAATAGAACAAGGATTTCCTCTTTGCTCTGGGCAACACAGCCGACTCACAAAACTCCAGTAAATTCTGATCAATGGAGTTTCAAGGGAGTTCAATGGACAGGTGGTGCCATCTTGGGAGGTTTTCGCTATTACAGCTGTAAAATGTTACTGTAAACAAGAGTTTGTTTACTTGGATGCCATGTTGGATACGGCACAGAACTAAGCAATGCAGATTGATATGATCCCGGACAGGTGCTCCGTCTATTGATCAGACCGTCCATAGCAACGGTCTGTTATTTATAGCAGCAGCCTGTAATAATCAATAAATTACAGACCGCTGAATGGGATTGACCAATCAGAATTGAGCATTCCACCAAGCCGTATAATAAATGCTTTTTTTTTTTTTTTTTAAGATATTTTTTTGCGGCTTACGCCTTTTATTGATTTTTTTTTGAAGGGACAGACAGTAGGCTGACAGGAAACGGGAGAGAGATGGGGGGATGACATGCAGTAAAGGCCGTGTCGGGTCCGGGAGTCGAACCCGCGGCACACTGCGACTGGATTACCAGTCCGGTGCCCAGACCGTTACGCTACGGCCTGGGCCAATAATAAATGCTATTGGTATAGTAAAGCATAAGTATAATTCTATGATAAAATACCATAAATATGAGTTAAACATAAACGTAATTCGGGTCTGAAGAATGCAGTGTAATTTTTGCCTCCATCTTGACTAAGCAAATTGTGTGTGAGTCATCATTGCGTGTGTGCGTGCGTGCGCGTATGTTCCTTTATACCATTGTAACCTTTATTTAACCAGGGGAGTCAAATATTGAGGTTCAAGACCTCATTCACAAGTGTGTGTTTGTGTGTGTGTGTGTGTGTGTGTGTGTGTGTGTGTGTGTGTGTGTGTGTGTGTGCGTGTGCGTGTGCGTGCGTGTGCGTGCGTGTGTGTGAATTTTCCTAGAGTGAGGAAGACTTCTTTGAAGAGTCAGACTTTGATGACATCAGCATCCACAGTGCCTCTGTGCTCTCTGACACCTCCGGGGCTGCTGCCAAGAAAAAGGCCAGGCGCGGGAGGAAAAAAAGGAAAAGTATGTTTACCTCCTCCTCTCGTGTCATTCTCTGGGTACTTCACTGAAATCCCACTGAAATCCTTCATAACAGTCTGCAATACTGTAAGGAAACAAAACAATGGGTGCATGGCTGTATGCATGTCTCTGCGAGCAACTGAGCATGTGTGTGCAATCCAACTGCACTGCTGCCTAATTAGCGGACACACTTGTGCAAAATGTGTGCAAGTTAAAGCTGCAATCCGGAACATATTTTAATGACTGAGATTATTTAACCATTTTGTATCATTGAGTATGTTAATACAGTATAAGTTCAGTCAGACAACTCAAGGAGGATGTAATGTATATATTTATTGAATATAAGATAATCAATGCAATATATTTATTATGGTTTGGCGTTGTATTGGATCTGCTTTTTAGGTACTCAGGTCAAGCGCATCAGTCCCAACCATAGGGACTCTGAATCCCCCGTACCTAAACAGTAGATCCAAAACGACAGGTGGTAGCTGGGGTGGAGGTGGGTGAGCACTTCTATACAGCAGCACGGGTATACAGTATAGCAGCACAGAATTGAGCGCAGGTTGTATGACAGCAGCACGCTGATACAGCAGCAGTAAGCAAGCAGAATTGAGCGCCGGTTGTATGACAGCAGCACGCTGATACAGCAGCAGTGTAAGCAAGCAAGAAGGCAGAGGAATGCAAACCTCTGGTTCAAGTAGCCGGTATGAGATGGGGTGAGTGTGTGATTGGCTGAGTGAATCATGTGGATGAGAGCGTGATGCTGCGGTGGCCCAATTAACAGCCGGCGCGCTGACTGAGGTTCCCTGACTGAACTTGCTCTGCGCATGTCTACGACAGGCGCAAATGCTCATTTAACTAGCACATCTGCAGTGTGTGGATGCAGACCCTGGTGACGTGTACTGTAGGTCTGGAACCTACTGGTTGACAAGTAGTACTGCCCGAAGCCCATGAGCACAATATCTCCCTCAGTCAAGCGGTGATTGCCTCTTGCCTGAACGGTAGAAATTTGGCCTCTCGCGCAGGAGATCTGGGTTCGATTCCCCGGTAGGAGGACATAAAAGTTACGCGTGTCGGCTTTAAGCGTGCCAGCTAATCTGATCTCTTCTCCCGTGCCCATGGCATTGTCCAGAGGAAGATGGCGACGGCTATGAGACAGACCACCAAGACTACTGCGAAGTGTGCCAGCAGGGCGGTGAGATTATCCTGTGTGACACCTGCCCCCGGGCCTATCACTTGGTCTGCCTCGAGCCCGAGTTGGAGAAGGCCCCTGAGGGCAAGTGGAGCTGCCCCCACTGCGTGAGTGCGATTTCATTAGAACTTTACACAGAGCTTGTCCGTGTAAATCCTGTTTCCAGTAACCTGATTATGTTATTATACTGATTAGGAGAAGCCGCGTTCTTATTCCAATTATGCTGAACCGATATGATATCTGGCACACACGCAGAATATTAGCTGGGATACTGGGGTAAAGCATGTAGCCATTTTAACCCATTTATAGTAATATCTGTTTCTGCAATCTGTGTCATATCAATTTCCATGTTAATATCCTGAATATTCCGTCTGCTCGTGTGCACAGGGATTTATGAGTGGGATATGAAGATGCACATAAACAGCTTATTGCAAATAAGAACTTAGCCTGGATTTGAGCTAGTATCTGGAATGTGGAGTGGAAGGAGAACCTCTTACTGTAACTGTCATGGATTAAGATAGTTATTTGCTTTAAAAAAAACAACAACTAAATAAATCATGTGCTGCTCAAGTGCCTAATGCTGGAACACCAGGCTAAAATACTCATCATCGGCGAAGCTTTCGGGTGTCAAAAACACTTTCTTTCTTGAAAGTGAGCACTGTGTGTATCATATTTGCTCTTGTCGCCAGTATAATCAACTTACAAAGAGCTGTTGTTTACAAGTGAAATTACTCCCATAACCCAAGGGGACAGCTATGTGTTTATACTCACTGACTTTGATGCATTATGTCCTTGATAAGCCTGCCAGCACTCAGGGCTGACCCACTGTAAACTCATAGGTTTAGGTTTAGGATTAGGTTTGCTGCAGGGTTAGGGGCTCTCCTGTAGATGTTTTGAGAGTCCATATTGATGCAGACTTCACTTATAGCCCACAATTCATGACATTTTAATGTTAAAAGTGGGTGATGACAGGCGAAGCCCAGAAGCATCCAAAAAAACTAAAACTAAAATGGAAGGAGCAGGAAAGAAGTTTACATAAAAGTATAAACAGCTCACTGGAGATTCATAGAAGCACTATGTGTAGTTGTTTGACCTATGATGATGTGACAATTTTCATATGATTTGATCCTATATACAACATTAGTATTTTGCTAATAAACATGGAGAAAATAACAAATCCCAATAATTAAATTACATAATATGAGTCTAATTTTAACTCTGTGGTTGACAGCAACAACTGCACAAAGGGCTGTCCTGTTGCTCATGTTGATTACATTTCAAGCCCCCGCACCCTCTTGCTGAGCATGCAGGTGATGTTAATTAAACCCTGGGAGGGCTCACTGCTCATGGCATTGGGTGAACATTATGATTGGGCCTCTCATACAGTGGATTTCACACCAATTAATTTGAGATATTTGAGAACAGACTGGTAGCCTTTGATTAGAGGTCTTCTTGGTCTCCATGTCTTGTCGGTAGACATACTTTTAATACTGTTTGTATAGTCTTTAGTGTGTGTGTGTAATAATGGAAATAATCACCTCAATCTGGGAATTAAGGGGTCAGGTTTTACTGTCGTCTTGTGTGACTTCTCCATTGCAATTCCAACCGGTCCAATCAGCAGCCTGTGAATGCGATGATGATGAAGTAAGCGAGGTAGAAATCATGTTGCTATATGAGCTGTTTTGAAAAGACTGTCAGGTGTCAGGCTATTTATTTTCTTGAAAATAAATAGCATGAAAACCTACATAAAAAGGTGTGAACGTTGCATCTCTCTGACCACGCACGTGACATTCACGGGTCTCTCCCTCAGGAGAAGGAGGGCATCCAGTGGGAGGCCAAGGATGAGGAGGAAGAGGAGGAAGAGGCTGAGCCAGTGGGAGAAGAAGAGGACGACCACCTGGAGTTCTGCCGAGTGTGTAAAGACGGAGGAGAGCTGCTGTGTTGTGACACATGCCCATCATCCTATCATATCCACTGCCTCAACCCGCCCCTCCCTGAGATACCCAACGGGGAATGGCTGTGTCCGCGCTGCATGGTGAGCAGTGTCACCTCACTGCAATAGAATTACAAAACAAAAAAAATAAGTGATATTTGAATTAAGTGCAATAGAATAATAATAATAATTATTATTATTATTATTAAAAAAAATTGGGGGGGTATTGCATTGTATGTGTATTTAGTAGCAGTATTCTCTGAGATATATTGTGAGCTAAGGAGACAGAGCTTTATTACAACAAAAAGTGAGGGACGTCGCTCACTGTGGCTGTCACACGATTTCAGATTCACTGCCACTATACGTTACGAGACATAAATAAAATAAATAAAACATAAAATAAAACAAAACCAGTCACAAGATGTATTTATATTGGCCACATGATGTCTTATGTCATCATTTATTGCTCTAAACAATCCATATATGCCACATCTTCAAAAGCCATGCTTTGGAGGGGCTAGCGCCCCTCTAAAATGGGGGGATGGGGGGTGAAATTCGGGGCTGAAACTGCAGATTGTGTTAGATTTGGAACTTGAAAACACCAATACTGAACATGGAGAAATGTCTCACATCTCCTCTCGTCTCCCATCCACACACAGTGTCCGCCGCTGAAAGGCAAGGTGCAGAGGATCTTACATTGGACGTGGGGTGAGCCCCCGCTGCCAGCTGAGCTGCCTCCTGGCCCCGACGGCGAGCTCCCAGACCCGCTGGTTAAGCCCCCACTTAAGGGTCACGCGGAGAGGGAGCTCTTTGTCAAGTGGGCTGGCCTCTCCTACTGGCACTGCTCCTGGGTCAGCGAGCTGCAGGTGAGATGTCAGAGTTCAGGTCCAGTCGTAAATAGATTGATCCGCTTGATCTGTGTGTTCTACCTGTCAGCTATGGAACTGAAAGAGGGCTTCCAAGTGACCAAGTGTTCTCTATTAGCTCATGGTGTGGAACAGACAGAGGTATTCTCTCCCTTTGCAAGCTTAAAAGTGCACTTGATTAAATGCTATCATTCATGATTCAGCACAGTCAAATGCTTTCATTGAATTCTGCCAAATGCATGGCCATTTACTGTACATGAGTATAGTAAACTGTGTTAGATCTGGATTAAAGCCAAAAAGCACACATTTCTACTTAGCCAATCCGCAGGTATGAGAACTGGCCTTACCTATCTTTAACCCTAACCTTACCTGGCTTTGCAGGCTTGTTCTCTCTAACATGCGATTTCTACAGTAAGAGTGACAGTATAGAAACCAGAGGGGGCTGTGCTAGTTTTAAATCCAGCATGCCAAGATGAAATCTGTGCCAATAAACGTAATCATGTTATTAGCCTTAGCTGTCCCCATTACTGGCACCAACTGCTTTAGGCTCCAGGTGACAATTAATATTTCATCATCTCATTGTAGAATGGAATGTAATTTGAAGGCAGAGACAAAGAAACAACCAGGTGCTCACCGGAGACATAAATCAATAAAGTTAAAATAGTAAAAAGGTGCCGGGATAAAACATTAGATAAAAAAGGGAGATCCCGGCAATCAGAGTTAAAATAGGGAACTCTGAGTCCCCGGATCTCCCCCCTTTTTTATCTGGAGTGTAACTCGTTGATATATCGATTTCTACCTTCTTGAACCGTGGTACCTTACCCTTCACCTTCTTTATCTCAATCTAGGGGTGCAACATGCCCAACATGCCCAGAATAGAGATGCTGGGGGTTCAAGTGGTTAAACACTTTATGTTCTTTTGGCTATGCAGTTGGAGCTGTACCACACTGTCATGTACCGTAACTACCAGCGTAAGAATGACATGGACGAGCCCCCGCCCTACGACTATGGCTCTGGGGAAGAAGAGCTGAACAGCGAGAAGAGGAAGAGCAAAGACCCAGAGTACGCTGTTATGGAGGAGCGCTTCTACCGCTATGGCATCAAACCAGAGTGGTTGGTCATCCACAGAATAGTCAACCACAGGTATATGAACACACGTGACTGTATGTACAGTATATGAACACATGTCTGACTCTATGTATATGAACACACGTCTGACTGTATGTGGCATGAAGATTATAAACCTTTTCACAGGTATATGAACACACGTCTGACTGTATGTGGCATGAAGATTATAAACCTTTTCACAGGTATATGAACACACGTGACTGTATGTACAGTATATGAACACATGTCTGACTCTATGTATATGAACACACGTCTGACTGTATGTGGCATGAAGATTATAAACCTTTTCACAGGTATATGAACACACGTCTGACTGTATGTGGCATGAAGATTATAAACCTTTTCACAGGTATATGAACACACGTCTGACTGTATGTGGCATGAAGATTATAAACGTTTTCACAGGTATATGAACACAACACACGTCTGACTGTATGTGGCATGAAGATTATAAACGTTTTCACAGGTATATGAACACAACACACGTCTGACTGTATGTGGCATGAAGATTATAAACCTTTTTACAGGTGTATGAACACAACACACGTCTGACTGTATGTGTCATGAAGATTATAAACCTTTTCACAGGTGTATGAACACACGTCTGACTGTATGTGGCATGAAGATTATAAACCTTTTCACAGGTGTATGAACACACGTCTGACTGTATGTGTCATGAAGATTATAAACCTTTTCACAGGTATATGAACACACGTCTGACTGTATGTGGCATGAAGATTATAAACCTTTTCACAGGTGTATGAACACACGTCTGACTGTATGTGGCATGAAGATTATGAACGTTTTCAATGAGTCTTTCTTACCCCGGAAAATAGTTGAAATATGGAGATAGAAGGTGACAGCGATGCTGTGCTTAGAAACGACCTGAACCCATGCCGTAATGCTTTTTACCACCTCTGTGCTTATTTTCCCTGTAGTTTTGATAAGGATGGAGAAGCGCATTACCTGATCAAGTGGAGAGACCTGCCGTATGACCAGTGCACCTGGGAGGTGGATGACTTTGACGTGCCAGAATACGACATCCATACGGCTTGCTACTGGGACCACAGGTCGGTTCACTCAGCGTCTGTGGGTTAACGCCTCGCTTAATTCATGTCTTTTTAAGAGGTTGTCAATGACAGGGAGTTTGCACAAGCATAATGAATGCCCTTGGCTTTTTGCCCAGCAGTAAGGCAGAGGGGGACCATATATAGAGTGATTAATTATCCGGAAGTTAGGTCCACTAATCATACATATAGCATACAATAACTGCAATATTTCTTCCCCCTATGCTTGGCAATACTCACAGTGAGCCTGAATCTCTTTCTATGTCTCTATGGGTTTCTCTCTTTTGCTGAGCATGCACTGCAGGCCAGTGGTGGAAAGTAACTAAGCACATTTCCAATACTTTTACTTCTACTCCACTACAACTTGGATCCACATATTGTAGTACTTTTACTCCACTACATTTATTTGAACACTTTAGTTACTTTTTAGATTTGGATTATTATTACAAAACATACAGTACATTAACCACTACAGCACTATATGCATTATGACACTATATGCATTATTTATGCATTATGCATTATTATATGACACTATATGCATTAACAGTTTGACTGCGGAAAACGATTTATCGGACTTTTAATCAACCCCCCTTCACTGCCGAGATTGTTGTATTACCTTTAGAGCATACGCTGAATTATTTGGGCTTTTAATCCGCGAAAATCCAGCGAAAAAAGGTCCCTCGGTTTGTTGTGATCCAATCGTACCATCCACCATCTTGGTGCACCCGGAAGACGCACACAAGACTCGTCTCCATGAGGCGTTGTACCCCATTCATTTGCATTGGCCTCAATTTCCCAGAAGCCCTAGCAGCCCACAGCATGTGACGATTTCCAGGTTTTTTTATCACAACAGATGCGCCTACTCTCTTTCTCCGCGGCGAAGAAGAATTTTCTTTTTTTTGTTTACATTACGGCGGATTAAACACATAAAACAAAACTCGCGTATGTCCGATATGGCAGCGACATTAACCTGGAGTAATCCATTCAAAGCACGGAAACTGTTAATGACACTATATGCATTCTTTTGAAATCTAATCTTTTGAAAATCGCTGATCTACAAGCTCACAAGGCGTCGCATCGCGACGCCTTGTGAGCTTGTAATTCTGCTATTTTCAAAAGATTAGATTAGTTTAAATTAAGTACATTTTGATGCCAATACATTTGTACTTTTACTCAAGTAAATTTTGAATTCAGGACTTCTACTATTATTTCTATATTGCAGTAGTTAGTTATACTTATACTTAAAGGACAACCAAGGTTCATGTTGTAGGTTGTTATTAGAGAAACTAAAAGGTGAGTGTTAATTTTCTTTCATTTGCTGCTTTCTTTTGTTTTGGGGATTTTAGCAGTTTTTGACAGGGGGGCGGGGGCATTCGAGCATGGGGCTAAATATGTATATTTTTACAAAATATTATGGCGATTCATTTTTTTAATTATTTACTATAGTCCTAATAAACCCCAAGAAATTACATCTGACCACAAAAGATCACGGGATCTATTAAAGGTATATTCAGTGATTTCACTCAAAAAACCTTAGGTTTTGTTTTTGGCTGTGGGACCCAGCCTTTCGTCCAATCAGGATAGATAGTCAAAAACGAAACCTAAGGTTTTTTGACCCCCAGGGGTTAACTGGGGACAGGGAGGAACTCCTTATATGGCCAGCACACTCTATAGTAGGGAGGATTATCACAACAAAACAAAAAAATAAGTGATATTTGAATTAAGTGAAATCACTGAATATACCTTTAAATGTGACAAACTGACATATTGAGCCTATACACACAGTATAAGCCTTCCCCCAGTAGGCTACCTTCACATTCAGTAGATCCTGTGATCTGCTGTGGCCAGATGTAATTTCCTGGGGTTTATTAGGACTATAGTAAATAATACAAAAATAAATCACCATAAAATGTTGTAAAAAAATACATATTTAGCCCCATGCTCGAATGCCCCCGCCCCCCTGTCAAAAAGAGCTAAAATCCCTAAAACGAAAGAAAGCAGCAAATGAAAAAAAATGAAGATATAATATTTTAATTTCTCTAATAACAACCTAAAACATGAACCTTGGTTGAAAAAAACTAAAGTTGTCCTTTAAGTAAAACATTTGATTACATTTTCCACCACTGCTGCAGTCTACTGCTAGATATCTGTCATTGAGTCCCCCTTCCCTGCTCTCATCTGTGTATTTCTACTTTCTTTACTGTTTGTTAGCAAGCTCTGACAACTAAACAAAGACATTATGCCTACTGCTAGTGCACCCCCCACCCCCCTCCCACCGAATACAAGAAGACTCACCCCGTTTCTGTTTTCCTCCCAGAAATTTCACCAGTGAGGGGTGGGAGAGGCTGAACAGCAGACGGCTGGATTTTGAATTTCTCTAACTATAAACTTTCATGACAGCAGACAGCCTAAGTACAAATATAATTTATGAAAAGCTACTACAGTGAAGTCTGTTCACAGAAGTTGTTGTAGGATATGTGGGGATTATCTGACGAGGTACCATTTGAGGGGCAAAACCTTACATATACTAAATAATACAAAATTGTTTATAGGGTCAATATAAGTAATATAATAATATTTCCACAGGAGTATCTTTTTATATTCTTCCAAAAAGAATACAAACAGCATATTACAAAGTTATCCCCCTCACTGGGGAAAATTCCGGGAGGAAAAACGGGCACGCACCGGGGTGAGTCTTCTTGTTACCCTCCCACCAACTTATCTGTGATACCACCAATATGACAGGGAGCCATAGACTGTAAAAAATATGGACAAAGCGTTCCCCGGGTCTAACATGGACGTAAAATGAAGCCTGTTATTCCTGCACTGTAAGTCGCCATCTTTCTAGATCCGTTTTGGCCCAGCTGGCCATTGGCTGGCTCCGTTTTGGCCCAGCTGGCCATTGGCTGGCCCAGACAACGAGGCGGGACTTCCCCCCTTCTTCTCCGTTGGTTTTTATTTTGACTCGAGTGGGAGGGGAATCCCGATCATAGACTGTAACGGTAGCCACGCCCCTCAGAACATACGCGACTCATTTTTTTAATTAATGGGACTACAATTTTCCAAAAAGAATATTATGACATTAGAAATGAGACTTTAAACTAGTGACTGGAAGCAGAAAGTATTCATGACCATGTTTATTAAGGTAATACAGTCTAGGTGAAGTTGGGCCCAAATACATGGACTTCTATGGGGCTATGGGGTTTTCTGGGTCCAATGACAGCGCCACAACAGGCCATTATATGAACTACGATTTCCTTAGTGGCTTCACAAAATATCTGTCTGACTGCCCCCCTGCAGGGAGCAAATACTGGGGGAGGATCAACGCCCCCTGGTGGTGAGGAAAGGAAAGGACCTCAAAGACGACCATCCAAAGAGGGAAATACCCCCGGACGCTCCCATCATAGATGTAAGTTGACCAGATCATCTAAGGCAGTGAGAGACAAGGTTACTCTTTGAGCGGGACTGTCTGACCCAGTGTATCACTGTTGGCTGCTACATTTACAATCTGAACTGCTCCACAATTGTTTATTAAATAACTGTATACTGTATTTCATAACCACTTGTTTTGCTGGGAGTATTGCTTTGGTATTGCTCAATAACTGAAAATGAAACACCCAGCAACTGAACAGCTATGAGGATACTTTGGTTATCCTTAGCATTCCATAGCACTGGTTCCTCCTGTAAAATGGCAGACTGTCAACACAGAAATAGGGCGCATGGCAATTTAAAATTACAGAGCAACTGACAAGTGAACCATCTATTCCTTTATGTCTATGGCTGATACTGGTCATTGTTCTTCTCTCGTTACCAGCCAAATATTAAGTTTGAACACCAGCCGTGGTACGTTAATGCCACAGGGGGCACGCTACATCCATACCAACTGGAGGGACTGAACTGGCTGAGGTTCTCCTGGGCTCAGGGCACAGACACCATTCTGGCTGATGAAATGGGCCTGGGCAAGACGGTGCAGACAATAGTGTTCCTCTACTCGCTCTACAAGGAGGTGAGGATGAACACCAGCATTGTACTGGCTAGTTTCAGTCGAACACACCTGATCTGATATCTAACATTATCACTACTGTTGTATATTTTTGCTGACTGAAACTGTCCAACTGGATATTACTACTTGCACGATGTGGTTCTCAAAGTGGGATCCGGGGACCTCCAGCTAAATGATTTAATATAGCATCACAATCATTTTAACCACTTCATCCATACTAATACAATTATGATACTTTGAATAATTTAGAATTGTTTTAAACACAGATCTTCTCTTCTTGAGGTCCTTCATATTAATTTGGGGATCCTTGACATAAAATAGTTTGACAACTATCAGATCACAACGTGTCACATTTCTCAGCGGTGTGAGCTTGTAGATCGGCTGTTTTTAATTTAAATTTTTGCTTTGAATACAGGTGTGCCTTGAGATTTTAACTTCCCTATTACCCAAAAGGTTTGAAAACCACTGCTGTATATTCTGGAGGCCAGGGGCAGAGGCTTGTGGTAGGGGGGATGGGGAGGAACCTTAAGAACTGCTGCTATGTTTTTTAACCTCGCCATATGATGCTATCCTGCATTCTTTTTGAGGGGCGCTAGCCACTCCAATACATGGCTTTTGAAGATTAGTTACGTCACATGGCAGACAAGTCTATGGACTTTAATGTTTGTTTAGGGCACTAACACTTCAAAAGTGTGATTTATTTTCTCTAATTCTGTGTCCCCACCTTGTGTATCCCAGGGTCATTCCAAAGGGCCCTTCCTGGTGAGTGCACCCCTGTCCACCATCATCAACTGGGAGAGGGAGTTTGAGATGTGGGCCCCGGACTTCTACGTGGTGACATATACGGGGGACAAAGACAGCAGGGCCGTCATCAGGGAGAACGAGTTCACTTTTGAAGAAACTGTCAAATCAGGGCGGAAGGTCTTCCGCATGAAGGTAAGTCCTTCTCATCTACACTATGCTACTCTGCCAAGATACAGTAGCACAACTGTACGGAAGACGTCGTGGTAACTCTGATTAGACTTTTATTTTGTTATTTGACCGTGCTAATTATTAACAGCGCTCTTGTATACTCAGAAATGCATGTTGCAGCGAGACAGTCAAATATAACTTAAGGCTTTAGGCATCCGCACTGATATCTTACACTTTCCACATGTCTGGTATACAGCACTGAATAGAACGACATAATTATGTGAATCTCATTAAGCATGCTTAATGTTGAACATCATTTGCTGTAAAGTATAATGTGCTTCATCATCTGTTGTTTCCCCTGCAGAAAGACGTGCCAATCAAGTTTCATGTGCTGCTGACATCGTATGAACTCATCACTATAGATCAAGCCATTCTGGGCTCTATTGGCTGGGCTTGTTTAGTGGTGGATGAGGCCCACAGACTCAAGAACAACCAGTCAAAGGTAATACAGTACCGCATTTTAGGGAATATATATACGGTATATAGCCTGGAGGGTGCATCGGTCAACCGTCAAACTCACAAGCGTAACATCAGGACTTGCAAGGCTCACCGTTGCTCCTATCCGCACCAAACTTGGCACACACACACACACACACACACACACACACACACACCAGGGTGCCAGATTTTCAGGCTGCATAGCAGTATGCGTATGGTCGTGTATGGGAATTAGAATTGATTTCCCACTCTTTATTGTTCTCTGTGATATTGTGTCCTGTTCAGTTCTTCAGGATTCTCAATGGATATAAGATCTACTATAAGCTGCTGCTGACCGGAACCCCTCTGCAAAACAACCTGGAAGAACTGTTCCACTTACTTAACTTCCTCACTCCAGAGCGCTTCAAGTAAGTCCCCACCTCTGCCCTTTCATTCTCCCATCCCTCCTTCCTTATGTCCCCCTCTGTCCCTATACCACCTCTGCTAATAGCTAGCTGTCCCTGAAATGCATTGGTGCAGTAAAGTATCTCTCTCCCGTGCACACGCCCAAAGTAACTTTCCATGCTTCTTGTCCTCAACCCCTCTATTCCCCTATCCCCCCTCCTTCCCGATTGTCATATTTATATCCTGAACCCTTGCCATCCGTTTACCTTCACCCAACCATCCTATCACCCATCCGTCCATCTCACCATCCCCTCATCTTTATATCCCCTCATCACATTGCCCTTCCACCTCCCTGTCTCCAGGGCTGTGTTATTAGCCCTTAGCTTGTCCCTGAGGCAGCTGGGAGCAGCACTTTGCTTCTGCCCCCATAATGAAGTCTTCCTGGCTTGGGAGGTGCACCAGTGACTTCACTGCAGCTCCTGCAGCATCACCTCAATCCTCCAGAGCTATGAGCTGTTATGGACTCATTTGCTCTTTTTAACATCGCAAGAACAGATTGTGCTAATGCTGGTGCTTTGAGAATACGTTATATTCTCATATGACAATGTGTTTTTTCACAAGTGATATTATATTTATTATAGCATCTATCTGTCTGTCCATCCGTCTGTCTGTCCATCCGTCTGTCTGTATAGAAGGTATGCGCATGCATAAAGTCAATGGAAAATCGAGTGGCAAATCAAGTGGCAAAGTGAGTGGCAAAGTGAGTTTAACGTCGTTTAAGGCAATCAGATAGGACTTTTCTGTTCGGATGTATGGTCTGTCAAGTCCAGAAAGTTGTTTTTTGACACTCAGTAGGCGTTTCCACTTTACTGCCGGGTATGATGATGATGTCACACGCATACCCTCTATATACAGAGAGAGACAAAAAGAGATTATAGTAAAATGAAGAATCACAGAGAGAGACCCTTTTTCCACCAAAGAACTGGTTCTAGAACTGGTTCCGTTCTAGATTCTTGGAACCTTGGTGCTTTCATGGAACCAGCCGCAAACCCGCTTGTGGTTCCACCAGTTTAAAGCACCATTGTAATTAGGGCCAGGAGTCCCAAGCAATGTGTCGAATATGACCGTTCATAGTGTCCCATTTAATGCGGGAAATTTCATCGTTAATGGCACTTATAGTTTACCTTTTTGATGTCATTTTTTATAATGATGATGATTTTCCGCTTGCTTTTGCCACTGTTTATATCATCTTCCAACCTGTACAATAGTGACACACCCACTTTGGTTCACTTTGGAAAAGGTGCCTGAGATTTGTTGAGAATTATGAGTGAAGAAGACCTCTGAATGTTGTGTGACTCTTACGTATTGAATAGAGAGAGAGTACAGTAAGTAAGTACATTTTATTTATAAAGCACCTTTCTTAACAAGGTTACAAAGTGCTGTACAATGAACACAATAAAATCAGGACAGTGTAATGATACATTCTACAAAGAGTACAACAAGCAATAAGAACAACATAATCAAGGTCAAATAAGGGGGAAAAATACTCCATTACCGCATTTCTAGGTAAAAAGACAAATAAACTTTGATAGGTTTAACTTCATAGGTTTAATGAAGGAATAATGCCCACATAAGTTGTGAGTGAAATATGAGTGTTTCAGATGGCCTCTGGGATCATGCATGCTAATGCCCAATGTGTGCCTGGACATTTCCATTGCAGGCGGCGGCTCTTGACGCCGCGCATCAGCTAGGTCAGGAGGTAACAGGGGTGCACGACCAAAAACGTTTGGGAACGGACACTATTTTTGGTCCGACAGTCATTAGACTGACAACCTACCTCGAACCCTAACTTAACTCATTTTGGGCGGGAACCCCTTTTGGTGTTAGCATTATGTTATGCTTTAGCTATTGAAAGATAGCAGATCTACAAGCTCATAGCGCGCCACCGAGTGGCGCGCTACGAGCTTGTAGGTCTGCTATTTTTGAAAAATCGAAGAACGACTGACATGGAAACATAGCTTTTTCAGAAAACTGTCAGGATGTAGAAGACATTTTTAGAATCTGATCTCAGGTCAAAATGTGCAAACCATAACCACGGGAGCAGCGCATGTTCGAGCGCCAGTCCGACCGCTGTTCCCTGCATGTCGGACTAATGCTCCGTCGGAATTACCATGGGATCCCCAACAACACACACCTCCATTATAGGCTAGAGAGGCCCCTCACTCTCACTTTCTGGTTCTGTGCGTGACCTGTCCACTGTGTCCAGTAACCTGGATGGCTTCCTGGAGGAGTTTGCCGACATCTCCAAGGAGGACCAGATCAAGAAGCTCCATGACCTGCTGGGGCCTCACATGCTCCGGAGGCTGAAGGCCGACGTCTTCAAGAACATGCCTTCCAAGACGGAGCTCATCGTCAGAGTGGAGCTGAGCCCCATGCAGAAGTATGTACAGTATACATTGCTGAGTTTAGCTGCTGTGTTATTCTCCCGGTGCAGAGGCTTGTATTGTACAGCTCTGAGTTACGCTTCTGTGGCGTTCCTCTCTACAGTTAAGCGGCTGTCATTTTCTTCTAGTGGAGAAGTACAGTATGCACTGTAGTAACTGTACAGCACCGAGTTAAGCTTTAGACATAATTATGCACAACACATTTATAGCAAAAATAGCATTACATACACACACATTAAACAATATATTTGTTATTTCATTGACATATGAACATTTGACTACGCCCGCTGTATACAAACTGTAGGTGTTGATTTTAAGAGTGTAAACAGGATAATAATGGTGTGGATTCCCACATTTGGAGCTTGGATGTTGATGATGTCATATTGACAGTGACACTGTGATATTATATTACTTTGACTTCATGTCATATTGACCTCCGAATTATGAAGTCTCCATTGACTTCCAGTGTTAAATAATGTACGAAGTAAAATATTTCACAAATTATAAAACATGTTAAAAATATGACTTCCTTGGCCTGCCCTACAGCGTGCACAATAACATTTGCCGCTGATCAACCCATTGGTTTGCGAGATACATCAACAGACAGATACACAGACAATCTTCTAGACCGCTCACCTCCCAGGATCTGCCGTCAAGTCTCTCCTCTCTCTGCCCTCAGTTTTCTAAGGAAGTATTTCTGGTGCAATGCTGTCATTGTCTCATCCTGACTTAGTTCAGTGTCTGACCTTTGATCTCACAGGAAGTATTACAAGTTCATCCTCACGCGGAACTTTGAGGCTCTGAACTCCAAGGGCGGGGGGAACCAGGTGTCTCTGCTCAACATCATGATGGACCTGAAGAAATGCTGCAACCACCCCTACCTGTTCCCTGTGGCCGCTATGGTAAGCATACATCAACCACCCCTACCTGTTCCCTGTGGCCGCTATGGTAAGGATACATCAACCACCCCTACCTGTTCCCTGTGGCCGCTATGGTAAGGATACATCAACCACCCCTACCTGTTCCCTGTGGCCGCTATGGTAAGCATACATCAACCACCCCTACCTGTTCCCTGTGGCCACTATGGTAAGGATACATCAACCACCCCTACCTGTTCCCTGTGGCCGCTATGGTAAGGATACATCAACCACCCCTACCTGTTCCCTGTGGCCACTATGGTAAGGATACATCAACCACCCCTACCTGTTCCCTGTGGCCGCTATGGTAAGGATACATCAACCACCCCTACCTGTTCCCTGTGGCCGCTATGGTAAGGATACATCAACCACCCCTACCTGTTCCCTGTGGCCGCTATGGTAAGCATACATCAACCACCCCTACCTGTTCCCTGTGGCCGCTATGGTAAGGATACATCAACCACCCCTACCTGTTCCCTGTGGCCACTATGGTAAGGATACATCAACCACCCCTACCTGTTCCCTGTGGCCGCTATGGTAAGGATACATCAACCACCCCTACCTGTTCCCTGTGGCCGCTATGGTAAGGATACATCAACCACCCCTACCTGTTCCCTGTGGCCGCTATGGTAAGGATACATCAACCACCCCTACCTGTTCCCTGTGGCCGCTATGGTAAGCATACATCAACCACCCCTACCTGTTCCCTGTGGCCGCTATGGTAAGCATACATCAACCACCCCTACCTGTTCCCTGTGGCCGCTATGGTAAGCATACATCAACCACCCCTACCTGTTCCCTGTGGGCGCTATGGTAAGCATACATCAACCACCCCTACCTGTTCCCTGTGGCCGCTATGGTAAGCATACATCAACCACCCCTACCTGTTCCCTGTGGCCACTATGGTAAGGATACATCAACCACCCCTACATATTACAGCAGGTTATTATGACTGTCATGATATGACTGTCATATCACAGTTACGACTGTCATGGGTACTATTAATTGGACTTGAACATTGTCATCAGAATATTTCGGACACACCCACAAGAACACCACATCCACACTGCAGTGGTTTATGCACTTGGGAATCTTAGTACTGAAGAGATTTGATTTGTGAAACTCAAAGAAAACACTGCGCTGGGTAGTTTTCACCTTATATACGAGTATATTCTTTAGTTTTAGATCCTCGAAGAAGCGTATAGTGGAAAATTTAAGTTTGGAAACAAGTTCTGTCTCTTGTTTTGTTGTTGCCTGAAATACTTTCTTTGGTTAATTTGGGCTTTAAGGGATTTAACAAGTGACTAAATGAAACTACAGGTGTTGTCAGGCACATTACATGTCATCATACCAAACGCACATTTGTAATGGTGACATCACATGCAACTGTGATGCAACAAAATGTGTTAAGTATCATGAACATTTTTTTTGCATTTAGCTTATTTTTTGCCAATAATCAAAAATCCAATTAAAAAATGTCATCGAACCAGGAAGGTGCTACTAGCCAGTAGCTACCTGCTTCCAACTACAGATACAGTATGTCATCTGTAAAGAATAGCCTGTATGTAAATGTCTGTAATGAGCATATTGTGCCCTCTCTTTCCAGGAAGCTCCTGTATCACCCAATGGCTCCTATGATGGCAATCAACTGGTAAAGTCCTCAGGAAAAGTCACTTTGCTTCAGAAGATGCTAAAGAAACTCAAGGATGAAGGACACAGAGTTCTCATTTTCTCTCAGGTAATGTCCAACAATGATTAAGGCTGTGATTAGTCATTCAGTACAATGACTTGTTGTTGGTTGTGTGTGTATATTTTTTACATAGAGACATTCTTGTTTTGTATATTTGGAAACATTGCATTCAAAATCTCAGTTACAAAATACCAACCTGAAAGCTTTTGAGAGGACAAAACTAAAAGATCGGCAAGCATACTTTCCGTTTTGACTGCAGGCTGAAAGCACAGTTTTATAAGACATGAGAACATGCCATTTTCCACAACACTGACCTAACAGTGGTCACAGCAGAATGAACCTTGTAATCCCCTCCATAACCCAGATGACCAAAATGCTGGACCTGCTCGAGGATTTCCTTGAGTATGAAGGCTATAAATATGAGCGCATTGATGGAGGTATTACAGGTGCCCTGAGGCAGGAGGCCATTGACCGTTTCAATGGTGAGTCACTTAATCCACAATCTCTCCAACTGTGAGCTGCCACTTTCTATCTTTCTGAGTTACTTACTGTCTCTCAGTAGTGTGCATGCATGCATACTCACACACACACACACACACACACACACACACACACACACACACACACACACACACACTCACTCACTCACTCACTCACGCAAATGGTGTTTATAAATGCCTGTACAGTATGTGTGCATGTTTTCCCTCTGTTTTCTCATATACACATAACATGTCCTTTACTTCTCATTCTTGCTGTCTCACTCACTTGCGTATGTATACACACACACACACACACACACACACACACACACACACACCCTCACACACACACACACACACACACACACACACACACACACACACACACACACACACACACACACACACACACACTGACTCCCTGCTTCGGTTTCCACTACAGCACCGGGCGCTCAGCAATTCTGCTTCTTGCTTTCGACACGAGCCGGGGGTCTCGGCATCAACCTGGCCACTGCAGACACTGTGGTCATCTACGACTCAGACTGGAACCCTCACAATGACATCCAAGTACTGCCTTCACATGTTCCTCTCACAAACACACTTGCATGTTCATGTTCTTGCATGCGTGCGTTACATTAGATAACTCTGCAGTGATCTGATCAGCTCACACACAACCCTGGCTTTTCAGAAGGTGGCATACTGTATGCGTTTCCTGTTCCAGTTCATTTTTACATTTCAACAGCTTTGTTTGATTGGCTCAAGGTTCAAGGTTGTACTTGTTGTTACATTGTTACATTGTTACATCTTGTGTACAGGACAGGTACATAAGAGTAAAACTTATTTTTGTTTGACTTCCTTACAGACAATGCAGCAGCATATAGATAGCATAACATTCTAAACAACAAAACAGCAAACAAAGGGATAGAATAAAGAGTGCAAGAAAGAGCATGCAAAGAGTAAAAAATAAAAAATAAAATGGTAACATATGTGCATTTTTTCCCCTGTAGTAGCAAAGTTAGGTAAACTTTATGTGAACAGCTTCACAGTAGGTTATGTACTTATGTTCCATAATTATATACAACACAATTTAGTTTAAGAAGGTGCAATTTGAGGTTATGTTGTGGTTATGTTCCGTATATAGCAATCAATCATACGCCAAGAGCCAATCATATCAGTCAATCAAATGAAGCTATGGGAAAATGGGACTACAGTTAAGTAGGTAGCCTTTTTGATGCCATACATACAGTATATATCTGTGTTGGTCACTCACTGTTCTATAGTCCTCTCTTAGCAGATCTACAAGCTCATAGTGCGCCACCAAGTGGCACGCTACGAGCTTGTCGGTCTGCTATCCAAATCCTTCTTTTTTTGTTCCCGTCTGTCCATTTTCCCAGGCGTTCAGCAGGGCTCATCGTATCGGCCAGAATAAGAAGGTCATGATCTACCGCTTTGTGACGAGGGCCTCGGTCGAGGAGCGAATCACTCAGGTGGCGAAGAGGAAAATGATGCTGACCCACCTGGTGGTGCGACCTGGTCTGGGCTCCAAGACTGGCTCCATGTCCAAACAGGAGCTGGACGACATCCTCAAGTTTGGCACAGAGGAGCTCTTCAAAGATGAGATTGAGGCAGCAAGAACAGGCATGGGCATGGCTGCTTTGGGTAAGCTCTCTACAGTATGTGTTATGTACTCTAGACTTTATGCTGTGGTCACGCTAGGGCTGGGCGATATGGAAGTGATTAAATATCACAATATTTTGGTATCAATATAGTGACAATAATATTGTATTGTGTAATGATAATATACTGTATATACATGATATTACGAATACGAAATCCAAAATTGCATGATGTCTTATCACAATATCGATAATAATATTCTTCAACTGTACAGAGATTACACAATGCGGAGGATGAAGGCGAGATTTATTGCAGATAGATTGATACAAGTATGGAGCTGGGATTGGGTGAATGGACAGAACAGGTGACTGATGCATGATAAACAGAATGATGAGGAGGAGACATGGTGAAGGAGCTTTGGCGTGAGCCCCCGTGGGGACGGGCCGGAGCCTCGGCTCGGATCCTGCCTGGCGAAGGCAGGGGGGCTCTTGAGCCTGCCCCCAAAAGGAATTAAAAGTACGCGCCTGGAGGAATGGTGCGAACTTCTGAAGGAAGGAGTAAATTAAAGTTTACCTGGAAGGGACTATACAAACGATGTTGGCGAGATTCCCTCGACGAGCCGGGGCCTTTAGCGAGAAGGGATCCATGGGAGAGTGAGGAAGGCCCTGCGCCATTGGAGCCTCACGATGGCTGGTGCTGCCGACATGGGAGCCTTCGCGGAAGGGGCTCGTGGGAGAATGGTTAGTAGGTATGGTTGGTAGGCGAACAGCCCGATGGTTAGCGAGCCTCTGGATGGTTAGCCGGAAATCGTTTGCCGGCAGAGTCTATTGGGATGAGAGTAAGGTTGATTAGCATGGCATGAATTAAACGTGAATGGAATGATTATTTAGCAGGCGTAGGAGCAGGCGTAGGAGCAGGCGTCCTCTCGACAGAGGGTTGCGCAATGAAGGCAATTTCGCCTGATGGAACAGGGGAGCTCCCGGCGGAGAAGGCCGACGAGGCCGGAGGACGGGCGTAGGAGCGGGCGACCTCTCGGCAGAGGGTTGCGAGATGGAGGCAATGAGTGAGAAGTTGTTTCACCTGACGAGACGGGGAACTCCCGACGGAGGAGGCCAGCGAGGCCGGAGGACGGGACGGGCGGCGTTTGGTAGGAGAGAGTGAGCGTCCGCGCTAGTGGACGCCATGGACTTCTGGGCATCGAGCACGGATGCGGCAGAGGGTCTGACGTAGGAGAGGTAGGCAGAGGACGACCCGCGGCCCATAGATTGCAGGGTGAGGGCAGGTACGCCGCTGGCAGCAGCGGTGGTGGCAGCTCCCTCCAAATGACGGGAGGGAGAGGACGTGCTTTTAAAGGGGCGCGGATAAGGTAACGCTGATCTGATTGGAGCTGTTGAGTGACGGGTAGTTCCATCTCTCAGTTGAAATGAGTTGACGTATATAACTAACACATATATTGCCCGCCCGTAATGCTAAGGTTGTTTTTCTTCCTACTAGGCAAAAGTGCAGAATCTGGACAGGGCTGCCCTGACATTTCGAAATTGTGTTAGTTTTTCTCATGCCAGGCAAAACTGTATTGTCATCTCAGTTAGTTGCAAAATGTCTCGTTAGCTTCGCTAGACTAAAATGTCATGGCATTCCTTTGTGTGTATATGTGAGAGTTTATCAACAGAGGGCCCTGCTCTTTGCTAAAGTAAAATTTACTGTGGGAACGAGTCTTGGAAAGCCCTTGTGTTCGATAACATTATGTTAATTATGTTTAGGTTGAGGTCACATTTTCCGTGGTTAGCTCTATTACCCTATACTACAGCAAGAAGGTCCTGGGTTTGAACACAACTGGGGCATTTCTGTGTGTAGTTATTTCGTGTTTGTGTTTTTTTTAAGTGCTAATCAATATTCTGTGGTAATAAATCACATCCTTACTAAGACCTCTGTATTAACCTTCTATTGTTTCATTATGTCTACCGTTTTAAGTGCCATAAAACACAGTGATCTAATATATTACAGCATGCCCGCGGCCCATATTATTAACATTGTCTGGTCGGCAGGGGACATGTCGAAGGACGGCGAGGAGGGCAACGTGATCCACTATGACGACAACGCCATCTCCAAGCTGTTGGACCGTAGCCAAGACAACTCAGAGGAAACCGAGATACAGAACATGAACGAGTATCTCAGCTCCTTCAAAGTGGCCCAGTATGTGGTGAAGGAGGAAGATGGAGAGGTTAGTACCTCTGAGCTCATGGGCTCTATGCACACACGCCACATGGAAAGAACTTGGGCCCCTTCCCGATGATACTAATGAAGGCTCCGTTCCATTCTGGTCAAACAGAGTCAGGGTGCTGCTATTGTGCGTGTTGGCTCACTGGAAACACTCTGCTACACCAGTGGGTCTCAAAGTTAGCCTGGGTTCCAGCCTGATTCGCTGCGTTACGCGGATCTGAAAACAACGCTGAGTGCGCAGTGACATTTTCAGATCTGCGGAACGCAGTGAATCAGGCTGGAACCCAGGCTATCTCAAAGTGTCCTTGAGTGGGATCCAAATGGCCCTGTACGGGTCCGCAACTGAGAGCTGGTCCATTTGGTTCCACTTATACACTCATACACTCATAGTTATGGGGGTCCTTGAAAGTTTAGGTTTTCTCAGCTTTGGCGTCACACTTTTTTGCTGTCGAACAATGTGATGTTGTGCATACAAACATGCATACTGTACATGCATGTACATACTGTACATGTAATATGCAACACGTCCACACGTCCCAAACTCTTCTCCCTTCGGGCTCCAAAACTATGGAATGCACTTCCCATTGCAATCAGAACTGCAGATTCGCTCCCAATCTTCCGCCGCAGTCTGGAAACACACCTCTTCAGACTCCATCTTAGCCCATAGCTCTTGCCGTAGTACTTGACCTAGCCTCGACCTCCTACAGGCGTATGAAAAGGCTCAACTTATGTATCTTAGATATCATTTTTATGTAGACTTAGAGAGTATGTGTATATGTACTGTAGGTATACATCATACAGTAAATACACAAAACATACATCTGAACGTTAGCCTACATGCACTACAGTACATATTCAGTAAATGGTTAAATGGTTTATGATATCATATAAGTAAACAAGTGATCGTAACAGAGAATGGATCTGTGTGATTTACCTAATGATAGCAGTATTGAATTTGAATATACTACAGACAGTCAACTAAATTGAATCGAAGGATTTGGTCTCAAGTACAAAACTTGTTTTTAAGAACATCTACATAATTAAGTGTCCCACAGATGTTTCTGTTTGGAACAGCTGCTCTATCTGGTTGTCGATGAGTTTCTCTTCTTAAGAAGCTTGAAAGGAGGGGAAAGGAACTGGTCGGAATAACGTGTCCCTTCCACGCGCTACGTCCGGCCGGGGAAATTCCCCTCTGTCAGGTGAAAAGAAGCAGCTTGGACTCCTCATGCATAGAAGGAAGCATGAGGTCAGTCCGCTGCCCCCCCCAGGTTGGCAGAGGAAGTGTAGCGCCCAGGATTACATTAGATAATTGGCACTGGGTGAAAAGAAAACTGGGTTACAAAAATCGTGGGATAAAAATTTAAATTAAAAAAAAAGAAGCTTGAAAGAATTTCATTGCTATTGTTTACTAGACAAATACAATGAGACCATATCACTTTGACATGTTGAGTTCATTTCACAGCAAGGTAACTCATAGTGACAGTTCAGCTTGCACTGACTGGTCAGTTACTGCTGGCTAATACCTAATATGTAATTTGTTTTGCCCCTCCTATAAACAGCTATAGTGTAGATTGCCATTGACAATGAATGGACAATTTACATCATATGTGCCTGAGAAAATCGACTGTCGGTATGTCTGTCGGTATGTCTGTCGGTATGTCGGTGAAGACCCTTGGCCAATAAGGGACTACTATTATTGGTGACGTATTTTTGTTTCATTGGATGATTTGTTTCCAGAGCTGCTGGTTACCGGCGTGTCACATCATGTGTTTTGACAGACTGTGTGTGTGTGTGTGTGTGTGTGTGGGTGTGTGTGTGTGTGTGTGTGTGTGTGTGTGTGTGTGTGTGTGTGTGTGTGTGTGTGTGTGTGTGTGTGTGCGTGTGCGTGTGCGTGTGTGCAGGAGGAAGTGCAGCGGGAGATCATCAAGCAGGAGGAGAACGTGGACCCAGACTACTGGGAGAAGCTGCTGCGTCACCACTATGAGCAGCAGCAGGAGGACCTGGCCAGGAACCTGGGCAAGGGCAAACGCATCCGCAAGCAGGTCAACTACAACGACACCACGCAGGAGGACCAAGGTTCGTCGTAAACACAACACTCACACACATATACACACCCCTGGGCTCTTCACCCAGGTTATACACCTGCACTGTAAAATCCCCTGTTAATGTAACGACAACGAGTGTAACAATGAAGCAAATGGACCCCTTGTGGTTAATTTGTTGGAGTGAAATTAACACTGAGGATTTTACTGTGTTGTTTTGGGGTTTTTAGTTGTACTAATTAAGCCCTATACAGCTGAGCTAGAACAGCTCATTTTTGAAGTAGGGATGTAGAGACAACTTCAAATAGTTGGTTAGATATACTTGTACAAAGCAAGATACCTACCTGCTCAACAGCAGCCATTTGACGGCGAATGCAAAGACCACAGTCTTTGCAACTTAGCTCAGAGGACACATGAAGTGAAGACGTGGAGCTGAGTTGTCCACCAGAGCAGTCAACTGCTGTGCCACATTTACAGAGAACTGGTACAGTATACAGCATGCCCCAACTAGAGTGGTCTGTAGTAATCTGCAGTGCCATGGCGCCCCCACGTGGTCACATACAGAAGTGAATGCACTGTGCTTTTTCTCTATGATCTGTGGCTCAGAATGGCAGGATGATCTTTCAGACAATCAGTCCGAGTACTCCGTGGGGTCCGAGGACGAGGACGAAGACTTTGAGGAGAGGCCTGAAGGTGAGTGGACGGGATGTGATGCTTTCGTCTCCATGTGCATAGTCATGTCTGATTTACACTTGGTTGCATATGGTGTTGCACATCGCAAATTGTTGATCTACAAGCTCACAACGTGTCATGCTCTGACACATTGTGAGCTTGTAGATGTCCTATTCTCGTAAGTATAAAGCAGGCTTTAGTGTCTGGTAGTGGCAAGTAAAGCATGGAATTCGATTTTAGTTGATAATATAAAATAAGTTTGTTTATATTTTGCAACTTTACTGTTCCAAAAATTCTAACCACAGTGTGATACTGAGGTTAGAATTAGAAGGTTCAATCTTATCTAAACACTTTCCTTGCTGTAGATCTTATCACAGATTATTCTGTGACAGTTATTGTTACTGTACTGTACTGAGCACACCTCACTAACACCATTGTCTAAACACTTTGCTGAGGCCATCCTCTAATGGCTGCTTGTGGTCTTTCCCTGTAGGCGGTCGCAGGCATTCCCGCCGGCAGCTCAGAGGTGAAAAGGACAAACCTCTCCCACCCCTACTGGCACGTGTAGGGGGCAACATTGAGGTATGACACCTACCTGTATATTGTCCTTGGCTGGACACATTGCTGTGCGTTATGAGACAGCATATAAACCAACACATCAGAAAGTGTCAGGTGCGATCATAGAAATAAACATACATTTCCATAGTGCTTCTATGTCATATACAGAAGAGAAAGTAATCAATCCATGTGGGCCTATATGAAGATGTTTAATATGAAGATGCGATTGTTATGGTATCATAGCAATAAGCAAGTACAGTTTATTATAGTGAAGTGCACTACAGATAAGGCAGCAGCTATACTACTGTACAAAGTGCCAACCTGTGAGGTTTATGGTATTTATTAGTGAGACTGAAAGGACAAATCACACCACACACTGAATCAACCTGACATATTTGCTTGGTAAATACTGAGCAAAGGCTTTGGGTATTATTCCTATCAGATGCAGTGACCTGCCATAATGTTATGAATGTTATATTGGTATATTATTATGAATATGTGCCATTATTCTCCTCATCTCAGGTACTGGGCTTCAATGCTCGCCAGAGGAAAGCCTTCCTCAATGCCATCATGCGCTGGGGCATGCCACCTCAGGATGCTTTCAACTCCCATTGGTTGGTCAGGGACCTGAGAGGGAAGAGCGAGAGGGAATTCAGGTAAGGCCAGCTGACAGGATTCCTGGGTGAGGGTACAGGTTCTCTAAATAGGTGCCCCCCACTCTGGGGCCCCACTACGGGGAGTGTGTGGGCGCCCGTATCCGTGTGCGAAGCGCACATTTAAAAGAATGTTTAATATTAAGTCTGTCTTCGAGCGATTTCACGTTGGCCATGTTAACCATAGTCAGTTCTGTTCATAACTAAACTCACCATTTGTTTTGTAACTCCATGTCTTATAAATCTACTAATCACACATTGGGCGCCGAAAGGAATCGGACCGGGCCTGCCTCAATGCATATTATAATTTGTTAAGGTGAATGAGGCCAAACTGAGGGGGCACGGAGGCCATCGCTTCCACGGCGATGTTTGAAAAGTTACAAGCAACATGCAAAGGTTTTTAGCTGTGACCTTGCAATTTAAGGAGCTGATTACGTGCTTGTTTTTGTCCCCGTTAGGGCTTATGTGTCTCTATTTATGAGACACCTGTGTGAGCCGGGAGCAGACGGAGCGGAGACCTTCGCAGACGGAGTCCCACGTGAGGGTCTGTCCCGCCAGCATGTTCTCACAAGGATTGGAGTCATGTCCCTCGTCAGGAAAAAGGTACCATTCAAGCTGTTCCACTTTCCAGCAACAAAAAAGGGTAGGTTAAGAGATATACGCAGGCCAGTGTGGCATCTTTTTTTATTTTACTCTTTATTTTTGAATTTTAGAAATATGCAAGACACAGACAAATGACACACAAGACAAACAGCAAAATATCAACATAAATACAAAAAACAAAAACGGAAGAGGTCGTGGGATGTACAGCAACATTATTGCATATTATCATTTATTTCACTTTATCATCATGCTAGGCCGCCTGGTGTCAGGCATACAGTGAAAGTGGTTGTTGGAAACCCCATATATTTTTTCCAAACAATGCATGTGTGGCCATACAAATCTGTTAGCCTAACTTAGAGAAAATATTAATAGTGCCTGGGCACTTCAGGTGAGACTACCCAAGTAAAATATGCTTCGTCAGTCACCCCTGCAAATCAATAAAACACGTGCAGACCAGTCGAGTGCTCCACTATATTTTATTTGGGTAGTTATTTGAGCACCAACGAGCCCTTTTATCTTCTGTTGGCTGAAGCACACATGGACTTCTCCAGTGGCGTAGGGAGGTCATGGTGGGCCCCGGTGCGAGAATATTTTGTAGGCCCCCCACCACCGCCATAAACAAGTGTGCGTGCGCGCGCCCATGCACACACACACACACACACACACACACACACACACACACACACACACACACACTAGGTATAGACTAACATTACAGGTGAGGTGACCGGCCACACAATTAAATTATTCAATTACATTCAAAGGGCCTTTATTGGCATGAGAACATATGGTACAGCATTGAGTAAACTCGTCCACTCTCAGTTAACAGTCTTTGTATTGAGTTTGTGCTTGAAATGTAGCCTACTGTAATTCTGCAAAAATATTTCAATCACTCATTAAAACCAGCCTTTCAGCACCACATGCAGACAGCACCAGCTTCCAAGCTCAGTGTCCATATATTCATCAATAAACAACCTGCCCTGACTTGGGCACAAAAACAAAACTACCACAGCCTGATGTCTCCAAACTATCAAACATAAATAAATAAAAACACAGCTCATTTCCTCATTATATGCAGTGTTGGGCATCGTTACTTTCTAAAGTAACGTCGTTAGGTTACTGGATTACTGCCCATAAAAATAATCCCTTGCCGTTACAGATTACCTTCTGAGAAAAGTAACAAGTTAGATTATTTTCCGTTATTTTCCGTTACCAGACAATTAAAACCCATTTTTTTTAAAACGAGAATGATACACACCATGAACTGACCATAGACAATATATCCCCTTTACAGCTCTCTCTTTATTAACGAATATAAGTCGCCACAATCGCCAGCCTATACACGTAGGACTGGACAGAAAGAGCTAGTGCAGAGATAGTACAGACATTCAGACAATACCATAAGGCTGTTGCGCTGCGCTCTGATGCCCTCTCCACACCGCGCACCGTGGCGCATGAACAACAACAACAACTCCACGTGTACCCACGACGACCCACGTATGAATTAGATAGTTTATAAGAAATGGCACGGCGGCCATCCTTGCAGGCAGTGAGTAACATAATGAGAATCCTGTAGGCTGTGTAACCTGTTCATTTTGGGGGGCATCAACAACAGCCTGTTGATGATGAATGATACTATGAAACTTAACAATTAATTTACTAGTACTCACCTAATGACGCTGCCACGGAGGATATACCATGTTTAACGTAATTCCAAAGTGTTTAGCCTACATTGTTTAAGTCATAGACGCATGCGGTTTTGGCTAAAAGCATGTTGTTTGTATTATTCCACTACCACCCCGGTCCGGCACTACCACTGTCATGGTAGCTACCCTACAACCGAAACAACTTCCTCTTCCTCTTCAAAATAAAAGCTACTTGTATCAATACTTTTATTTCTTAAGTGAACTACAGGATGTAGTAGACGCAGGATGTATATTACATGGTATAGTGGGCTTGGAAGGATACATCACACAGAAGTTTAACCCCTTACCGACCGGCCACAGCCCACAGCTATTTCATTCACAAAACAGCGGCCCGTCAGCTGTTTCTTTTCTTTTTTCCCCTTCCCCTCATGGGCCCCTAGGGGGCGCTGGGCCCCAGTGCACTGCACTGGCTGCACCCCCTTATGCTACGCCAGTGGACTTCTCTTTTTGAGTAGTGCAACCACTCCAAGGAACAGCAATGTCCCTCATGGGATCCATTTTCGCCTGATCTTTCTAAATACACTGTTTTGGGATTTAGCAGTGGGGAAGGGGTGTTCCCCCACTAAAGTTGGTATTTTGGTTACCTGTCTAAATCCCTAAAACACCTCCGTTACCCGTTATATTATGCATAGGTGTGGTTTGGGCGTCAATAATTAAACCAATCACCAGTACACGTGCCATTGCCTTTAAGAGATCCCATATCCGTTGCCCGTTATGCCCAGCTCTATATTGCTTCATAGCCTTACGGTCTATAGCCCATGGAAGAGCGATGTGTTGCTGCCTTGAAGTCTTGATGGACCCCCCCCCCCCCCCCCCCCCCAAGTGCCGTTTAAAAAAAATCTCCCACCCCACAGAGCCAAGAACACTCAAATTAGGGCTTTCATTTGGTATATAGATTGTGCGTGTAGGCCGTCTCTACGGAATGGTATGAAGCGAAAAGGAAAGTTCGGTAAATACACCGTTTTAAACCCCATTTGCTGCTGATGAACTGAAGCAAATGGAATCGTGCACACCGCACAACAAATAACTTCTTTGACTATACAATTATATAAACACAATGAACACAAGGAACTTAAGTGGCAGGCACTCGCTTCTGCTGATTATAGGAAAATTACAAAGAGATGCATAGGAGAATAAGGAGAGATGATGCAGCTTGCATTAGCGGACATCTCCATGCAGGTGCGCGGTGCCCCGTGCGTGCCGCTCTTTACCAAACTAATGTGGCATTACGAGTGCTTTCCACTATTACTTTCCCAAATATGTGTGACCAAAATAGCAATTTAGGGGAAAGCGTGCCAGCACGCCCATGACCACGCCTCTAGGCGCAAATACCGCTGTCGGCAAAAAGGATAGCGGGTGACACTGGACCAAAATACCCTTACGGGACAGAGGAAGCTCCTATATTCGTACCCTAACCTATGTGACTATGTCTTAACCTATGTGTCACAATGTTTAGAGTACCAGTAGGGGCAAAAGTGGCGCTGTTCTGCTAGAAACAGAGAGAAAGAGATAGTGTTGCACTGTTGCCTGCTAATATGAGAGAGAGAGAGAGGGATATCTGCTAAATCCAGTAACTCTGTCATTTCTCGACCGTTTCGGAGGCGGGGCGACTCGCCGGAACTGGGCTGGCAACCTGGGCGCGGTCCTGTGGGTCTGGAAGTTCTGGGGACCCCCACACGGAGTTGCACCACTCAGTTCACACGGGTGTGATTTTTACCTGATAACCTGACTGTCGGCGTGTATCACTCAGAGCTTTAACTTCATTAAAGCTGGCATCCCTATTTCAGGACATGTCATTATAGGCGAAAGTTTTCAATTTATTTTTCTGTCAAACACCCTTGTCTGTGTGCTGCTGTGTGTAGGTGCAAGAGTTTGAGCATGTGAACGGGAAGTTGAGTTCTCCAGACCTGATTCCTATTGGGATAGAGTTGAAGAAACTGACTGAGAGTCTATCATCTGATCCCAACACCCCTGTGCCTGCCAGCCCCATCGCTACGCAGCCCGGCACTCCAGTCCCACCAGGTCAAAAAGCAATCTCTGCACGGGTTATTGTTTTTCTTTTGTAAGATTGCAGAAGCAGAGTTCACACCCATAGAAAAAGTTTTTCCTGATTAAAGTGAAAAAGAATTCACATTCTACTTTTTTTTTTTTTTTATCAGAGAAGACAGAGTCTATCTCGGGCTCAGCGGAGGATAAAGAGGCGACGGACCAAGATAACAAGAAACTGTCAGAACAGGAAGTGAGCAGAGTTTTTTTTTTATCCTACACCTATCTCCTCCATTCTTTCCTCTTTGATTGTCTTGTCCATCTTCCCACAGTCCATCACACTTTGACCATTCTCCCCTCATCATTGTCAAAGTGTGCTTCTGTCAAAAACTGACACCTCTTAACTCACCTCTCTGCCCTCCCATCTCCGTCTCCCCTCGGTCTGCTTCTTTTTTATTATTTCTCTCCACAGGCTCCTGCCAGCACAGAGACAACCTCCGCACCCGAGAAGCCAGCTGTCAGTGATGAGAACAAGGCCGGTTCGGAGGAGAAAGCAGGGGAAGAGAGGGACCGAACAGAGTCGCCCTCTGCAAAGATGGAGCCGGCAATCAACTCTAAGGAGCCTGCTTTGAAACAGACAGAAATGCCCTCCAGTCAAACATCGCCTAAAGGTGAGACAGAGGCATGACATTTATGCTGCTTCCCGCAGGGTTCCAGGGTTGCAAGTTTAGCTGAGCATTTGCATTTCTTTTATCTTCAGCGGAGCCCTGTAAAGACACTGAGAGGCCCACAGAGAAGGTAGATGTTGATGCCCTGCCTTCAAAGACAGAGGACAAGGAAAATAAGCCAGGTACACATTTGAGGCTCTTCTTTAATTCATCAGTGATGCAACAGACATGAAAATGTCATCTTGAGATGTTCTTGTTTTTCTTCTGCAGTTGCTGAAGATGTGAAGAGTGAGGACGCATCAGAAGGTCGGATAAACGGAGAGAAAGATGTACTGGAGGACACAGAAGAGGGCAGAAGGGAGGACAAAACCAGGTTCATGTTCAATATCGCCGATGGAGGCTTTACAGGTGAGCAATGGCAAATGTATAGTTCATTGTATGGCCATATGGTACATCGTTGGCAAACCATGCCTTTTTTGTGTAGATAGAGACATGAACTCGGTTTCGCTCCTCCCCTTTCATAGTCCACTTCCTCCCAGGCTCTTCTGTCTTTCCTATTCTTACTAACAAAAACACTATTGCAACAAATTGCTATCTTGACCCCCATACACGTTTGGGAAAGTCCATAGGGCATTCTAAAACCAACCCAATATACCAAATTCGATTGATAGAGATCACGCCTGAAAATGTATTTCACCCCCTGTTCTCTCTCCCCTTGCAAGGCTTTTTTTGTTTATCTTACAGTACCTTTACAGCCTTTGATTGTATCGCTGTAAATCGTAAAAAATCCATTTCGACATAGCGTTCCCAAGTTGTTGCTGTTTGAAAACAGCATGCCTTCTGAAAAACACAGAGGAAAAAACACCAGAGATAAATCCAACTGTTGGAACTGCAACTCCGGTGTTTTTACACGATGGTGGTGCTGACTTTGACAAATATCATCAAAGTCGTCCTTGTCAGAGAACGCTATTCAAACAACAGATCAAACTACATTTTATCTCTGATAAGGCTTTGATAAGCATAACTGGCAACTGCTGATAAAAACACAACTTATTGACACAAGGAATGAACCGTCGAATTACAGTAGAATTGTAATGACAATCACATTCACAATCACTTAATTCAGATGTGCTGCAGTGTTGAAACTGTGCAGCTCACTTAGGCGCTTATTGTCTCCACCTTCCTTCCGTCCGTCCGTTACCAGCTAATCTCCGGCACCGTTGGCCCGATCCATGCCAAAAATTGCACACACACTCCAAAATATTCCTCAACGGCCTGTTATAGCGCCACCATGAGGCCGATTTAGGCAAAACACATTTATGTAGATTCCCCGTGCACATTTTATCCATACATCACACAATTCGGTATACACTATCTCCATAGTCATGTGATCAACACGGATCTGCACCATTTCCCATCTTCCATCCTGATTGGCTAAGATTGGCTTCCAAAGCTCACATGTCCGTTTCGAACAAAATGCCACAAATCACAAACACAGTGTGCAATTTCCGTGAAATTATGCACGCACATTTCCACTAGGTCGAGGACGACATGCCACTCATTTTTTTCCAAATCACAGTGGCGCTATAACAGGGCAATTCCTGTTTTTACCTATAAATGCATCGATCTGTGTACAACTTATGTATGCACACTCCCTAGAGGCCATGGAAAAACATTTTTCCTGCATCCCTCCACATCTGCCAGTTATAGCGCCACCATGAGGCCGATTTCTGCAAAACACATTGTTTATGTTAGTCCACAGATTTCATCCAAATCTCACGCTAATCGGTACACATGATCTCTGTAGTCATGTGATCAAGACGAGTCTGTTGGATTTCTCAGATTGGCTAAGATTGCCTTCCAAAGTTTTCAGAGTGGCCCGTTTTGTACAAAAAGTCCTGCTCATCCAGAATTCTATCCTCAGAGATGCTATGAGTGATCTGGCTCTGCATTTCCTCAACAAAATGAAGAACATTGTTGCAAAAAACTAACAAACAAAGAAACATTTTTATATTACTCCTAAACATTTTGCCAAACATCACACCCAGAAGGGCACAGGTCTAGTTTAATGTCGGACACTACCTAACGTTTTTCTAATTAGAAACATGCATGGTAAGGTTTAAATGGTATAATAATTATGGCAGAGTTGGATTTGCTTTTGCACTGGGGGTATCTAATCCTCTCTTGGGCCCTCAGAGCTACACACCCTCTGGCAAACAGAGGAGCGAGCGGCACTGTCATCTGGGAAGATGTATGACATTTGGCACCGTCGCCATGACTACTGGCTGCTGGCTGGAATCGTAACGTATCCTTTCTTCAGACCTAGAGAAGAAGACTCTTTGAATATCTGCCAAAGTAATGTCATTATTTCCAAACTACTGGAGCTGTGGGAGTTGATTTAACTGACAAAGTGATAACTGCGACCATTTACCACTTCAGCAACCCACTTTCGCTTGCATTACAAGTATGATCGTCATTTGTGTTCCTTGACCAGGGTTGTGTTTTAGACATGGCTACGCCCGCTGGCAGGACATCCAGAATGACCCACGCTACGCCATCCTCAATGAGCCCTTCAAGACGGAGATGCACAAGGGCAACTACCTAGAGATGAAGAACAAGTTCCTGGCTCGGCGTTTTAAGGTGGGTTTGGGGGATTCTAGTCTCTAAACCAGTGATTCTCAATGCTTTAATTTCAAGAAACTCCAGTTTGGCCATATAATTAATATTTTCATAAAATATTTTTATCTCTGGGACCAAATAGAACCCACTGGACCCTTACTGATTAATTTGGTTTCATTTGTACATTCTCTGAGATACAGACCTAGAAGGCTCCATTTAGTGTCTGACTATGAGACATTTCACTGGGGGTCCCCAGTCCCCACATTGAGAACCAGTGCTCTAACTGTAAAATAATAATAATAATAAATAATCCTACCACCTGAGAGAGAGAGCGAGTGCATTTTCTGGCACTCTTCCGACACCCTATCCTAACCTAACATCACAGGGAAGTCACGGCTGATTTTTAACCGGCGACGCTGACACCCTACCCCAAACCAAGCCCCTGGCTAAAGCCTGTTAATAAAGTATTCAATCAATCAATAAATAATAGCATATATACTCTTTTCCACGTGTCTGTTTTCACAACTGAACTGAGATGAGTGCACAAATTAAATGTAGATGTATTTATTTTTTGCTGGTGAAAACCGATTAAATAATCTGTATTATTTTGAGACCGTTCCGATACCCATATGGCATTTTTATGGCCAATAAACAAATTCATCAGGGGGTTAAAATTAACAAACATATAAGACAAACTAGAACTGCACTCTGTCGAGTGCATACTTGTTGTTGCACACTAGTAGGCCATAAATGGCCAACTAGTGCGCAAAGAGAGCGCGCAAGTCCTTTCGACCGCTGTAAACTGTCAAATCTCAGTATCTCTGTGAAGGAACGTTTGAAATGTATAATTTTTAGATGTAAATATTTGCTACCTACCTACTTTATGCATATAAACACCTAGTATTATTAAGTATGATTCAAGTTTCTATCTATATAAGTTTGGGTGAAGAGCTAGTCATACATATATTCATTTGTGGTCGTTTGGTCCCAGCAAAGCAGGCATATACTATATAGGCATATACTATATATAGTATATATATAGTATATAGGCATATACTATATACCAGGGGTCCTCAACTAGAAATGATGAAGGTCCACAAATATTTTTTTGAATAAGACCGAGGTCCGGTCCCATGCGCGGCGTCCATCGGAGAGCGGGGCTCTATGCCCGTTTAGTATGGTCAAGCCAAGCTTATACAAATCAGATCCCCTTCCAACCAACCAATAATGGGGTGCAGAGTGCAGGCCCGGAGTGGAACTCCAAATCCAAATCACACTGTGCGCGCGTAGCGCGCGCCAGAATTTTGGGGGCCCTTGGGGGACATTTTGGGGGCCTTTGCAGCAATTTCACATGAGAAATGTACCATCTGATGTTATTTATATTATTAACTTAAAAAATAATAATAATAATAATAATCTTTTTTTTTTTTTTTTTTTTGGGTGGTCCGCAAAGAGGTGGTCTGCGGTCCGGTCGCGGACCGCGGTCCGCCAGTTGAATACCCCTGCTATATACATATACATATATACTATATAGAGTGTGTAGTTGTAAGTTGATTAGCGGTATACTGTGGTTACTTTGCGCCAAAAACCGTGACAGCTGTCCCGCCATTTGATGTTTATGCAAGAAAACAGCAAATCTGTGCCTGGTTTGCTGGGACCAAACGACCACAAATGACCATATTTCTTACGTCATCATTAAGAGCTAGTCATACATATACACACCACGTACTCTGGTCCCAGCAGATCAGGCACAATTTGCTATTTTATTTTTACTGATTATGTATATAGTATACGTATGACTAGCTGTAAATGATGACGTAAGAAATATATATAGTATATAGGCATATACTATATACTTATACATATATACTATATAGAGTGTGTAGTTGTAAGTTGATTAGCGGTATACTGTGGTTACTTTGCGCCAAAAACTGTGACAGCTGTCCCGCCATTTGATGTTTATGCAAGAAAACAGCAAATCTGTGCCTGGTTTGCTGGGACCAAACGACCACAAATGACCATATTTCTTACGTCATCATTAAGAGCTAGTCATACATATACACACCACGTACTCTGGTCCCAGCAGATCAGGCACAATTTGCTATTTTATTTTTACTGATTATGTATATAGTATACGTATGACTAGCTCTAAATGATGACGTAATAAATATATATAGTATATATAGTATATAGGCATATACTATATATGTATACATATATACTCTATACTCTATAGTCTATACTGTATAAAGTGTGTAGTTGTAAGTTGATTAGCGGTATACTGTGGTTACTTTGCGCCAAAAACCGTGACAGCTGTCCAGCCATTTGATGTTTATGCAAGAAAACAGCAAATCTGTGCCTGGTTTGCTGGGACCAAATGACCACAAATGACCATATTTCTTACGTCATCATTAAGAGCTAGTCATACATATACACACCACGTACTCTGGTCCCAGCAGATCAGGCACAATTTGCTATTTTTACTGATTATGTATATAGTATACGTACGGTATGACTAGCCCTAAATGATGACGTAAGAAATATGGTCATTTGTGGTCATTTGGTCCCAGCAAAACAGGCACAGATTTGATGTTTTTCTGCATAAACATCGAATGGCGGGACAGCTGTCACGGCGGAAGAGACCGGGCGAAAACATTACTTGCGCGCTCTGCTTGCGCAAGTAATTAAATGAACACATTACAACTTGTTATACAGTGTAGGAAGCCTACACAAGTATTCAGGATATGGGGTACAAGTTGGATTTAGTTAGGTTTGTTTTGGTTACACTCTTAAGGGAGCTTGTTAGAAGCGTGTCTCTCTGTGCCTAGTTGTTGGAGCAGGCTCTGGTGATTGAGGAACAGCTGAGGAGGGCAGCCTATCTGAACATGACCCAGGATGCCAGTCACCCAGCCATGGCCCTCAACACGCGCTTCTCTGAGGTGGAGTGCCTGGCAGAGTCCCACCAGCACCTGTCCAAGGAGTCCCTGGCTGGGAACAAGCCTGCCAATGCTGTGCTGCACAAAGGTTTGCTTAGTTTACACTGTACATAATGAAGAAAAAACTAACAAAGCACGTCATCCTTCGGAATACCTTGATGTAATATTTCCAAAGGTATTCCTTGGAATTCCTAGCAAATGAAAGGAAGATTAAACAGTATTATATTATAACTAGACAAAGTGCCCCTCGGGGCACAGGTCTCCACCAGGCCAGGTCAGGTTATTGTGGCCTCCTGATGGCGCTATAATAGGCCAATGTGAATAGGGTGCCATGTCTTATTATGATGGCAATTGGATGATTTGAGGCATTTTGTTCCAAAAAAATGTTTTGCAAAAACCCACCTGTTGGTGGCGCTATAACAGGCCAATGTGAAAAGGGTGTGATTTATTCCTCAGCCTAGTAGGAAAGTGTGTGAAACCTTTCATGTAAATTGCACGCTGCATTCATAATTTGAGGCCTTTTCTTCAAAACGGGCCAATTCTGCAAACTTTGGAAGCCAATGTTAGCCAATTAGGATGGAATATGAAATATCGGACAGATCCGTGTTGAGCACATGACTATTATATAGAGATACTGTGTAATGATGTGCGGGAGTTTTGGACAGAATCTGGAGGAGTAATATCAAAGAATGTGTTTTACAAAAGTTGGCCTCTTGGTGGCGCTATAATAGGCCGATGTGAAAAATGCAGGGCAAAGGTTTTTCCTTGGCCTGTAGGGAGTGTGCATGTATTCAACATTTCACGCAGATCAGTGCAGTTATGGACCGTATTCCTCATACTTTAATGCTTAGTAAGAGCATGAGGTATAAAGTACAGCAGCCTTGTGTTCCTAAAACAGAAAGATTGGGTATTGGGTAAGACTGACGTTATGTATCTTTCAGGACCTTTCACTGCTTTGTCTCAACCATTACTCAATGGCTCTGGTCTCAGCCACCGCGGTAGATATTTTGACATTCCGTTTTTCTTTTTTTTATGTTGCCACTACTGTTGGAGCAGCCATAAACTGCACAGGTTCATCCCGATGTTCTGGGCATCTTTGTAATGTTAGTGTTAGTAAAAAGTAGGTAAAAGAGTAACGTTTGAGGCAGACTAACATCAGTCACTTTTCCATTCATTGTAGTAGAAGCTTGGTGCGGGGAAACCGCAGATGTGTCGTCTCCGCCTACAGGAAATACGTAGGCTGCGACCATGAGACCCGTTACGGAATCGGTCCATAGGTAAAATGTGAAAATCTGCTTCATGGTGGCGCTATAACAGGCCATTCTGGAAAAGTTGGGGCAGATGTTCGTCGTTGGCATCCAGGGAGTGTGTGTGCAGAGGCGCAAGACTGACCGAACGCTAGGGGGGGATATAGAGCGGCGCCGCCGAAAAATCCGTCCCCCCCGTCCCCCCCATCACCCTAGGGGAGGGGGGGATGGGGGGGGTCTAACCACAAAAACGTGGGGTTATTTATGGTTAGGGTTTGGGGTCGGACTACAGAGAGGTTGTTCCAGTGACTCAATGTACATACAAAACTGCGTTTTGGCACAGTTATTATTATTATTATGAATTACCTGGCTGTGATTCCTCCTCCTCCCCATTTGTCTCAAAACTTAAAAGTTTAACCACATTATCAGCAGCGCCTCGAACAGGTCAAAACTCACTGACCATCTGATCTGTAAGTTAGCCTATCCTATATAAAATGTACAACACCTGGGAAGTTTTCAGGAGCGGATGTTTAGTAGTAGTTAGTGTTAAACCCATGCAACTTGAGAGGAAAGAAAACCTGCAGCGCCTTACCTGGTGTTGACAGTTGTGCTTTCATTAGCGCATTTAGCGGCGTCGATCTCCTCCTTTCCCCATGAATCCCAAAATGGTGTAATAATATAATTTCCAAAGTGGGGTCCGGGGACCCCCAGAGGACATTGAGCGAGTTCCAGGGGGTACAACTACATGATAGTGTGTGGCGTCATGTGGACGCTCTCAGTTTTTTACATTGACATTGATTATCAATTGGAGTCCCACAGCTAGAAATGGCATTAAAATAGGGTCCGTCGGCCCAGGCCGTAGCGTAACGGTCTGGGCACCGGACTGGTAATCCAGTCGCAGTGTGCCGCGGGTTCGACTCCCGGACCCGACACGGCCTTTACTGCATGTCATCCCCCCATCTCTCTCCCGTTTCCTGTCAGCCTACTGTCTGTCCCTTCAAAAATCAATAAAAGGCGTAAGCCGCAAAAAGATATCTTAAAAAAAAAAATAATAATAGGGTCCGTCCGAGCTGTATAAATCTTCTCTTATGGGGGTCCTTCTCTTCTCTTCAAATGGGGGGGTCCGCGGGGCGCGGGCTAATACGTGTCCATTTGGGGGTCCTTGACATGAAAAGGATAAAGTAAATCCATTCATCTACTGATATAGCCAATACACGTGTTATCAAAAGTGGTGCGTGACACCAAAAGTGGTGACCTATTGAATCCTGTTCCTGTATTATTAGAATCATTACAGAGTGCAAAGCACATTGGGTCACTGATGGCGGTGTAACAACTCCCAAACTTCCGAAAACACAGAACGGGCCAAACCATTTTGGGATTTAAACAGGGGTGGATCAAATATATGCTTCAAAATATATCGCGTTTATGAACGCAGGATTTCAAAAGTATTACTCCTAAGATAACTTTGGAGCCAGGGGGATACAGGGGGGGACCCCCCAGCCAGGGGGGACCCCCTAACTCATCTGGGGGGGACCAATGTGAAGCTGGCAGGGGATTCGTCCCCTGCGTCCCTGCGGTTATTGTGCCCCTGTGTGTGTGCAAAGTTTTGCATCGACCTGGTTAACGGTGCCGGAGATTAGCTGGTAACGGACGGATGGACACACGGACGGAGGGCCAAACATACTCTCTCCCCATGCCTTCGGCCTGGTGGAGACAATTATAATTCTATAATTTTGTCAGTCTTGACCCTGACAAAAATACAAATTCAAATGAGTCGTATACACTGACAGATGCAATCTTTGATTTCTGGAATTTGAGTACTTATTTCCGGTCTAAATTTGAATGAATGTATTTCAACGGGTTAATACACCTGCCTCTGTGTGGTAACGCCACAGATAATTCCCCTGGTTTGTCTTGGTCACAGTGCTAAACCAACTGGAGGAGCTTCTGAGCGACATGAAGGCAGATGTGACACGACTGCCCAACATGCTGTCCAGGATCCCCCCTGTGTCCGCCCGCCTGCAGATGTCAGAAAGGAGCATCCTCAGTCGCCTCACGAGCCGAGGCAATGAACCTCCACCACAACAGGTGAGAGCAGAACACGATCGTCAAAGTGAAAATCTGCGTTGAACCGAGTTCCGACCAGTTTTGGTTTCTTACTGTGGAATTACTTTTTCCTAAGTAATGCTACGTTGTTTAAATCAGAGGTGGGGGTCCAGAATCCCACAAATGTAATCTAGTGTGTACAACAATAGATGATAAATGTTTTGTATGATAAAAACGAACACTTCTTAATTCATATATTGGCAGAGTTGTAGTTTTTACTGCTTTTTTCTTTTTAACTATTCATACATTGAGTACAAAGTCCTTTCGGGTGTTTATTTTCACTACTCAAATGAAGTCCTGTCTGTTTTGTCTGGCCTAAAAGCACCTGGTCTGATCTTGTGTTTCTTGTATACAGCCCTTTCACTGTACAACTCGATAATTGCCTTCATGGCCAATACTGTATTTCTCTTGTGTAATCCAAAATGCATATCCGGAAGATTGTCTTTTCCCCTGATCACTTGTTTGTTATGTTTAGCCTTTCGCTCAGGGTGGATTTGGCTGTTCCCAAATGTACAGTGGTGGCTTTGGAGGAGGTTTCAGAGGACCAGGTGGACAACCCCTGGTCAGCTATAGCCAGATGCCTCTGGGACCCTATGTCAGTGGTAAGAATCAGCAATACACAGTGTACAATTTCACTTGTCTCAAGCCATTAGGACTATAGAGTGTTCAAGCCGAATGCATAGATGAAAACATATGGCATGTTGACAAAAGTGGTACAAAGTGATACACATGGACAGGCATTACTAAATAATTATTCATGTGAATCATTTTGCAGTTGCTTTACAGTATGTTGCGCTGCATAGTGCATATCCATAGAGAATATCCACAGTAAATAATTAACACGTTATTTTCCAGTGTCCTCTCGCTATAATAGCCCATTTGGACAAGAACAAGAACTTGGAGCATTCATTCAAGAGTGTGGTAAATACATCTATTACTGTATGTCAGTGGTTCTCAAAGTGAGGTCAGGGGACCCCCAGGAGTCCTTGAGGGGTTCCAAAATCAGTGTAACTACTTTATACATTCTATATACATTGGCTGTTTGAAAATCTTTAGATCGTATATATTCAAAATAATATTGACAAAATGTGGAAAAAACTATTTTATTTAAAATGTCATGTTAACAAACCAAATCTTGTATGGGGGTCCGCGGCCAAATACACATTAATTTGGGGGTCCTTGACATGAAAAAGTTTGAGAACCACTCACTGTATTATGTATTCAACAAATGGTGTTTAATTTCCTGTGTCACATGTGTCTCCTAATGCCCTGACACATCCAGACAGACAGACAGACAGACAGATAAACACAAATTCCAATGGTTGAAAAAGAAAAAAAAACACGTAAATAAAGCATCACTTCTCTTCCTGCTCTAGTGTCCTCTAACGGCCCGCCGCCCCCTTCAAGCCATCTTGACAAGAAGTCAATTGACTCCCTGAGGGATGTATCCACTCCAGACCTCAAGTCGGGCAAACCCAATGATGTGATCTGTATCGAGGACTAGGTCGGTGACACTCTGAGGATAACGCTGCCCGTCTCTCCCTTCAGTTCCCACTCCTCCCTCTGTTTTGTCCCACTCCTTTCTTTGAACAGCCAACCGACGACTTGACTCTATGACAAGAAGCTGTCTGTCTACGGAGGAAGGCAAAGAACCGTGTTTTTTGAGGACTACAGATATATCTATCTTATGAATTGCACTTTTGCCTTTCAAGGATCGTACTGACGTATTTCAGTAGATATTTGCTTTTACTGACTTGTTGAGGATGGCGCAGCTTGTATTAAGAGGTGGAAAACCTATTATTTTTTTCCCAGCGCTACAAGAGGAACCTCTCTTTCTCTCTCTCTCTCTCTCTCTCTCTCTCTCTCTCTCTCTCTCTCTCTCCCTCTCCCTGTGAGCAAGTTGGATGTAATGAGGTTCCGATGCTTCTTGCGCAGTACTCATTCTTGTTTTTATTCATGCCAGGCCCAACGTTTTTCATTCTATGTGTACCCTGTTGCTGTCATCCATCTGCCTTTTCACTGTGCACTGTGACTGTGCCCTATTGGAGCTTTGTCCTTATGTAGAGGTGTGCAGCAAAGGGAACGGCCTCAGTCTTAAGGATGAGACATAATGAGAGGTTGTTTTTTATGACAGCCATTTCCGTTACTTTCAATCTATTTCCATGTTTTGTAGTCTGTGTAGTGGCCAAATGGTCAGAGTGTTGCTTTGAAAATGTTAAAAGACTTTTACTGTTAACACAGTAGTTATAGTTAGTTGGACGCTCTCTGCCTCAATCCTGGAAAGGCTGCCACCTACTGGCAAACTTGAGAAGGTGAATTGTCTGCAGACACTGATGGCTGCAGTCCTTCACCAACCTGTGCGGGGGTTGAATGGTTGATCACTGGTAATGTACATAGTCTGAGTAAGAGACTGCTGTTTATTTTACCTCACATAGCTCTAATCATAGCGAAAACACTATTACACACATACTGTAGGTGAACTGGAGAGAGGCCAGGCTAGGCCTTGACCGAAGGTCACACAGACAGTAGACAATTTTAACACATTTCAGATTCAGTATTTATGTACATAGTATGAGTATTTCTTTGCAATTGAATGTTAGCAGTGGCTGCTTAGAGCTAAACCATTGGGAACAGACCCGAGGGGAGTGAACTATAAACAGGAACTCATCCTGTCCTGAGTGTCCTGAGTGTACGGTGGGGGTTGGGGAGATTGATTTTATTTTGCCTTACATCCCAGGGACCTTCCCAGTTTTCTTTTGTGAGAAGCAAAAATTATTGCTTATGACACTATGTCACCTTATGGCTTGTGTTTGTTATGATAATAACTAATAAGCAATTTGTTTGCTTATTATCTTTACGTTAAGGTAAAATAGGATATGTATTTGAGCGAGGTCTTTCTTTTACTACTAGTTCAGTGCCATTAAAGGCGTTCTGCCTAATCTAGGAGATATGATATGATTTGTAGTTGATGAAGTATAATCCCGAGGCAAGTCTGTAATTTGTATTCGCCAATCAGTCTCTGTGTACAGTATAGGAGCATTCTCTGTATGTCAACTTTTAAGGACCAATGTTGCACAGGGATACTTTGTATTGATTCTCTTTTACTTCTGGTTTCCTCAGCCATACTTTGGTTTTCCCCTGGATAATCTATCATAACCCTTTGCTCTACCTGGTGTAAAGACATAGCAGAGTGCTATAGCTACATATTTTCTTCTATGCGCTCATGAGACTGTCCTACAAGTGAAAGATTTTGTATATTCAAGGTTACTGTATTTACTTTTCTATTAATTCATCGTTTGAATGTTATGACTCAAAGTTATTATTATTATTATTATTAATATATTATTGTTGCATTGTTGCAGCACTTGAAGTTTCTCAGTCAACAGTGATTAGATGCACTAAATGGAAATGTATTTGTTGTATGACGATGAATATATTTTGTTATTGTCCTATGACAATTTCAAATGATTGTCCTGCAGAGGTCCTTTGTTCTGACCTCTCTTAAATCGTATTACTCCAAATTCATGTCTGGAATGAATGTGACAACTCACTTTAACGTTCAAGTATTAATAAGCGCAAAAATCGCAAGATATTGACCCACAATGTTCATTTCAAAAAGCAGGTCGTTTTTTTCTCTTGGTTGCATTGTATATTGATTTTATGTTTTTTGCGATATTTTCTGTTATGTGTTCATCAGTGTTGTTTTGTCTATTGTTTTTCTGCTCAGACCATTATTAACCTGACCCTATCAGTTATTAAATTGCTTGACAGAAAGATCCTCAGAAACTTTGTAAATAATCAAGAGATTTTTTTAGACATACAGTATGTCCCACTCAGAAGAAAATCTAATGTTTGCAGGGCAGTTGCCACAGAACTGCAGTGTGCACACAGAAATGTGCTCATTGATCACAATCATGTCTGTTCCCTTCAGGAGTGCTGACCTTGAAATGACTACGAAAACGCAACGCTCAAATGAAATGCAATCAAACTGAAGTCAAGTATGAATGTAACTATGTCTGCTAAAAGAAAAAAGAAAACAAAAACAAAGGCTTCAGTATAATACTTTAAATATATTAATGATATATGTACATGCTTATAAACAAGGCTTCAAAAGCTATCAAAAGAACCTGGTTAAGGCACCTTTTGTTGCAGCAAATGCACAGCATGTGAAACGTTTCCTACGGTTCACGTTCAGAGGGCAAGGCGGGAAATGGTGGTTTGGTGGGGTGGGTGGTTTTGGGGGTAGTGGTTGCTGTGTGGCTAGCATTTACAGACAATGAACTCCAATCAGTGTTATGGTACTGATATCTGTGCTGTATAGCAATTTAATGAAAAAGAAAAAAGAGAGAAAAAAAAGTTAATTAATTGTCATCTTTTAATTTGTTACTCTGTGTATTTGTTCATTGTGTTTTAATAAATCTTCTGGACAACGGTAAAACAAGTCTGATTGTTTCGTTTGACAGCAGGTTCATAGAATGTTTCCAATTCTGAATGAGTATTATTTCCAAAATGTGAGTTTTCCCTCACAGAGGACTTTGTAGTTAGTAGTTACTGTACAGTGTGTTCTGTGTTTGCCATGCTTCACGTCACAAACAATATGAGCCTTCACTACTGTTTTACTGTGTGATTAGGTAAAGAAATAGGTATATTCATGTAAGGCATCACATTATACACAGACAGAGACTTCACTAGACCGTATCACACTTGACAACATAAACATTCTAAATGGGTCCATTGTATTTCCTGTTGCAGTGCTTGTGAATATCGTGACAGGAAATGAACTTGGACCCAAGCTGTTCCCTAGCAACTCAGTTCCACTGACAATACTATGATTGCTCAAATCAAATGTACACCTTATAACTTCTCTAGTCAAAAAATCGTAATCTTATTGAAATCCTATGAAACATGTTCTCCCTATACTCTCGCCAGAAAATGCACTTCCCGTCATTTGAGTTTGAGAAAAACTGTTATTTAAATATTTTGTGCTAGGGACCTTAATTATATTAACATTATATGTTAATATAATTGTTTTAATGGTATTAAAAATACTTTTAACTAGAAAAAGTGCCCTTCCGGGCACAGGTCTCCACCAGGTTATCCACAGATCCGTGCAGTTAGAGGTAAAAACACTTTTCGGCCAGTTATAGCGCCACCTTGAGGCTGAGTTGAAATTGTTCATGTGGCATTTCGTCCTCTGCCTAGTGGGAATGTGGGTGCACAATTTCACGGAAATCACGCGATGTGTTCATGATTTGCAGCATTTTGTTTGAAACTGAGCACTCCTGTGAACTTTGGAAGCCAATCTTAACCAATCAGGATGGAGTCTGATAAATCTGAAAGACCCGTTTCGTTGAATGGCTCTAGAGAGACTGTGTACCAATTTGCGTGATGTTTGGACAAAATCTGTAGGTGTACTGTGCAAAAACTTGTTTTGCACAAAGCGGCCTCCTGGTGGCGCTATAACAGGCCGTTCTGGAAAGTTTGGGGCAGAGGTTCATCGTTGGCATCCAGGGAGTGTGTGTGCAAAATATGGCATCGACCGGGTTAACGGTGGCCGAGATTAGCTGTTCACGGACACACGGACGGACACACACACGGACGGACGGACGGACGGACACGCGGACGGACGGAGTGCAAAACATACTCTCCCCACATGCCTTCGGCCTGGTGGAGACAAAAAGCATTTAGATCAACTAATACTAGCTGATGCATATAGAGTTAGAGTGATTCGGATGCTAGACCGATTTACCTAGCTGGGGAGTGGGGACCCTGAAATCTCCTCAAGGACCTCAAGGTGAGAACCACTGCTTTAAACCACATCATATACATATTTATATATTAGAACAAAGATGAGACATTATTATTATTATTATGGCTAATGTTAATTATTAACCTTAGAATATATTATTTGAAATGCTGAAGCAGCAACAACACCAGAGTCAGTTATTTTCTACAGCACAAATTTACTTCCATTCACTTTCATTGTGTGTCACAATTGTTTTTGTGTTGATTTTGACCAATTACAAAACCACCTGTGTGCTTTTGAACAATGGCTGCCTGCATGCATGAACGGGAGGATTCGGATTATTTACTTTCTCATCCAGGACCATTTTACTTTATGTCTTTACTTTATGGGGGGGACAAATGGAAGTATGATAGTATTGCTGTTGTGAAGTTCAATCACTTGTGAACTATACCGACGAGGCCAGAAAGAGAACTCATAATGTGAGCTTAATGTGATCTAAAAACGTACGGGTTTCCGAGGCTAATCAAGTCAAGGTAGGTTCAAGCATGCCTAAATTTAACCTCCCCTTTCTTTATGTGCCCTCTCCCTACGCTCAGGCTAATATCCATTATGGACTTCTAAGGGACTTCTTCAAGGCTATGGACCAGAAAGTCTATAGCATAGCACATGACTGTCATACGAGCGTCATGTGATGTGAACCACCAGTATCAACGTAGGCTACAGTAGCTCTGAGCTATTATTAAGGCTACTTTTCTGTATACAATTTGCAAAAAAATATTATTAATAATAATAGTAGCCTACGCATTGTCTCTGCTATGATGACTGTCATTTCATTGCAGTGGTGGTTAACAAATAGTTTAATTGGGACACAAACTCAATGTGTTGCAAAAATTTGTCATAGGCGGACACTCTTCTGTGTGTGAGGGGGAGAGAGAGAGAGACACAAGACATGTTTATTTTTTTATTTAGCTGATTATACTATTATGTTTAAACTCTCTTTCTCTCCCTGCCTCCCTCCCTCCAGGAGAACCAAGTCTTGTTAAAGGATTTTATCTAGCATTTGTGTTGGTTGGTTGGTCACTCCAGGCAAGCCCAAGGGGCCAGCTAGCACTCCAATGTTGAAGCGCTGGGCCCTAGTGGTAAGAGGAAGGACTGCAGGCGGAGCCGTGGATCCTTGACGAGGAAACCCCGTGCAACCGAGCGCTCAATGTTAAAGCCCAGCTGCACTTCCGCATTTGGACACCAAAATTTGGTGTCCAAATGCTGAATCAGCGAAAAAATGCGGAAATAGACGGTACTTCCGGCAGCCTTCCGGGTGCTTCAAAACGCCACTGAGCAACTTCCACTGACATGAATAGCGGAGGGGGCGGAGCTTCGCGCCAGTTTAGTCTCTATCCTTTTAATACAATACTCTATGGGCAAGCCCCCATAGGCATGGTGCCCAGGTCATCTTGACATCACGTGACATCATCAGGGATGGATATCCCTGATGTCATAGTAAATGCGACCTGCTGTTGCAGTTAAACCCATATATGGAGATTCCTTAATATGTCATCATCATCATCATCATCATCAATAAGTACAAGAGAATGGCAGCTTTATTGGCACGCGCGACAGTAACTTGTAACTTTAATTTTTGTAGAAGAGGCAAACTAATAACTAAACTAAACTTGTGCCGTTTGCTTTGAATGAATGTACTATGGTTGGATTTGGCTGTGTTCTAAATTAAAGTGTTAAACTAAATACTATTAGTCACATTATTACAATAACTTTTTACACTACAATAATGTTTCAAGTTTAAACTTGTATTATTTATTTATTTCCCACCACGGAGTAACCTCGCGGCAGACTATCCAGCATGTATCTTACACCTCGGAGGAAACTCTGGTAAGGCCGGCAGTGTCGGTAGGCCAATCAGAGGCAGGCAGGGCGTTACCATGTCTATGCTCGGAACGTAGAATAGATATACGCCATGGATATATGTTAGAACCTGTTCTGACATATGTTCCATAATATGTCTCCCCAGCCATCTTCAATGTCTCTTCAATGTCTCTCTTTTGACTTATACCTGTCCATTCAAACTCTAGATGGGCGGCGGGCCTGCCTGCCCGACTGCCGGTGAAAAGTAGAGTTCTCAACAGACCCGAAAATGAAGTCCCGGCCCTACCTGGGCCCTCATCAAACCCTGTACACTCAAGATAATGTCCCCGCTACCGCTACCACCCTTACAGTGTGTTTTAACAGCGGGCGACAGCCAGACGAATTTTCCGGAAGTGCATCATTTGTCAATGGGACCCGGCAACTACTGACGTGACGATAGCTGGCGAACAGGTGGGCGGAGGAACGTCGGTCGAAAAGATGAAATTAATTCATCTTTTGAATTATCTTAATTCATTTCCCCGCTAATATTTAATCCAATATTCCACGCTGCCTAGATTGTCTTATTACCTTTGGAGCATACACCGAAGTATTTGCCACTTTGATCCACGAAAATCCAGCGAAATATAGTCCGATCGTTTGTTGTTGATGAGAAAGACCAGGCGCCATGACAAGAACAGCCTCCACAGCGTGTTGTAGTGCAAAAGCCCCCCGTTCACTTGCATTGAGCTCATTTCCTTGGCCCGACCACCACTGGCCCCGGAAGTTTGATTTCCGATTTCGTCATCATAACGCGACGGCCTCGTCACCAGGTCCGCGACAAATCCGCTCTTTATTTTAGATTATTTTAAAACTGCGAATTAAACACATTAAACAAATAGCGGATTTAGCGTATTAAGCAGAGCTGATCGTTGGATTAAACAATTCAAGGCCGGCAAAGTGTTAAAACGCAGTGTTAGATCCCACCTCATCAAACCCTGTACACTCAAGACATGCTCCTTATATGGCCAGTACAGAATTCATTCCATGTTGGTCTGACCCCCCCCCCCATGCCGAGGCGGATGCGTACACGCGTGCTTCTCGCCCTCAGGCGTCTTACGCCAGGGCTCCACTGGGCGCGTCTGCGTCGCGTTGCGTCACGTGTGCGTCACGTGTGCGTGCGTCAAAAAACGAACCGGTTCAATTTTATGGTGACGGAGACGCGACGCAACGCGGGCAGTGGAGCCACCCTCCATTGATTAAAAGGGCACATTCCCGACATTGACGGAGACGCGACGCAGACGCGACGCAGACGCGTCGCAGACGCGCCCAGTGGAGCCCTGGCGTTACTGGCTACAGTACCTAATTGGTTAGGATAACAAGTCATTTGTTGGTTACAGTTGAATGCAGTGAATTAAATGTTGATTGTTTCTAATGATAGAATAATGTCAGATATTTATTTGAATGTAGCATAGTCCAGCTGCATTTTGTACACTTTATGTACAGATTGAAACTAGCCATTGAGACTCCTGGGTGGCAGTCTACTGTTGAGTCGACTCAAGACGCAATGCCTGCTTTGCTGGGGGACAAATTGGGCACATGAGCTTCAGGCAGTACTACTTATCAACCAGTAGGTGTCCTACTGACACCATGGTCAGAAGTGTCTCTCAATGGAAGAGTAGGGGGACTACCTCCAACCACTGCAGATGATGAAATAATAATGTGTGCATTTGGCTTGATTAATACTGTTTTATTTATTTATTATGCAATGGCACTTAATCTGTGTCATGGTTCCAAACCATTTTCCTGCCTGCTTTAATTCTCTAACTTTTAGTCACATAATCTGACCAGCAGTCAGTTTTACTCCCACACCCTTTTCTAAATCCATCATTGGTTGGAACATTTAAAAAACTGACCCCAGATCAGCAGAATAGCATACAGAAAACTTCACCTCAGCCCTACTTATTCATTTTGCCCTGCCCACTTGATCTAAATATTTCCCCCTGAATGGTCCTAACACCGCCCCATAGGTTTTCCATTGGCCGCACACAAGGCTTCACTCTTGTCATTGGCCGGCTTTGCCTGGGAGCTCTTTGCCTGCTTTGTGCTGCTGTCTGGGACGCAGCAGGGAGGGAAGCAAAGAAAGAAAGAACATAAGAGGCTGGAGGGAGGGAGAGAGTACCCATACAAAGAAAAAACCTCAGAGGGACAGAGAGGGGAGGTGGAAAGAGGGAGAGAACCAAAGAGGCAAGAAGGAGGGAGAGATAGGGAGAAACTAAGGGGAGGGAGCAAAGGGGTTACCTCATTCAGAGAACAGCTAGCGCACACGGAGCAGGGAAGAACTTGTGGGAAAGTAAACACTGCAGGGATCTCGTCTGTGTGCTATCTGCCACTTGCAGCCCCCGCTGGAGACCAAGGATGACACTGCTGGACCTGCCAGTGTGGTGAAACACACTAGGGAGCGTATGGGTGGTTATCAGGGATTTACCAGTGCCTGAATCTAGTCGGAGCAAACACTACTGAGAGACAAGGAGGTGAGAGGTGCATATTTCTTGTCCTCCCCACAGACGCTCCTCTTCTCTCTTTCTGTCTTTTTCCCTCATACCTGCCTCACTGACTGCTCTCCCCCCAGCTTTCTGTCTTTCTATTCCACAGCATGGCTAGCCAGGCTACAGGAGCTTTTGTCAGAAAAGGGGGTCATCATGGGTATATACATGTGTGGGTGATGGGTTCTGCTGTTTCGTATTCCTCCCTCTGTCCCTCCTCTCCAGCTGAGCGAATGAGGGAGTAGGGGATAGGGCGGGATAGAAGAGGAGAGGAGAGGAGTATTGCTGACACCCGGGGTGGCCTCTTGACTGAGTACACACCATCATGGGCGATTTAACCAGAGCCTGAGACAGAGAGTCAAGAGCACGAGGCCCTGTTATGATTGCAACAGTTCATCAGACAGTTACCAGTAAAGATATCCCACACACACACACACACACACACACACACACACACACACACACACACACACACACACACACACACACACACACACACACACACAACGTATATACCTCAGTATTACGGCAGCAGTCCTCAAGTTTCATGTCACGCCCATGGTTCAATGAATCCCTGCTGGCCAAGACAGAATTCCCACATGGCTGGACCACTTCTGAGTTTGTACCTTTTATCAAGGAATAGGTTTCTTATCTGACACCAGGGTCAAATTTCTCAATGGAAGAGTAAGGTGACCACCTCCAGTGACTGCATAGTGTTGTTAGTATAATTGTATACAGATTAAAATAAGGTTGTTAAAATAAGTTTCCAGCTCCCCCAGACCCCTGTGGGAGAGACTGGAGAGTGTATGTTCCAACCACACAGTAAAACACAACCATCAGCCCCGGGGGCTGAGCCCCCCACGGCTAAAAGGGAAGAGAGATTCCGCCCCCTTGGCCCTGGCTTGGCCCTAACCATTCCAGTTTGACGGTTGCTTCCTGGTGTATAATAGCCCCTCCCTGGATGGGATTTCACGCTGCCTCATAAGAGCAGAATAGAGTGGGGTGGACTTGGTGGAGGGAGGGGGGCTGTCCTCTGTCCATCTGATTAGCATTTTGGACAAGGGTCCTGGTTCTGCCCTGCTTGCCGGAAGCCCCAGAACTTTTCTTTTTAAGAAACTAGTTTTTTTTCTTTTTACACTTGCCACATGGCAACACTTCCAGTCAGCAGGCATTAACAATCCACGCATGCCTTGCCTGGAGTTGAAACTACAAAGCCTTCACTATTTATTGGAACGCCTGCCTGTCTTGCTGCATGACAAGACTGTATGCTTGTCATGCATACACTAAGTTATGCACTCATGCAAGACAGCACAAGTTGCCAACTTTTGTTTCTTTATTTTTAAATTTTCCCACTTTTTTCGCCAATTCCCAGTTCCGCTTGTAGTGTAGTCCCTTGTTGCTGCTGCAGGCTTTAGGGAGGGTGTCATGGCCATAGGCAGTTTGGGCACTGATACACGTGAAGTCGCCAACCACACTTTGTCTTTCCGCCCAACAGTGAAGAAACGCATGAAGGTGTCAGTGTTAAGCCAATCAAACGAATCTATAGGAAACTGAACCGGAATAGGACATGGAGCATGCAAACTTCTAGAAACCCGGGACTACAGTTATGCACAGTCTTTTGTGTTAGTTTGAATGCCGGCCAAGCCGGAGGTACATCAGAGGATTCAGACCTCTTGTCGCTGCAGTGGTGGGCACAGGCACTAGTAGCTTGAACCCTGCACCATGCGAGCAGAGTTGCTGGTTTACTAGCCTCGGAAACCCAGACATTTTATTTCCTGGAAGAAAACTGGTTTACCGTTCTTTTGTTCAACACACCACAGTTCATTCATACATTATACACATAATTCCATGACTGTGCACATTTTCTAGTTAAAACCTTGACGTACAGTATGTGGTTGACAGAGTGGCATTCCGACGCACCGCTATTCCAACTTGAATGGCTTACTGGCTTCCACGTGCGGTTAGGTTTAGGGATAGGGTTCATAATGTGGCGTGTCGGAATGGCGGCAAGTCGGAATAGCGGGCTTCAGAATGTCGGTGTACATGTGTATTGTGTTAAGCTCACACTGAGTATATCAATGGATAACTGGGTTCAAGGATGGAGTGATATTTAAATATTCCTTGACTCATTTCCTGACTAGTTTCACCCAGGCTAAAAAAAGTTCAAGGCCAAAGCTGCTTGTTGGTGCTCTTAAACTACAGCCTGTAATACAGAAAGTATGCATTAAGCATCAGTATAAATACTTAGATTCAGTGTGGTACACTCACAAAAATGAATGCACATGCACTTCATAGTGGTACTTCAACTTTTAGTGACATGTTTGTGACTTGTGAGGCTTCCTGATTGTGGCCAAGGAAGCTCTGAGAAGGAAGAGAAGTGGTCACGTGACTGGGCTGAGCCATGACAGTTTCATGGGAGCCAAACTACCCGGAAGTTTGGCAGAATGCACTGGAGTCAATGAGAGCTCAGTGACCAGCTCATGAACAAACATTATTTATGAATGACTGAGACCTTTTTGTAAAGTAATCACTTCTGGAAAGACATGTAACACATTATTGTCAAATGGCACAATTCTTTCATGATTATTAGTGAGGACCTATTATATGAAGATAGGTTGAAAAGTGGTGAAGTGGTCCTTTAAGAATGTATAAAGGTAAAGGTAAACATAGAGACAATTTCCTGAAGTACTGTGTAATACTTGGTTTAGGGAGACCCTTGTTACTAAACAAACAAGCTTTTGTAGAAATATATATTCAGAATACAGATCTTTAACATTAAAAAATATATAACATTTTGTTTAGACCACAAAAATATCATATACACCACCTATAACACCTTATAATAAGGTGTTAGGTTTATAGAACAACTGCTTGAACGATGGCAAACGCTTATGAATATCAAATACCAAAATGTGTTCTCTGATTAATTAAAACCTGTCAAATAAGTAAAGAAAAATCTATTCTCCTAATGGGAAATTCAAATCCTTTGGCGTTTCTCGATAAATGGGGCACATTGTCTGTCAGCATACTCGGCACTCTCTTTATCTCTGTTCAATATTTGCACAGCACCTCTGTGGATCCAGTGCAGTGTTGTCTGTGCAGTCACTGTGAGTCCAGATGGCAAAAAGGAGGTGGCCGTTATTCCCACTGTGTCCTTGGCTAATGTGACATTCTGCCACTACTAGCATTGCCTCACCACTGCTGCTGTGCTGGACTTACATTACCAGACAGACAGGCCGCTCCTCTTCATATCTGAGGGCAGCTGAAGGCCACATCGGCTCCTGTATGAATAATAGATCTGTGCATACCTAAGCAGGTCCAGTGCTGCTGGTACTGGATGAACTGGGATTCCAAGGGCTCTGGGCTGACACAGGCCATGCTTTAGACTAGAGATTGTATTGTTTAATAAATGTTGTGGGCACAGTGTGTCGCTGCAGAGCCCAGAATTCCACATCGACTCCCACTGAATTGATTTAGACAAGAAATTGAGTACGGTAGATATTACTGCTAGGCAGATCACAGTGAATTGCTAACCCTATGACTGAATAAATGGTCATAGTTCTGTACACGAGTGCAAAGAAAACAATGACGTGCTTCAATGAAACTAGGATCCCAAGTATACATCAAACTTAGCATCTCTGTTTAAACAACATGTTATCTACATAAGATTAGCATTAGTGGCCACTGGTCAAGCAAAGAAAATGAAAATAACAAATATGAATGAATGGGATACAAGAAATGAGGAGGGGTTGAGGTATTAGTATTCTGACTCGGGAGGCGGGAGAAGAGTCAAGCTCTTGGACTATCCACACGATAGTCGTGTTAGCCACAGTGTTTTAAGGAAGGCTTGAACAGACTTCCAGTGTTTGCTGATCTAAATTAGCAGTAAGGGGCATAGTGTTTAATCAAAATGTGTAATACATACAAACATACATTGCATTAGTCTAGCTTTTTCTGTGATCTAAATCTGGTGGGGTTACTAGTTATTTAATCTAAGAGAATACATTAAACAAAAATACAAATCTCTGGCGAGCCTCCCACTCGTACTGCTATGCCTCTTGATAGCCAAAAGGATGATGTAGTCAGTCTGTTCTCTCTGACGCCGTCTGCTGCAGCTCCTAAATTGACTGAGTCACATTCGTATCCCTTGATAGGATGTCGCCTGGGAAACAAGCTATAGAGTCAGTGGCGGAAAGAGGAATGCCAGAGGATGATTTGTGTTTGTCTGGAACTGTTTGCTGTTGTCCAAGGACCCCCATCTCTTTTAGTCTCTGACAAGAGAGAGTTGTGGCAGTTGTGTGGTGTGACATGACATCTTCTATTAAGGACAGGCCTGAGCAGAGCTGCTTCTTGATGTCTTTCTATTAGAATACAATGCTGTTTATTCAGTCTTCACCAGCTGCTGTTCTGAGGCATTGTCTATTGACAAAATCCCTAGGCTCTGACCAATAGCTACAGTATGTAGTTTCTCTACAGATGCATACCACAATCATGGGCTATATGCCCAATGCCCATGTACAATTGAGCTTACTTGCAGTAACTGAGTTTGAATAACTGACTTGAGCCTGATGAGTGGTTGTTACTGTAAGTGATTCAACAGAGTAATTTGAGATTTCCGTTCATGACTTGTGAATTCAAATGTTGTCTTTACTTTAATTCAACTATTGGATGGGGAGACCCAATTTTTCAATCTATCAATGACAAATGCCATGACTATAAGTAAAGTATCTTGAGACAACGTGTTGCAATTTGACACTATATAAACTCGTACTGGGAGTGCAGAGCGTACAAAGTTTCATGCCGATCGGTCCAACAGTGCCTGAGATTAGCAGCTCACAGACATACTGACGGACAGACGGGGGTGAAAACATAGTCTCTGGCCTTCTTTGGCAATCCGTCCTGGTGGAGACAATACAATGTCTCTGCCAGAGCTGAGCATAGAACATGCATAGAACAAACTTCTCTAAAGATAGAGATGACACATATGCAGCCAGTTAGTGTCGAGTACACAAACTCTCCTCCTGTACAAATCCGCCATATCCACTCATTACCACGTTTGGCACACGGTGGATGAGTTACCAGGGTTTTATGTAGGTCAGGGATGGGGTGTGTTAGAGCTGGATTCATCTCCATTGTGTGATGTATACTATATGAAAGCACAGCTTTCACACAGAGCCACCCGTGAGGCTCTTTATTTTCTTTAGTTGATCATTGTTTGATGATATGGCCAAAGTTAACATATGCCTTCCAAGTACATTGTTCACAACACCTTTAGAATGTTGAGGTGTGTTTTGTTATTCTTCTGTTTTCCAGCATTTAAGTTTTTGCAGTAGTGTTAGCTATGAATCGGGTTGTTTTTTTTGGTTGAACATTTTCAGCTCTGTCTTGTTGATTTCAAGATGGGAGATGATTTTGACATCTCAAAGGGAGGGAAATGCAGGCTTCTGCTTGTTCGATGACAGTCAATCAGGTGTGATTACTCAAGACAGCACGGCTTCCCTCTGTGGAAGTGTGGCCATAATTTCCTATTACACACATGCATTGCAGGCTTCTATGAAGCTCAGGCAGAGAGACAGCAGCTTTCCTCTGAAGTAAAAATGGATTTGCACACACAGATCATTCATCCTTTCACGCCAAGCCGTTCTCCTCTATACCACACACAGTACACAGGGAGCCATTGTGGAAGTCCCCTGTCCCTCTTAATGCACTTATCACATATTTATCTGTCACATATAGTGCTTTAGGCAATGGTAGTCTCCCTTCACATCTACAGTATCATACATTACTGCACTATACAGTATATAATATAGAAAATAAGTACTATATACTGTGGTATATATCTCACAAACTATAAGATATCACAACCAAGTGAACCAACTACCGGTAGTTGTCACAGTCACACCATTCCTTGTAAGTCATGGATCCTGACGCGAGAGCAAAACTTGATAATGTCCACAAAATTCCTTGCGGGGGGTGTGGTTCTGTAAGCTTGCAGTAAAAAGCAGAACTCCTACAATGACTGCATCTGTACAATCCAACCCCAGCCTTGATGGCCTAGTCTGTGAGCTAAGCAGTCAGTGCTATGGTGACCAATGCAGAAACAATGCTTTCTGCGGCTCAACTGAGGGCTTTTTTCCATCCACAAAAGAGTCATTGTTAATTAGACCAATGAGTGGGCCGGGTGGAGAAACTGTGTATGTGGTACAGTGGAGAGGCTAAAGCAGTTGGATGGACCTTGTGCGTGCGTGCGTGCGTGTGTGCGAGCGACAGGTAGTAACCTTGTAGATCTGCATTTTTTCATCTAGGTTGAAAGTGGTTAACTGTAGAGAATTGCTATTTTACAATAACAACATCATTCTGGTTTAACACTCAAACAGACACACTTGAGAGTTGAGAGCTGCCCACTGTGCCCAGGACATCTGCTCTGCAGTACAGTTTTCTGCTGGGATGACGAATAGCAATGCTCATGTCATGATGTCTTTTACTGTATATAGGACCAACGCGGAAGTTACAGTACCTGCGTCATGGATTCCTTCACACTGTAGATTAAACGGCATTGACGTCTATATGTAGATGTTTTATAGTATACAGTGTATAGTATAGTGTATAGTATAGGTGTTGTCAGTGGTTTATGATAGAGTCTCTTCCGGAACCTGTGAGTTCATCTAGGGCTTCCGGATGAGAGGACAACTGGAAAAAACCCTAGGATTTTATTTCACAAAAATGCTTTTTTCTCTGCTTTCTGTTCCGAGGCAGGTGGTGAAAACAAGCTGTATTCAACTACCAATAAACTAAAGAACAGAACATGGCAGAAACACACTTTTCCCCCCTAATGAACTTCTTTCTTTTGACATATTTGATGTTTACATAGTCATTAGAACAAAATATTCTGTGCAAGTAGGTCTTGAAAGATTAGTAAGAAGGGTCAAAAACGCTGGCAGCGGCTGCAGACTGTTCTAGAGAAACTCTGCATGGCAGTGAGTAAATGAGTTAAATAACTCCACAACAGGAGGTGGCAGTAGTCTGTAGTGTTGGTCTGCAGGAGCTGGGGTCTGTAAGTCCCAGAAAAGATGCGCTGTGATTGGCCAGTAATCACTTGAGTGGCAGCGTGACGTAACGTGCCGTCCACACTTCCGGCGTACTAAATACATCTACTTTTTCTATGGCTGTAATCAAGCATGTTTTGTTGGCTTTCAATGCTTCCCTACAACTTTTGACCCGAGTCACAACAGCGTCCACACCATCTACACCTACCGCTGCCGATGTTGGTGCGGTGGAGATCTGTCTTTAAACTGCAACACTCCAGTCACAAGCCAGCTTCTCTGTTATATTTCAAAGGTCTCCCAGGAAACCTTTTAGGATTTTTAGGTTTTGAAATCCAGTATAAAGTATACCTATGGATTGGATATTCCTGAACCGGTTAGTCTACGTCTGACATGTCCACATTTAGTTGTCAAATAGCCACTGGCAGTAGTAAACAAGTTGGCTCATGGAACTGATTAGGTTCATGATTTGGGGTCAGGCAATAATTCAATCTCCAAGAAATAGCCTTGCCCGGACTAGACTGTTTTCCCGCCTGGGCCGGCATGTGTTCAGCCCTCCTATCCATGGTGTTATTTCCCAGGGGCCCCAGCAAACTGCCCTATCAGGCTCAGGAATGTTCCAGCATAGGAAATAGTTCTGCACTAATCAAAATGCAAAGCAGATGTCGTACACAACATCACTGAGGCCTAGGAGTGGTACACTTGACTTCTAGAGCTTAGTATGTTCACTCATTATAGCATATTTTATTGCCCTATCAGCCAATGCTATAATGCATTTGAGTCGCCCTGCTCGGGACCAAATATACCATTCCTATACACACTGATTGACTGACTGAGCTTTCCTCTGACGGCAGTAATACAACTATTACAAAACTAAGACTAGAAAAGTCTGCTCTTCGGAGCACAGGTCTCCACCAGGCCGGGTTGTCTAGCAAGGGCCTTGATGACATCACTTGATGACGTGACCCCAGAGAAGATATAAGGTGCACCGATTTTTGTGTGGTTTGGACAAAGTCTGTATGAGTAGTTGCAAAACATGTAATCTGGCACAAATACGGGGCCCATCATCATCCAAAGAATCCAGAGAAAAAATGTTGATTGTACAAAATACTGTACGGTTTTTAGGCCAAAACATGAAGTGAGATATTGTAGCGCCGCCATGTGGAGATTTGAATTTTGTATGGAAGTTCTTCCTTGGCTTAGTGGGAATGTGTGTGCAAATTATCACAGTGTGGCGCTGTGATACGTACTGCATTCATAATGTGTGGCATTTTGTGCTAAACGGCCACCCCCACAAACTTTGGAAACCAATCATAGCCAATTGGAATGGAATATGAGAAATGTGACACTGACTGATCACATGCGACTACCAAGATAATGTACCCAATTTACGTGATTAGCACACACACACACACACACACACACACACACACACACACACACACACACACACACACACACACACTCTCGCAAAGAAAGTATGTGAGTGCCTGTCGCCTTCTTATCCTGACCTTGGGACATTGTCCCCTATAGAGAAGGCACTATTGTCATCAGTGTAAACAGGTGTAGATATCTTAATTAATCTGCCACTAAGCCTTCTCAGACTATTTAATTTAGCTAACAGTATTTTTTCCTAGCCATATGTTATGTTTACAGTGCTGGGAACATAATCCCCTGTTCTCTTTATCTCCCTCTGTCCTGCTCGGGAAAGTGTAAGAAATATACAGTGATATTTGGCTGCGTTGAACTCATTTTTGTTTTAATCAATCTAAAGTCAAGCCAAGTTCAGAATTGTTGGGTCGTTTTGGGATACATTCTGAAGTTTGTGATTACAAAATATAGTTACAACTTTTGCACTCGCTGCATGAAGTAAATCCGTTATGCATGTGTATGGACCCTGGCTTAACAGCTCTGAGAAGATTCAAACGGATAGATTTAGCTGGCTGTGGATTTCATCTCTGAAGCATTTGCCAATATGTAATACCGTAGTTCAGTCAGACATTTATTGAGCATGAATATTATATTTAAAGAGCATAATATATATATAAAGGATATATAAAGGATCAGCCAAATAGATTACAGGGAATGAAATGGCACTAAGGGAATAATGTAGATGCTGGGGTGGTGGTCAAAGAAAAGATGTCATAGGGAGGTTTAAATACCAATCAAGTGTGCACGTGACTGCTCACCTGGTCAGGAGTTGGTGTTTGACTTTCTTTTTTCTTTTCTTTTTTAACTGAATGGCTGGAAAATGCATACTGTAGTACACAGTGCATGCATTCCTTAATGATTATATCTGGTTTCAGTATTAATTTTGATATAAAAGGACTTTTGAAATGTATGGATATGTGCACACACTGGTTCTCAGGTCCACACTTCATTCAAAAGATCTTCATTGGGGATTCCTGAGGATGTGCATGCACTCCCACTACAGTAATCAAGCCTGCTAGTAATAAACCGTGCACTAACATTAATTAAGTATCATCCTGAGAGAGAAAATGTTGAACTCAAGCAACATTCATATGTTCATTGAGCAATGGTTTATAAAAACAAAAACTACTTTTTATTTTATTTTCGGTCTTCTGTTTTACCTAGTTCTTGGTGTTGACTGCAAGGCTGCAAGCCTCTTGTCATTTTACACTTTCTCTCTCTGAGCCTCCGCCTCATTCACTCAAATATGTTTTCTCCATTCAACTGGAGGAAACTTATGTCAGTAATATTCTACATTTCACTTGTCACTAAGGTGTCAAACTGTCAACCCAGGATGCAGAGATACTGTGTATATATATCAGCATAACTTTGAAAATAAATGGTCTGTTTTCTGGTGACAGCCACAATGTGCTATTAAACGTTTTGCTTCACACTTTCCAAAATAGTGGACATAAGTTCTATTTAAACAGTAGCCTTATCTCTGTTTACAGACATTATGTCCACTGCGGAGCCTCAGCAGACGCAGAATAAGGAGGACGAGGAGGAGGAGGACGAGGATGAAGAGAAAGGGGAGCCATTCGAGTTTGAGGACAGCCCCGAGGAGGACAATGTGGACGCGGAGAACAAGGATATCCGCTCAGATCTGCTCAAATCTGTCCAGTCGTCTGCTACCCAAGTTAACCCCGCTGAGGCCTCTGTGAGTGTGAACGCACACAGTCAAATGGGAGATGATACCCCGAAGACGGCCTCTGTTAACTCACAACTGCTTCCTACTGTACTGACTCCTGCTGGACAGGAGACGAATCCCCCTAAGGATGCAGTATTTAATGCCTGTACAGGTAAGGCAAGCTTTAAAGAGCTGAAATTGAAATAAAAAAAAATCACACTTTCAGAGCATATCCATGGTTACATCATGTACTGTATGAACATATATATTCATACATACATTGACAATAGATCCCCTAAAGAATTCAAACAAAGTCAAATGTCTCAGTGAACGTCCCTTAGCCAGTGATTGACTGTGGAATGTATTTATTTTTATTTTTATATTTTAAAGTTAATATGCATGCAGTACACTGAGGCGCAGTCGGTAGCATTGGCCCCTAACAGCTAGAAGGTTCCATTCCCACTGGGGGTGTGTTCTCTCAGAATTGAATTCTTGGAACCACAGTTCTAACAGGCAACAGAGTACCATAGGTTTTGCCAAAAACTACCTCTTAACGGATGTTACAAAGACCCCAAAAGGTTACAAGGTCAAATCCCATAACAGGCATGATAAGCTAATCAAAAGGTCCATGTGTGGACCCCATTTTACTCTAGCACTGCAACAGTTGGCTGAACTAACCTATTATCATTCGATAATGTAATTATCAAATGTTTTAAAAACTCACTATTTTGGGAATGTCATTATTATAGCCAAAACAATTCAAATAGACATTCTACAACAGTTGCAGCCCTAATCTACTCGCTCGCTGTTTTGATAAAAGCATATCAGGCAAATGCCTGTGATGTACTTGGAATGTTTGTTTTCCTTTACAGGATAGGGAAGGAATTAGGGTGTCCTTGTCACAAGTCTGTTCCTTGAAACCACCATACCGTACATACGTACAGGACAGGACATCAATGTTCATGAGTGTGACATTGAGCTGCTGTGTTTATCATTTCCCTCAGCTGAATGCTATGCTGTGGTACGCCATAAACATAAAGTTGATATCAGCATCACGGCCTGCCCCACACACTATGTTTTCAGTGAGTTTTTTTAGCCTCACTTAAAAGGATTTCTTAACTTCCTTAGGCAGCCTGGCAAAAAGCACAGTTAACTTACCCCTAATTGGATGATGTCGTGCAGATATCCGTATCATGTATTAGCTACCTGGGTAATGTTTCCAAACCAACAGCCCTGGTAATTGCACCTCTGACTAGATAAAGAAGTGAGATTGAAATATCAGATCTTCCACTGACAAAACGAAGCGATTAGTGATGAATTAAGAGGCTTTTTTAAACCATGTGGACTGTGCTGTATCTTCTGTGGTAATCCGATAAGGGGAATTGTAGATGTTGTAATGATGTGTAGAGGAAGCTTTTTACATGAGCAAGCAGTAGAGAGAGGTGGTGAGGGATTCGGGCCCTGCCCATGCCAGAAGACTGGTGTTTATATAGCGCTCTCTTAGGAGATAGAACATTTTTGTTGTTTCACTTCTACTCAGTTTTGGTAATGCTTTACATTTACAGTGTTTCTTATCTTGTCTTATTCCAGTGACTAAAACGTTTTATTATCTATAAATGCACCATGTCATGTGAACTCCATATATAGGAATAAAGGACACATGAGAGAAGATACAGAAATATGGGCATGAAAGGGATACAGACAGATGGATAGCCAGCACACACAAAATGTCCTTTTCACATGGTTTAGCGATGGTCACAACAAGTCAATATGGTACTAAATGCTGGCTCTATAAACATAATTTATATTTATATCTTGATCATGTATTCCAAATTCACAATCAGTACTCTTATGTACTGTAATCGTATCCTAACTGAACAATTAAGTGCTATTATTTTATACTACATTGTACCGTTGTACGATGATGTTGCATGGTGGAAATAGCCAAGCAACAAGCCAAGGTAGCAACACATGTTGCTACCTTGTAGATAAGTTATTTTATGACATGCCTAAAATAGGGACATCACACAACACATATGGTTATGGCAGACAAGAAGACATTTCCTGACCTTGCACATTTTTAAACATGCTTGTTTATTGTCAATTCAACAGATGTTCCCGTGAGTGAATCATCCAGCAGCCGGTAAGTCATTTCTTTGCTCTGTGTTTTTTACACCTTGACTGTAGTTGTGTGTGTAAATGTTTACACCTTGACAGTAGTTAATGTATTCTCAAGCTTTACAATTATGAAAATGTACAATGTTATGTAGGGTTAATAAATAATAATGCTGTATGAGCAACACATCAAACAAGTATTACTGTTACTAGACACTATATTGTTATCTTGGCACAGGAGGAGATAATTATTCATCAACATTAACAAAAGATGATTATAGAGACCTCAAATGTTCTTCCATCGTTGATTATGCATACAGTATCCGACGTCTGCCTATAGAGTTCAGCTCACAATTTAATTGGAGTCGGGAAGAACTTTCTTTCCAAAGTTGAAAACTTTGGAAAGAAAGTTAATTTGCCTTAAAAAAGAAAGCCTGTTATATGCCTGTCCAATATACACACTCTACAAGTTCTAATGAAAATATTGAGATATATTCCATGAGTTAAGTCGCAGTTTCCATTTGTAATCAAAAGCAAATTGACCCCAATGTGTTATAATGGGAGACAGCCAGCATATACGTATCAGGTTAGAGGTCACTGCTGCTGCACAAAATCCTGGCAAGATCTTTTGTATAAAAGCTGTGTAGGGCTGTAGGGCAGTACCTTCAATTACTGTAATATCAACCCTGATTAACCAGCAGTGGCAAAAAAAAGAAAAAAAAAAGAATGATACACTTTTAATATATTTAAAAATAATCTCTGAATAGTTTTGCAAAAAAAATTGCAGTGTCACCATTCAGGTGTCTCTGTCCCCCAGCTGCTGTGATGAAGCAGCTGATTTAGGTTGAGCCCCCTACAGTGTATGGGGAAGTGTGCTGGGAAACCTCTACAGATAGAGGAGTATAGGGCTTTATTCCTGTGGGCTTTCCTGTGCTGAAAAGTGGATACAGGTCTGCATTTAAGAGTTTGCGTGCGTGCGTGCGTGCGTGCGTGCGTGCGTGCCTGCGTGCGTGTCTCTCTCGGAGGTCTCTGCAATTTCTCTTCCAGCGCTATTTCTGCTGAGTGCACTTTTCCACGGTGGGCTAGTCGATACCCTTGCCTTTTAAAGGAGAGCTATCAATAGCAGTTTCCACCATCAAGGTGTACATAGAGTCAGCACATCCTGGCAGATCTGTCAGCTGTTTGAGAACTCTATTGCCAAAATTATTTTTTGATTGTTATCGTGGAATTCGGAGGCTTTTTATTAGCACTGCAGTGACACCACATTGTGTAGTAACAGCGATTTCTGCTAAAGTGTGCTAGGGGGAGGGGGGGGGGGGGTTGGCTGGACAGGTTTGCAGGCACTCAACCTCAATATAGATGCATGCCAGGACTGGCCCCACAGAAGCACTGTGGGCATCAACTCTTTTTATTACTTGCGCAAGCAGAGCGCGCAAGTAATGTTTTCGCCCGGTCTCTTCCGCCGTGACAGCTGTCCCGCCATTCGATGTTTATGCAGAAAAACATCAAATCTGTGCCTGTTTTGCTGGGACCAAATGACCACAAATGACCATATTTCTTACGTCATCATTTAGAGCTAGTCATACGTATACTATATACATAATCAGTAAAAATAAAATAGCAAATTGTGCCTGATCTGCTGGGACCAGAGTACGTGGTGTGTATATGTATGACTAGCTCTTAATGATGACGTAAGAAATATGGTCATTTGTGGTCGTTTGGTCCCAGCAAACCAGGCACAGATTTGCTGTTTTCTTGCATAAACATCAAATGGCGGGACAGCTGTCACGGTTTTTGGCGCAAAGTAACCACAGTATACCGCTAATCAACTTACAACTACACACTCTATATAGTATATATGTATACGTGTATATAGTATATGCCTATATACTATATATATAGTATATGCCTATATAGTATATGCCTGCTTTGCTGGGACCAAACGACCACAAATGACCATATCTCTTACGTCATCATTTAGAGCTAGTCATACGTATACTATATACATAATCAGTAAAAATAAAATAGCAAGTTGTGCCTGATCTGCTGGGACCAGAGTACGTGGTGTGTATATGTATGACTAGCTCTTCACCCAAACTTATATAGATAGAAACTTGAATCATACTTAATAATACTAGGTGTTTATATGCATAAAGTAGGTAGGTAGCAAATGTTACATCTAAAGATTATACATTTCAAACGTTCCTTCACAGAGATACTGAGATTTGACAGTTTACAGCGGTCGAAAGGACTTGCGCGCTCTGCTTGCGCACTAGTTGGCCATTTATGGCCTACTAGTGTGCAACAAGCAAGTATGCACTCGACAGAGTGCAGTTCTAGTTAAGACTGTGAATGTATGAATGTATTCTTTAACCATTTTTGAGTGGTGCAACCACTCCTACATCCAGCAATGTCCGTGTACCTAGGTAGGTAGGTACCTGTATGTGTACCTGTATGTATAAGTGAGCACGAGTATGTTACTTATTTATACCAGTAGGGGGCACCAGAGTACAGAGAAGAAATTGGAAAGATACAGAGAAGAAATTGGAACGATACAGAGAAGAAATTGGAACGATACAGAGAAGAAATTGGAACGATACAAATTGGAATGATACAGAGAACCAATAGACGGGAGTTGCACCACTCGGTTCACACTGGTGTGATTTTCACCTCAGAACGGGGGCAATTATTTTCGAGAAAATAGTGGGAATAGACAATCTATTCTACAAGATGCCGTAGCGCCACATTGAACTTGTAGATTTGCTATATAGATATTCTATTTTTCAAATTTATAAATGTAGCATTTTCTTTAACCTATTTAGAACTGAGGCCGATTCTAAAAACGCCTTCTAAGTACTGAACTAGTACTGAAAATGTTCAAATATTAATTCAAAAGGGGTTCCCGTTCCATTAAACATCTTAGCAAAAATGGTATCCCCAAAATAGGGATGTCTGCAGGGTTAAGTGGTTTATGAAACATTATGTTTCATAATTGAAAGATTGTGTACTTTGCAGATAGCATTGGCAAATCATATTGATGGACTAATAACTTGCTCCAGGTCTATCAGTGGAGTATTGAATTGTGACTCAAAAATAAATAAATACATAAATAAAAAAAATAAAAAAAACTGTCAGATTGGAGCATTTCATATATTGGTACATTGACTTCCTACTGGCCATTAAGAATCTGGCCATTAGAAATTAGGACATATTTTTTGTACCATCTATCTCGGCAGTAATTGCCACTGCTCTTTGACAGATAGCTTTCATTAAACCCATTGCATGGAACCACAGCAATGAAAGGAACTATATAAAACAATGTCAAAGCCATGACAACCATGAATGTATTCCTCAGTTTCATGTTGAAAGTCCTGTGACATTTCACTGTGTATATTGCTTGGTATTTATAGCACACGGTCTAGTTAGATTTTTCCACATTCATTATTTTTTGTCTTTGACTCTGTCCTTACTCTTCTATCTTCTGACTGTATGATTTCCTAGTCTGAAGTCTTGCAGATCAAGCCATTCTAACTACATGAACTCTAGCGTCCCTATGCTGGGCATGTCACTATCGGTGAACATTCAGTGAAAATAGAAGATCTACAAATTCAACTCGTAGATGGGCAATTTTCATTATTTGACAAAATGTATTATTTTTTTGCGCTTGCCTATGTTGTCTTGATTGTGCTCTGAAAGCAAAAAGACGAGATGCTGTAAAGGCATACCGTACAACCAGTGTGTATTTGCACACCCATAAAACGTGCATGCAGATATGCATTCAAGAGCCAAGTGCTTTGAGTGCTATTTAATGAATGGTAATCTGTTATGAGCAGAATGGCTTTGGGCCCTAAGGCCAGGTGCATGGCAGGGAGCAACTTGGATGTTGGAGCCAGTGGTGGGCGATTGTTTATTGATTGAGTGCTACTGCTCCTTTTATAACCTAGGGACATGCAGAGCTCAGTATGGTCAGCACAATGTCCACAAAGTTATGAAGAACAGGCTACGCCAGGAGAGACTTGAGGGGAAACAAACCCAGGTATGAGATTCATCTGGGCAGCACTAGATCTGGCGCTGTATGCACTGTAGCTTCAGGGAATGGAAACGGATGGAAGGCAGAGATAGATTTGCATTCAGGCAAGCTTCACACTCCAGGCTGTGCTCTGCCCCCAGGGGATGTCATTTGCTTTTAAAAACGATTCTCTCCTTCAGCTATAATACGTATATGACTCACCGGCGCTGGTAGGCGTGCGTGAGTTCAGATGGGGGTGTGCTAAAGATATGCGCCTGGATCGATAGGAGCACTCGTTTTTCGGTGCAAGGCGGGGCAAGCGGGAGGCTTTGATGTCTCCGCGGTTCAAACGGAGCGCTCTAGTCTGCTCTCGGCCGACAGCCAGGTGCAGAGTGCTCAGTTTGTATCCATTGCGCGTTGTGACTTGTGGTAAATAGACTTCCTCATAGGCTCTATCTGCAGCTTATGGGAAGGCTATTTGGGTGAAGAGTTGAAATGTTTATTTTTGTGTACAGCCAAATGGGATCTGATATATGTGAACCATTTGCAACAAATTCTTTGTTTCAGACTGTGTGGAGTGTGATATGGTGGACTACTAGCTTGTCAACATTGTCGAAAATGGCCATATGAGCTTGTAGATCTGCTTTTTTTGCTATTATATTTGAGAAATTCTTTGAAAACTTGTATTTAGCAAACAATGGACAAATGTTTGCCTACAATCACATGCCCAAAATAGGGACAGTATATTGAAGGTGGCTAAGTTCAGTTCAGTGTTGTATGATTCTTGACGGCGTCTGAAATGTTTTAACTTGGCATTTGACGTTGCTGATTCGATCCCCTGCTTTGACAGGTGGGTGTTTTCCAGTTGTGTTCTGGTGACTGGAAGGTGGGCTGGTATTACATCCACGGCATTCAAAGTGCCATTTTATGGAGCAAGTTTCTGAACCACAAAACTGCTCCAAGGGGCGTCTGCCATGTGTGTGAATATCTGTAAATTGCATGTGGCTGCTTTGACAGTGCATGCCATCCATGCATGCACATATAATGCTATGTATCTAGAGCAAATTAATTTTCTATCTACGCGAAAATGTATACATTCCAATCATGTGTCTTTGTGCGTGTGTAACTGATCTGCTAGAGATGGATTCCTCTTCCTCTCTGGCTTATGTCTAAGTATGCTTCGTCGTATGACGATGTCTTGTGAGGCTGACAATAGCGAATCTACACGCCGCATATATGATGCGTTGTGAGTGTGTAGATCAGCAATTTTCGCTCGGGGACACTGTCTCATGTGACATAATCGGTCTATAATTATTTGGGTGCACTGCTCTGCTCTCCCCAAACCATAAAAGGGCAGGGACAGTAACAATCCACAAATTCTTTGGTTTCAGTTCATAAACATTATGGCAACAATAGCATCAGTTTATTTCAAGAATAACAATAAGGAAAGTACAGATTGACAGAAATTGATGGAAGTACACTTTGAGGTGGTTTTGAAGGTGCTGTGTGTCCTATTTCTAAATATAACTGTACAGTATATACTAGACTATCGAATATAATATATATGCACACACACACACACACACACACACACACACACACACACACACACACACACACACACACACACACACACACACACACACACACACACACACAATTATTCATATATATATATATATATATATATATATAGTTTTGCACGCATGTGTGAATTGGGTGGTTGTTCAATACAATGCTGTATTTACACACATTATTGTTATTGTGCTTTATTGAGCATGGCCTGCTCATCTGTGCGTGATAGATGGCTGTCATCTTGACTGGCTGCTTCTGCCGCTGCACCGTTAGCCTTGCTGGGGTGTTTAATGGGAGAACAGATTTAATTACAGTAGACGGGGCTCGCCCACACTTCATATCCTGCCATATCATCAGTCATGTGCGGGGGAGAGCTGTGGCAACAGTCATCAACACAAGCCATGTGATATACAGTAGCCACGTCAACAAGATTTCCCCCTGTGATGTCAGGATGAGCTTTTAATAGCCAGGTCCAGGGATGCTTCCTTTGAATTAGAATTACGTGGTGATTATAACAAGCTGCAGACACGGCCCAGTAATGAGTTGCCAGATCCCAGGGTCGAGTTGAGAAAGTCTCGAGTAACAAGCTGTGGTAGGCATGAATCTGTTGTTGTACTGTCTGCCGTCACACGAACAAGGTCCTCTAGAATGAGATGATCGCTGCTGCTTAAGCTACAGTCGCAGGCCCCTCTCCTCCTACACGGCTGGCACATTCCTCAGTTGATAACAGAACCTTGTGCGTGCATTTTACCCCGTTGTCCACATTCTGATCTGATCTATATCATTGCTATCTATAACATTTTATTCATAACATTTGCCGAAAATAACAGACTTGCAAGCTCCGATACTTTTTGATATAGATGGGGGAAAAGTATGGACTTAGTGTAGAGCCCTGGGGGACACCAATCAAAAAAGGAAATGCTGTAAGGTATTAGTGGTTAACCCATTTACGCCTGACATCGAAATTTAAAAAATATCTTCTAAATCATGACAGTTTTCTGAAATACCTATGTTTCTATATCAGTGGTACTCAATATTTCATGGCAAGGACCCCAAACATTATATGTAATTGGCCGCCGACCCACATCTGAAAATATGTTGTTCCAGGGACCTCCCCAGAAGCAAAGATTTGAGTTAAAAACGTTCACAATTTTCAAAAATAGCAGATCTACAAGCTCTCGGTGCCGCGCTATGAGCTTGTACATCTGCAATTTTTCAATAGCTACAGTATAACAATGATTAAAACACCAAAACGGGTTCCCGTTCAAAATGGGTTAAAGTTAAATTGTAAGTAATTAAAAAAAAATGCTGATCTAAGAAAATTGAAAAGTTTGCACACTATCTCTCTTCAATTACTTTATTCTGCTCTGAAGAAGAGCAGTGTGCTCGTCGAAATGTCATCACTCACTCAGGTGGATGGATCATCAAAGTGTGCAAACTATTATTTTCTTTTATCTTCATCTCCTTTGAAGTTCAGCACCTGCCTTTTGTGGATATGCGTGACCTCCTTTGATCCTCGTTGAGAATAGCTGATCTGTTCTAGCGTTGTGAGCTTGCAGATCAGCTATTTTCATTGTGTTCGAAAGTTTTTGAAAATTCTTGAAATGTATAGGGATGCCCGGTTGAAACATAGACTGTAAAAAATATGGACAAAGCGTTCCCCGGGTCTAACATGGACGTAAAATGAAGCCTGTTATTCCTGCACTGTAAGTCGCCATCTTTCTAGATCCGTTTGGGCCCAGCTGGCCATTGGCTGGCTCCGTTTGGGCCCAGCTGGCCATTGGCTGCCCAGACAACGAGGCGGGACTTCCCCCCTTCTTCTCTGTTGGTTTTTATTTTGACTCGAGTGGGTGGGGACTCCCGATCATAGACTGTAACGGTAGCCACGCCCCTCAGAACATACGCGACTTTATGGTCATTTATTTTATAAATGGGACCATAATTTTCCAAAAAGAATATTATGACATTAGAAATGAGACTTTAAACTAGTGACTGGAAGCAGAAAGTATTCATGACCATGTTTATTAAGGTAATACAGTCTAGGTGAAGTTGGGCCCAAATACATGGACTTCTATGGGGCTATGGGTTTTTTTGGGTCCAGTGACAGCGCCACAACAGGCCATTATATGAACTTTCAGGAGTTTCAGGCTTCACAAAATATCTGTCTGACTGCCCCCTGGGTTGAAAGTGGTTAATACATCTTGTGCACAGAGGCAGCCATTTGTTAAGTCTTCATTCATTCACTAAACCCGCAATGATGCTGTAAAAATACTTCAGACAAGTCTATATTGTACTTGTTGTAGAACTGGCTGTATTTGGCAGCCAAGCTAATGTCTCTGACACTAGCTAGTTTATACACCCCCTTGTAGCTTGTGAAAGAAAGTGTCACATTGGTGTGGCAAGCCTGACATTACAAATTGAACTTCGACAATTTGCTACATCTGTATGTGTCGGGCCAAGACCTAGACTAGTTGAGGTCCCTGTTGACACCACAGAATGTAAAGTGCACCACAAAGAGCATGAAAACACCAGTCATCAGCTGGCTCTTAAGAATACCAGTAAATTGTAGCTTATCCTTCTTGCCGTAGTCACAGTTACAGATGTGTCCTATGATCTGAGCAACAAATTAACAATGTATTATCTCTATCAACGAAAATAGACCATCTACAAGCTCACAACGTGTAGAATTTATAGAGCTCAGTCCATTAGCCCAATCAATCAATCAGTCAGTCATATATTTTTAATAGACAATATAGAAAAAAAACACATGAGCTCCCATACACCTATTTAAATATTTTTTATTTGATGCTAACTATGTTGAAACTTCGAATCTGTTGAAACCCCTGGTAACACTTTCTATGAAGCCCTTAATCCTATAATGGATTATAAACATACTTGTAATGGATTATAATTTGTTTATATTTCAGCACTATATAATTATTGTTATATCTATATTCTTAATGCTATAAACACATTATAAGTCATTTTACTATTACTTATTACGTCAATTATCAAGTCAAGTAAATATTTAATTGCTGGGCAAATATTTTAAAGGATCATAGTATGTATTCTAATTCTCATAGTTGTCATTAATACTTTTGTAAAGCATTATGGTCACTGTTGTAATGCCTTACATTGTGATTATAAGTCACTAGGAAGTGGTCACTGGGTTTTTTAAGTAAACTAATGACCTTCCTGGAGGTGTAGGCAGAAACATTGTATGTGTTGTTCTTGCATAGATTGAATGCTATTGGGAAAGGGAAAAACAATATGTGACTGTTATTTGTTATATGAAGCATTATGGACTCAAGTACTTATGATTGCTTATAACTGTAATTATACAGTATGCTGATTTTTAATGCATTCTAAGTTTGAAATGTGAAAATTCCAAAGGGTATGGTTCTGGGCCTGAAAATCAGTTTTCTCTCAGAACGCTGAATAGATTGGAGACAAAAGCAGGTACACTGAGGCACAATGAGAGTAAACAAGTCCATGTGTATTAAACCACATGCAGGGACAAACGAGAGTGAAGGGAATGACACCTAAATAATGGTCAAAGTCATGTAATGGCTTAATGTCCCTCCCTAAATTCCAGGGAAGTTTAATTTTAAAAGATTTTAACGGTTTTCCTACTGCAGTGCCAATATGGCTCCTGTCAGACAATAAGTAGTTTGTAGTTGAGGGTGGGAATACTTCCCCCTTTCTCGAGCATGCAAATACAGACACACAGTATCCACCCCCGCTCACAAAAATGTGCTTCTAATGAGGCGCACAGCCTCCTGGCGCTCTATCAGTTTTAACTTTGCTGCTGTTTGGTCAACCTTCCTCCAGGGTCTCAGAGCCAGTAACGACTGCAGCGGAAGGAGTTGAGCTTGGTACCTCAGCCTCACCCTCTACGGGAGACGGGTTTCCTTCTGGGGACCCCGCAACCGTTGCGGAGAAGAGAGATGATTCTGACGAGTACAGCAGAGATGCAGCCAAGGAGAACTCCAGCCTGAAGGACCATTCCTCTGAAGGTACACAACTGAACTATATACAGTATACTGTATGAATGGTACAGTACATGCAAGCTCAGGGGTCTCTCTTTCAGCCCCAAAACTGATGTAACGCTCTTTCTTGAACCTGATGAAACATAGCTTCAAGAGTTTCTGATGAAACATAGTATGTTTCATCAGTTTCAGACATACTCTTTCCGTGGTACCGTGACGTATTACCCATTTTAATCTGAGCAACAAGGGGAAAAAAGAGCAGAGAAAGTACAGATAAGTGCAGAGGGTAAGCCTTGCCGAACCATGTGGCCATATCTCCTGTTTATTCAGCGTGAGGCGGCTTGATGTGTACCGTAAGTACACTCGCAGGGACTTGCCCCCAATCCAACCCTTGACGCCGAGTGCCAAGCAGGGAGGCTTTGGACTGCCCCGGCTGGGGAATCGAACCCCACACTCCCAATCTCAGGGCGGCCACACTCTAACCACATGGCCACTGAGCTGGTGTTGATGGTATAGAGTATAGAGGCTTTAGGTGGTTAAAATCTATTCATTAGTTCCAGGAGAAATCCTCCGGAAATCCTCCGGAAATCCTCCGGTTCAATTGAGTAATTTTCTGTCACACAGGTTTTTGATCTACAGTACAGTTTCAAAAGTGGCAAGAAAACCTTATTACACTCTTATTGGCATTATTATCTTAGTTCCTGTGAAGAAAAGGGGCAGCATATTCCATGAACACACATACACTAACATGTATGTGCGTCTATGAAAATGCACACACACACACACACACACACACACACACACACACACACACACACACACACACACCTGCACATCTGCACATCTGCACATCTGCACAAAGATACACAAATGCCAAATGCACAAGGTACTACATACTGTACACAAATTCCCATATACAGTACCACCGTGATTTGATTTCCACATGGACATGACATGAATCCAATTAATTCAGGATGAGGATCAATAGAGGACTATTTCCATGAAGGAAAATTGCTTTTGGATTTCGACTCAGTCAGCAAAGCCGTCGTTATTTGATGGTGGCTCAGTAAACAGACTTACAAAGGGATTCTGCTGTGCTGCATGATATTTCCCATGTCCTACTTCTCTACACTCACACATAGGCCTATAGTTGTTGTTACGGTTAAAGCATTGTGCATTGTTTAAATTATTATTAAATTACTACAAATGGCAAATCTTCTTACTGTAGCAAAAGGAAAGAGGAACACAAATCAGTGCTGCAGTAGTTGAGGAAAGAGACCCTGAAGACATGTTGTGAGAATAAATGTCACACTTTTGCACTGAGACTTTGAGTATGACTGATTTTATTCTAATAAGTGTAGTGTTTAGTGCACCTGATCTCCTACTACGGCTGCTGCTGCTACTACTACTACTGTGAGAGACGGATCATTACTGTCGGGCCAGAAACCTGGTAGCATAGGTTCAACTTTTTAGTGTCTTTCATTTTGTACATTATGCCCTACTTCGTCACACAAAAGTGGCGCACAAATTAATGGTAGTGTAAGTGATTTTCAATTGGAACTGGAACACTAACAATTAAGCTCATAAATAGCTACTCTCTCCTGATTGGCTGAAATTTTGTCACCTACCTAAAAATGTATTTTCTGTTTATTAAAGAGATGGAGAGACAGGGAGACCTCTGTTACTGAACAAACCCTCTATAGCAATGATTACTATCAGAATATAGTTATTTAACCTTACATTTTTTGTTTGTTTTTTACAAAAAATATGACTTTCCCTATCTTTTACGTAGCGCAAACAGCTGATCTACAAGATCACAACGCATGATGCGATTTGAGTGGGAACCCCTTTTGGTGGTTACATATGTTATAATTATGTTATAATTTAGCTATTGAAAAATAGCAGATCTACAAGCTCATAGCGCGCCACCGATTGGCGAGCTATGAACTTGTAGGTCTATTTTTGAAGAATCGTTAAAATGTGCCTCATCTTTCAGAAAATTGTCATGATTTAGAAACCTTTTTTTTTTAATTTCGACGTCAGGCCTGAATGGGTTAAGTACTAAATCTAGGACTAGGTAATATAAATATTTAACCAATGAAAAGTATTAAGCAGCAGCTATTGCTTTTATGAACAAATGCTTGTGACGTTGGTAAGCACCATGGTGACAAGCTAATGTAGTGAAAGGTTTGCGGCCCACTGGTACATGTCCCGCAGGTCCACAGCTCGATGGTACATGTCCCATACATGTCCTCCAGGTCCACGGCCCACTGGTACATGTCCCGTACATGTCCCCCAGGTCCTTGGCCCGATGGTTGGCAAGTTGGCAACTGATCATGACCTACTCCATCCCTTCAGTGTGCCCTGAAGAGGAGCACTGCTGTTTTGCAAAATAATTTCTGCCCAAATGAGGGAATGCCTCCTTGCCACACCCTCTGGACAGAATTGCCTGGAAAGGACGAATCATACCTGACGTCAGGTATGACGAATAATACCTGACGAAGACCCACAGAGGTCGAAACGTTGTAACAATAAAGAATTTTCCTGGGAGCTACAACTCAGTGTGCGGACATCCCTTACTTTTTTATTCTTATATTATTGACACCACTATCATGACTTCACTGCAGTGAGGTTTATACTCGTAGGATAGACTCCAGGGTGGTTTGGGGCCCCTGCCCTTTACCCTCAGACTTGGGTGCCCTCTTGGCTGGTGTTTATAATATGATGATTATGTTATGATAATAGGTACATAATTTAAATTCACACCCGGCTCTTGACTTGTCAAGAATGTATGAAGTCCTACCTTCTTAATGAGGCGTGTGTGTGTGTGTGTGTGTGTGTGTGTGTGTGTGTGTGTGTGTGTGTGTGTGTGTGTGTGTGTGTGTGTGTGTGTGTGTGTGTGTGTGTGTGTGTGTGTGTGTGTGTGTGTGTGTGTGTGTGTGTGTGTGTGTGTGTGTGTGTGTGTGTGTGTGTGTGTCCACCCAGTGTTGATTTTGTCGACTAAAACTATAACAAAAGATGTTTGACTACTTTTTTTTCACTGATGACAACTAAATACAAACTAAGCTATGAAGACTAATTATTGACTATTTCATCAACAAATAAAAACTAGACTAAATGTTATGTTGGGATGAGTGGAGAAGAGATACAGTAGAACAAAGTCATGTTGCACTCTGAAAATAGCAGATCTACAAGCTCACAAGGCGTCTCGATCAGCTATTTTAAGCATGCAACCATGTGTAAAATCAAGCATTAAGATAAATCGAGGCCCACCAAAATACATTTTTGTCGACAAAATCAACTGCAGGTTTAGTTGATTAAAACTGTATATTTAGTCAACTAAAACTAGACTAAAACAAACATTTCAGGTCGACTAAAATGACAAACAAAAAAAATGTGGAAAATCTAGGATATATTTCTCTTTGAAAATGACCTTAGAACACGGCCCTGGTAAGCACTGAAATCTCACAACATCTGTTGAAGGATGTTGACAACATTCTTCGGTGGGATTTCCAAACACAGATAAACGACTGAACACCATATTAGCATAGCTGACTGAATCACTTTCATGAAAAACATGGCAAAGAGGCTTTCTTCATGTCATAATGTATTATGTATATAGAACACCAGGGAGGGAATGGATGTACATGTGTGGGGGGAGCTCGTTGCTAGCCTCCATGCTTGTATTATATTGAAGTGTTCTACTATAAGCCTGCAGCCCACAGTCATTTTATTCACTTAGCCAAGTGTTCATGTATCATTTTGAATTATGGAATATTTCCTGTTTATATTATAACAAGCATCCACATCCTTTCATAGCCTATCTCTGATCTGATGTGGCAATTGTGCATTCCGATATTTTGTGATATGAATAGCACAATATGCTTCATTGCTTGCATCAACAACACCGCACACACTTTGCTGCGAAGGATTTTCTGGTGGCACAAGACTCAGACTCTGTATAAGAGTTGTTCTATTGTGATGAACTTCTGATGCACTGTATTAAGAGGGTTGGTTTATTTGCTGATATTTTGATCATTTGGGACTTAGTTCAAATCCAGTGGTTCCCTTTCTTATTCTGAATGCTTCTGAATACAGAGTAGAGGAGAGGGAATGTATAAAAGACAGAGGACCGGGGAGAAAGAGAGAGATATTAACATTTGTGAAGATAATCCACTTTTGTAGTGGAAGATGTGCTCTTTCTTCATTTCATGTATTGTAGTAGGTTATTTATTACCATGAGGGACCACCACTCACCAGGCAAACCAGGCATACTCAACATTTGTGAAGATAATCCACTTTTATAGTGGAAAATGTGCACTTTCTTTTCATTTCATAGATTGTATCCAAGGTTATTTATTAGAAGTTTAGTTGACAGCTATTGACTATAATCCGTAGCAGAATACACATCTCCTGTCAGATTAATTGAAAACAGTGATTGTTGCCTGTTGGTAGGGGCTTAGAAGAAAGTGTTGCAGACAAATCACAGTTTAAGACCAAATCAATAAAGCCCACTGAGCCAAATTAGGCAGAAACACCCTCAGCGCAGTTAATGACAAATCCTGCAGAGTGTGGATATAGAGCAGGTCAATACCTCAAACAAGGTAGATACAATGATGCGCGGCTCACGCAGAACCATTACAGCGAAATGTACCTGAGAGCCAATCTCCCTGAAGTGGTGGAGAGGAGTAGAGATGCAGTGAGCATGTAAATGTACTGCAGATGCATGCTGGGTATGAGTGGGTACATTTCTAACAAGAGGGTGTAATATCTATTTCGCTTCACCAAAAGGACTCGGGCTGCATAGGTTTGACAAGGTTTCATCTCTTGTCCTACAGAATACAGATAACTACACATACTCTATCAGATAGATAGGTAGGTAGGCAGACAATTATAATATTTTATACTGACTGGGGGGGGGGGCATAGGAGTTGAGGGAGATAGTAGTCACTTTGTAGCAAAGGACAGTATCCATTGTAGTCTAGAGTACATTAAAAAGCAGTGTTTTTTTTTCTGTGCCAGGGATATGCAAGGTGGAGCCTGAGCCCCAGACAGACAGTCCTGACGTGATCTATGATGATGTACCCGGTGAGGACCCACTCTCCCCTGAGGAAGGTCAGTCCAAGTGGTGTGTGTGTGTGTGTGTGTGTGTGTGTGTGTGTGTGTGTGTGTGTGTGTGTGTGTGTGTGTGTGTGTGTGTGTGTGTGTGTGTGTGTGTGTGTGTGTGTGTGTGTGTGTGTGTGTGTGTGTGTGTGTGTGTGAGTGCGTGTGCATGTGCACATGAGTGTGTGTGTGTGTGTGTGTGTGTGCGCGCACATGAGTGTGTGTGTGCGCGCGCACATGAGTGTGTGTGTTCAAAGAAGCAGCATGGTGCATATAGGTGCCTGGTCTGCACTGGAAACCGCTTACAAAACGTTTCTCTTTGAGTGGTTGGATCAGCATTAATTGTGCTGATTCGTTCATTATCAATCTATCAGAGATAAGAGCCCTTTTTTCCAAGTCATATCAATTGGATATTTCACAAGGGCAGAAAGACCATTTGTGAAACTTATGTGCATTAGTCTGACATCGATCCTCCATTTGACAAAGAATCTCAGTGTGATCTCAAACATGGTCTACTTTTGTAGTGGATTTCTGAAGGTATTGTTTCATGTTGGATATTCTACTTAAAGTGACAGTGCTTCCTGGAAGTGTATGTGCTGCTTATGTTTGTGCTTGTGTGTCTTGTTGAGGTGCCCTTGTTGAGCAAGTTGCTGAATCGATACCTGCTCACTTTGTATTTTGTTCAACAATATTAGTATCAGTTACAGCTACTAAATGTGTCTGTGCGTATGTGTGGCGTGTGCATGTGTTTGCATGTGATTGTGAACACTGTATATCTGTGTGTTTTAGTTGACATGATCTATGAAGATGTTCAGCGAGATGTTGGCCATTTGGAGGCAGACAACGGCTGGAGTTCCAGTGAATTTGAGAGCTATGATGACCAGTCTGATACGGAGAGCAAACTACCAACACGCAGCAAGGTGTGTGGGCGTGCATGTGTAAACGTGTGTATGGGAGGGTGTGTACACGTCAATGCTCGTGTCTGTCTGTCCCCCTCTGTCTTACAAGATGAGAAATATATACTGTAAGAGCCTCTCTTTGGCCAGACACATAACATGGATTCACTCATGCCTCCTTACCGGGGAGGTAGGGTGAGTGAATCCACGTTATCAGTCTGGCCAAAGCCAGGCTATTAAGAGCCGTCTAGTACACTGTCTTTGCAAGTAAACAACAAGCATTTATTTTTGAAATGCCTAAGAAACACTCTTCTTTGCTCGGCCAGAGACACTGTTCTTCAGCTATGTGGCGTGACTGTGGTGTCTTGATCCTCCACATGATGGCACTGTGCTCACATTCACGTCATGCCACTATTTGACACCTGCAGCTTTCACTGTGCATGTCATTGTAGCCACAGGGACAGTTTGAAATAGTCAAGGTAATAATGAGAATATCATATTGTGCTGAGTTTTGTGATTATTAATGCACAGATTCCCAACACCTATACCTTTACATATATTTACATATTGACAGTGTGCATGAATATCACTCCATTGAATCTTAAAATATCCTGATTTAAATCGATGTTTTCAGAATAGGGGGGAAAAGTGCTTGTTGCAGGACAGAAATGAGATAGGCATTCCAGAGGTGTAATTACAGGGAGATGCTGTATGAAACTCTCTCTCAGCTCTCCTGAATACCTGTCCCAAGCCAATGAACACAAAAGGAAGATTTTGAGTACACTTACAGGAAGACACTTTTAATTATAACGCCAATGCTTTTTAGCCAACACAGCCTTCATGAGAAACACCTTGACTTTATAATTAAGGCTGCTTCATTAATTGTTCACTGAGTGTGGCTGAATTTTGCCTTTTCATTCGGTTCACTACTTAACGCAAGCAAGCCTTGGCAGATTTTTATTTATTTATTTATTTTGCGACAGATTAGCTTCCCTTCATGTCTGTCCCATGCTGCCTGCCTTCCCCTCCTCCACAAATCAGTGGCTATTAGTCTCAGCCAGCCATTCATTAGCCCTTTTGACCAAAGCATTGCTTTAAAGCTTTCACTCTTAGAGCTGGTGATTAATCCCTGGTGTTGCTTTGCTTGTTTTTGCCTTGATCACTTCTACCATTTCCCTTGTCTGTCGTCTTCCTCCGCCCTCGGTCTTCCTTCCTTCCTTCTGTCCTTCCCCCTGTGGCTTACTTAACGTGCCCCACACCCCTTCATCCCGCCACGCCACAACCATTCACCCGTCCACCGTTCCTCCTCCTCCCCCCCCGTACGTCACCTGTAGCTCCCCCCTGAGGTGCGTCGGCTGAGGGAGCGTTGTGCCAGGACCAAACGAGATCTGGCCATGAGGCTGGCCGGCAAGCACAACGGTGACACCAAGGTACCTCACTGGCTGTTCAACAACGGCAGTTCTACCACAGTGTTTTCAAATTCAGAATCCAAAAGCCAGAATATAGGAATAGGAACTACTATTTGTACTACTACTATTTACTGCATGTTCACTGCTCTAATGCTTACATACATCATCCAAATACAATTTATTATCGCCTCCTTCTTCATGTTTGTCAGCCGTTCTATGGATGTGTGGTACGAGGACAGGTTTACGGGACACATTACTTTAAGTATTCTGCCTGTTGAACGGCAAGTCGCTCCCAATTAATGACCTAGTTTCCTGAAGTGGCATCACTTAAAAATACTAGCACCATGAGTGTATTCTGGGGTCTGTGGAGTCTGGTTGCAGGGTCTCTGTGATGCTCAGGGCGGGGTGCCTTGTGGTCAACTGTACTCTCCCCACATTGAGCAATGCTGCATGTTTCTGAATCACTGTTTCATTATCCGGAACACTGTAGGCTTGAGGCTCTTAACTCTTAGGCAAGCTTCTTCCTTGGGAAATGACAGCCCACGTCGCTCCTCTCAACCAGGTTCAGCAATTAATGAAGGCAGCCAAGAGTGGAACTAAGGATGGAATTGAGAAGACCAAAATAGCCGTCATGCGCCGGGTCTCTTTCCTCCACAAGAAAGACCAAACGGGTAAGCCTGTGAAAGTTTTCCAAGCATTTTCTATATTTAACTAACTTATGCCAGCTAGCCCTCGTGCATTGAAGGTCATCCTTTATTCAGCGATGCAGATTGTGTATGAGAAGTGTGAGTTGCTTAAAATGTCTTGTGAACTCGATATGAACTCATTCTTTGAGCTGCTTGTGTACGATGTTTGCCAAACCAAAGTATTGTTTGAGCTGATGGAAGCTGATGGAAGATAAAGTCTCCCCATTTGCTTTTTCCAATCCCTGCATTACTAGAAAAACAAAACAAAGCGACAACAGCAGGAAAGAATAGCTCTAAATGAATAGATTTTCCCCCCAGAAAAAACAAACAAAAGACAAAACGATGCAAGGGTAAGTTAAGCTGCTTCACCCAGATTAAAGAGAGGCGTTGTGGTCATTATTTTTTTCTTTTTAAGAAGTTGTGTTCTCACGTGATACGATATAGCTCTCACACCCTTGGACAATGGAGTGAGATTAGCATCCATTGATAGTGTGTTGAGCAGCTCCACAAACCACAGATATCAATCCCCTCACGCCTCAAACTAAATCTCATAGCCATCACGACGAGGTAAAGAGGCCAGCGTAGCTAATTTTAGTGTTGGGTCAAGGGGGGGTGATGGGGTGGGCTAAGACCCCCATGTTATCATTCCAAAGTCTTTAATTGGAACAAAGCATGCTTCTAGTATAGAGTGTTGTGGGTAAAGTGGAGATTTCTACGAGGGCCTTTGCAGACAAGTGAGTGTGTCAGAGGACGCCGGTTTTGCAGACTATCTGTGTTCACTTTGCTCAGAGAGTGTTTGTTTTCTTATGGTCTGTCTGTCTGTCTGTCTGTCTGTCTGTCTGTCTGTCTGTCTGTCTGTCTGTCTGTGTATAGAACTCTACATACGTACTGTATACTGTACATATAAGAGGTGATAAACTTTGTGTCACTGTCACTATGTCTCCAGCTGCAGTGAGGGCTCTTAATGCTGCTTCTCTCTCAATCTCTTTCTTCACCTCCCTGTGTCTCTGTTTCTCTCCATCTGTGTATCTGTCTCTCTCTCTCTCTGTCGGTCTCTCTCTCTGTCGGTCTCTCTCTCTCTCTCTCTCTCTCTCTCTCTCTCTCTCTCTCTCTCTCTCTCTCTCTCTCTCTCTCTCTCTCTGTCTCTCTCTCTTTTGCAGAGGACCTGGATGATGATGCAGGGTACCTGGATGTGGCTCTATCAGATGTCAAGCACCCTCCACCACAGCTGTGCCCCATGCCAGAGGGGCTGAGCAGCCAACAGGTGCATGATCTGCCATTTAGAGTTTGTTGTGGCCCGGCCTCTTAACACCGGTATCTCACATCACTGTCTGCAAAAATAGAAGATCAACAAGCACTACGTGTCACATGCCGAAAATACCAGTTTGTGGTCAGGAGGTGCACGCACATCCCAGGCTAATTCAACGGGTGCTCGAACAAAAATAACAAACTGCAAAAGAAAGAATAAGTCTGTACACGTTTGTGAAAGCTCCCCAAAAAGTGTATTTACCAAGGCGGAAAAAAAACACACAACGTTTCGGCCTCTGTGGCCTTCGTCAGGTATACCTGATAAAAAACACAATGTGTAAATTAAGTGTGCTGGCCATACTTTTGCTTCATTACACAGAGGAATGAGGAAAAGTTTGTATCTATTTGTTCTATGCAGCATTAAAACAAAAATGTAGGAGAAATGCATGAAGGGGCACTAATCGTAATTATAAACACAATGGAAAGTGTAATAATAATCCATGTTCAAAACCTCACTCGGTGAACCCCCACTGCCAATAATAATCATATAGTCTCAGTCATGACATTTTTATAATGTACTAAAAAATATGATACTTTGACATGGTTATGATGTACAGGTATATGCTGCACAGATCGTTATAATAATAATGTTATCTTGATGGCTCACTTAAGCAATATTACACGAGAGGGTGTGGTTTAACGTGATTATTGCCACGACAGTTATGCTGTCAGGAACGAGATGTAGTCGAGTTCTGCAACCATCACTGAAGTGGCAATAATCACGTTAAACCACACCCTCGAGTTACCCTTAAAACTAAGAAAATCGCTGAAAAAAAATATTTTTTTAATGACTGATGTAGTCACTACGACCACAAATGTCCCAAGAAACTAGCTAGCCTAGCCACCGAGTTTGCTAGTGCTCTGGGAGAACAGAGCAGCTGAATTATTTGTTTTGATTAGGTGGTGAATGGTGCTGGTTTAATGTAGTATCTGCACATATGGAGGTACTTCGTGCATTTGCATGAAGAGACAGTTTATATAAGACTCCAGCGTGTCAAATCTATGCTCTAGGGCCTAGGCTATTATGTGCATACTCAAATGGATGCATTTGCTCTCTACCATCTCCGTCTTTTCTTTTCTTTTCTTTTCACATCTCTAGGTACTCTATAGGTAATGCTGTCTGGAGAGACAGTGAGTTTTATTGAATCTTACAAAAAAAAACAAAAAACAAAACAGGTCCTTTCATGTCAATGGGTAAAACTTCAACCATTAAGCTCTGAAACAACGGGAGCCTCCTTCATAGCGACCTACCCTGCTTCAACTCCTTTACCTCCCTGTGACAAACACATGATTATAGTGCCATCCATCAACCTGTTCTCTGCTTAGCTGGAATCACACCGCAGCCGCAGCGCCTCAAACATCCCCCCTCCCCCCCTCGCCATCATGTCCTCTTAAGGTGCCTGAATTATCCTGACAGGTCCTTGCCTGTGTCTTCCCCCAGGTTGTCAGACGCCATATCCTGGGCTCCATCATTCAGAGCGAACGCAGCTACCTGGAGTCTCTCAGGAGGATCCTGCAGGTGAGAAGGCCCCCCGCCGCCACGACCAAAGCCCAAACCAGTACAACACCCCCCCCCCCCCCCCCCCTCTCTGCCATGTGCAATACCTTCACCGCGTAGGCGTCACAAGCTAAAAGAGTTAAATTACTTGGGTGTCTTGGCGTAAATCATTTTAATGAAACAGCTTTGCGTGCTCCTGAGGTGTCGTGCAGATGCAGAGAGAGAGAGAGAAAGAGAAACTGGCTCTTCACAGGATGGGGTTCGGGCTTTCTCTTTAATCCCTTGTTTTTTTGGTATGCAAAAGTGATTATTGTTATCTCCTCACGGAGAAAAGCAAAAAGAAACACCTGCTGAAATGGAAACAACAGCAATCACTGGAAGTATGTTTAGTGAAATCTCTTGCTGTCGAGACAGCAAGAGATTGGAGATGGACCTTTTGTTTGACACAAAATGTTTGATACGTTTCACATTTGCCCAATTTGAAATGGGTCTTGTTGTTATCCAGCAAGTCTGGCCAAGAGGTAAATAGTGACGCTCCGTGTAAAATGAATATGAATGGCAAAAGGCCTCAAGCTGAAATAGACATTGAATTTCAGTTTCGGTTTCTGAAAATGCATTTTATGTTTAATAAAACCCTGGAGAGACATGGAGACTCCTGTTACTGAACAAACACTCTATACACAGTGGTTCCCAAACTGTGGTGCGTGCACCCCTTGTGGTGCGCAAGCGACTTCTAAGGGTTGCGCGACATGAAAAGGCTAATGGTGGTACCATGGTTTTATTTTAAATGTATTATTACATATTATGCCAGTATATGGCAAGGATATGCGGAATATAGCCTATGCTGCATATATTATGTGGATAAAAAGGAAATAAATCTCTATATAGCTTGTGCAATTTATATTTCCATGTGGGGGGTGTGTCAGCTAGGTCGGGAGGTAACGGGGGGTGCGAGGCCAAAAAGGTTTGGGAACCGCTGCTCTATATCAATGAGTACTAAAACAATATAGAGCTTTTTAACCAAAGAAAATCACTTACACTACATTTAATTTGCCATGATGGACGTACAGTCCAGCTGAGACAGTCTTGAAAAATCCAATGATGCAAAGTATAAAGTACTTTATATTTTATAAAGTATAAAATAAACACCTGTCCATCCCATTGTGTTTCAAATAGAGGTTATTTTCTGTTGGGCTTCATGTTCAGCTCGTACACAACAACATTATCTCCAGAGACCGCTTTCTTTATTTCCAGTACATAAAGAATCTCGTCTTAGAAGGTCTATGCATAATTCCCTAGGGGGCTGACGAGTCAATCGCATCTAGCTGATGTTGCTTTAGCATCGTTACCTCCGCTGGGACTTGTCTTTAGTCATTATTGTTCTGCCATTCATTATTACATTTCAGACATTGTCGAGACAATGCCGGTTGTGTTCAGTAGACGGTAGACTAGTTTGCCGTGTATTCTGACTGCGTAGGGTAAATCCTTCTTGAGCTGAGTGTTCTTTCTGTCGGTCTGTTCTTTTCTTTTTGCTGTCTGGAACAACTAATGAGATGGAGGATATACCGTCCACTCGCTGCAAACCGACACATACTACTAATGCACTGATGTGCATGCGTATGCACACACGCACACGCATGCGCGTTACCCACAACAAAATGCATGCATAAAGAACGTTGACACCTTAAAAAAAGAACTGCATTTTCTATCTCAATCTCATCAGGAGTACCACAGACCCTTGATGGAGGCTGATCCCAGAATCCTGAGCCCAAGGAAAATCAGGCCTATATTCTTCAGACTGTGGGAGATCACGCAGTGTCATTCCATGTTCCAGATTGCCCTGGCTTCACGTGTGGCTGAGTGGGACAGCAGTGAGAAAATTGGAGACTTATTTGTTGCTTCGGTTAGTGTGTGTGCATGTGTGTGCCACATGTCTGTGTGAAATGAACATGAAAATTGGAGATTTATTTGTGCTTTGGTTACAGTATGTTTGCACGTGCATGTGTAGGTGTTTGTATTCTGCCTCTGCCGGTGTACTGTATAAAATTCAATCAGGAACTTGTTTGCCGCAGGTAAAGGGGCTCATTTCTTCTTGGCACTTCTATCTAACATTAAAACAGCATCTCACCACTACCAGAATTTTAACAAGGTACAGGTTTGGGAGTAGTTTACCCCAAACATGGAGTCAATTATAGCCGTGATGCATATCACCACCACCTCCAATGGGTTATTTTATACACATTTACAGATTTCTGGCAACAATATGGTGGTGTTATGTATGAGCTTTCAGTTAAGAGCTGAGACCCTCGGCCGTGTGCTCGCCCTTAAGGCCCGCTCTTTATTTGTCTATTAGACAGGCAACATTTCGACCCTCTCCCTCTCAGTCGGTCATTATAGTGTTGTTCCATTGATATTCACAGGTCGGGCCACCAAATGAGTCCTCGCTGAAAGCAAAGGGCCGGTGGAACTGTGATGGTGCTCCTCATCGATTTTTCCCTTTTCATGTGGCCATGCATTTGTCAGCCTCTGGGGCCAGCAGTAATGTTTGGTAATGGCCCTCACTGTGACAGAAGGGATATGGTGCTGCTGGCTCCCCGTGGAAGGTGAAGGGTTAATTCGGATTCGCCAATTTGTGATTATCTTATTTTCCCGATGTCTGGTACTGCTGCCAGCAGGTGCCCTGCGTGGATTTAATTGAAAGGAGAGAGAATGAATGTCTGTCCCGCTATAGGCAGGCCTCACAGATACATGCTGGCACACAGGCAGACATAGATACTGTACTGTACACACACACACATACACAGTAAAGTCCTCTGTGTTAATCCATCCATTTGCAATCTGCGAAATTTGCAAGTGGTGCCCCCCAGAGGCACCACCTGACTGGCGAGTCAGTGTTGAAGGAAGTACAGTTGTAGCCTAATTCAGGTCCATTACGCTAAGAATAGAGGGTTTAAGTGGTTGGGTAAATGTAGAGGACAGATTTCACAAAATACCCCAAAGGAATGAGGACTAAATTATGAATTATTTGTTTCCTTCTAGTTTTCCAAGTCCATGGTGCTCGACGTCTACAGCGATTATGTGAACAACTTCACCAATGCCATGGCGCTCATTAAAAAGGCGTGCATGTCCAAGCCTGCCTTCTTGGAGTTCTTGAAGGTGAGATTCATTCAAGTATTTGGTGGATTGCTTTATCCCATCGCTTTTCTTCTTGTTTCATGTTTGAGCGACGCTAACCGCTCCAACACGTGAATATGTGTAGAATTACTGTAGTCTATTAGTCTGCACGGTCACTGTGCTTACAGTCATGTGACGTAACATCATCATCATATACTTGAGAAATGACCAATACCGGTCGAAACGTTGTATGTCCTGCCTGCTGTGATTGTGAATAAATACTTGGAGCATTACCAAAGTCAGTTGTGAGCCCTTGCTTTTCTTCACATCATCTTCATTCATCATCACCATGATAAATGGCACCGCTCACTTCACATGGGTGTGATTTTCCATGCATTTGGTTTTTCACATATTCTTCTAAAATCCTAAAAGTTTTCTGAAAAACCTGGAAGAAATGCAAAGGCCAATGTGACTATTTGACCATTTAGAGAGATGGTGCAAAAGGGCACATGTGCAATCTATTCCACACCCAGTGTGTGTCCATCAACGGTTATAGTGGGTGTCCTTGAGCTGGACAATTAAACCCTACCTGCTGTCATTTGAAGTCGCTCTGGGTAAATGCCACGCCGCGACAATGACGGGCATCTTCATTCACTTTTATACATACGGTATAGCTGTGGTGTGCTTTTGTGCACTCCAGGAAAAGATGCTTTATTCATTGTGGTTTTAACCCATTTAGGCCTGACCTCGAAATTAAAAAGAAATCTTCTAAATCCTCCTGCTAAAAATAGCAGATCTACAAGCTTGTAGATCTGCTATTTTTCAATAGCTAAACCATAACATAATGCTGAAACCAAAAGGGTTCCCGCCCAAAATGGGTTAAAACACATTATAGTACATAACAAATATTTATTTCTCCTTCCACAGTGCATCCCTCCCATCTATAAATGCACGAGATGCATCTGACAATTTACCATTACACTGAACCTGTCAACGTTGCACATATTTTATGCTTTTCCCCCCCTTTTTTGTAATAAAGCACGGTAATGCACACTTGCACAGTGCACCACTGCAGTATAGCTTTCTGTGTACTGACCTGAACCTACACTTCTACGTGCTACACGCACACGTGCAGGCATGGACGCACACACATGCACACAAACCGATTCCTTTGGCACACGTGCCCTGATATCACTAACTAGCTGTATGTGCCAAGACACACTCCTACACAACTTACTATCCACAGGGTATTCTATCTATCCTGCTCCTATCAAAGCAGGAGAAACTTTCATTCTGCTTTCTGTCAGGAGAAATATATAGTTTTCTTCCACATTCTACTCACCTCTTGACCTGACTCTTTCCAACTCCCATCTTTAACTCTCTTTCAGAAGAAACAAGCATCCAGTGTTGACCGGATTACCCTGTATGGGTTAATGGTGAAGCCCATTCAGAGATTCCCTCAATTCATTCTCCTCCTGCAGGTATACATGCTGTGGTTTGTTTTTTAATTTTGTGTTCTCAAGGCTACTGTTATTAAACTGAAGCAAGCAAAATATGGGAAACTCGGTGTAGGGTCCAAAGTTCGGCAGCAATGTCCAAGTACCGAAAATGAAATCCTGGAACTTGATAATGGATAACAACTTGATAAATAAAGTCAGACCTTTATCATTTAGAACTATAACAAAAAACATCGCATGGATGCACCTGGGACGTATCCTCAGTGATGTATCCTGAGGTCAATGGGGTTTCGGGTCTCGCAACATCATACCCCTCACTCAGGCGACCCAGCCGGGAGTGATCAAGTCCCGACTTACGTCCCAGTAGCTACCCTCAATCAGTCCCATTAGGGAAAAACCAGGGGCACACAATCCGTTGGAACTACTCCAGAACTACTCTGCCAGGGCTTGGAGGTACACTTCTGGCATTTACAGGAGTGTTAGTTTGCAAGTTGGCTAACAAATTGCAAATACAATTTAGGCATTTAGCATTATGCTTTCATCTAGAGCCATTTTTGTTTGAAATCAGACTATTTCACATTAAATCTAGTCAAAACAACAGGATGGGAATAAGGATGTAGCCACATAACTCGTAGCTATGATGCAAAAAAAAGTTTTTTTTTTTTATTAAAATACCAACGTTTCAACAGAATAGTCTTCCATGACAAACTATATGATACCAGGTACACATCAAACATAGCATCGGTCTAAACAACATGCTATGTTTAATTCTAGCCCCTGCTATGCACAGCTTTGTGTGTAGGAGCACGCAATGTGATGTATGATGATGTATAAGAACGCCCCGCACTTCACACAAGTGTGTTTTTTGTTTTTTTCTAAATTTACAGTAGGCAATTATTACCCTCTTTGTCTACCTTACTGGCTCACCTGCAAGTAAGGATTGCTTCCAACCTACAATGCCTTGCTGAGAGGCGATGACAAAGACCCTCCTCCAACATGGGCCAATTGTGTTCCTATAGGCTGAGGCTCTCAGAAGCCGGATGCACCCCGTTGGATTCGAACCCCCAGCCTCGACGGTGGTGGGCAGGCACTTTAAGTCAAGTCAAGTCAGATTTACATTTCATACGACAAACCCAGACTCAGACTTTAGCACTGTGTCACCCGAGGCATGGTGCTGGGTCACTTCACTTGTCCATTATGTCCAACAGCGGTGGTGCTGGACCATTCACTAATCGATGCACGTACAGTCAGTGGTGTGCTGTGTGCTGTCCTTGGTTTGTCTACTGTATTGTGACTTTCTTTAATGTGTCCTTAATAAGCTTGTTTTGTGGCATGCTTGACTAAATAACTGTCAGTTTTTTGCCTATGATAATTAATCAGCTATTATTAATTTCTTTTTTCAAGTGCCCCTTGAGATAGTGTCAGCCCTGGGCCTCTGACAGTCTAGCTATGCCACTATTGTAAGGGCTTCAGGGAGCATGTTAGTGTGTAACAGCCACAAATATAACCTTCCACAGTAGTCAGGCCTGGAGATATCCTTTAGCGAGGAACGTTCTGATCCTTCGGATGTTGTTTGTAAGATAAGTGTAAGCTTACAGGATCAAGTGATCGCTGCAATTTGGAAAGATTTCTGCAGGGGCAGGGCTTTTCAGGGAAGAACATCGCGGTTGTTTTCTGCAATCTGCGTTGAGCTTATGGAAAGACATCCTCTGAGATGTCAGTCAGGCATGCAGCGATGCAGACTTTACCATGTGTGCCAGAGGGAAGGAAAGCGCAAAATAGTTATCAACAACAGTGATAGGAGGGCTTGGTGCAAAGTAAAAAGGTAGCGGGCGGGTGGCAACTAGAGCCTAAAAGATCAGACACAGTGAGAGATGAGATACTTAGCCATCTCAGGCTACTTTTTAGCTCGAGATGTGAAATGAGAATTTGAAGTCTCCCCGGGACCCAAACTAGCAAAAATAGCAGATCTACGAGCTTGCAACATATCACATCGCCTTCGTCTTTTCCCCCTCGCATATGAAATTTCTCGCTCCTTTGCTCATTATTATTTTTATTTTCAATAATCATTTGAAATAACTTGTATTACCGGTAATTGTAGGAAATGAAAATCGCAAATGGGTCCCGAGTCCCGACCCAGTAGTTATTTGGAAATACTAAGCTAGAGGGTACCTTTCCAAGAAACCTTGTACACAAGTTCCAACCAGTCAGGCAGGAGGAGAACCACTTCAATGCTGTCCCATCGATCCCACAGTCATGGTCATATAATTGTGTTGGTCGTTCGTGGTATAGCCTAGTTGTTATTTCTTTTGCTGCAACAGTCTGTCTCACACTCTCACACACACACACACACACACACACACACACACACACACACACAGTCACACACACACACACACACACACACACACACACACACACACACACACACACACACACAAATGGACTTGACTCTTCAGTTCTGTGCAAAGGCTTAGATTTGAACTCTATTCGAACTTCCACCATAATTGCAGTAACTCAATTCATCCCCCAGAAGGCATCGATTATCCATGAATTCAAAAGTTATTAATGTGAATCAGGAATTTTCTCCAGGCCTTTAACTCCTAATAGGAAGTGTACTGTGTCATACATTAATGGGAAAAAAATGCTCAAACTACAGAGGCAATCGCAGGAGCATTCAATAAAAAGGTTTGCTCAGAGTCTTTTCTACTCTTCTTAGGTGTCAGATACAACACATGCCAACGACTTAAGACAATCACAGGATACGTACCGTAGGTAAATCAATGTACAGTAATGTACCATAATGTGACCGCTCCCAGTGATTTCAACCACAAGTCGGCAGTAATGAAACTTCACAATAGTCCAAACTACTTTTTTTGGTGGTTTTCATTTTTAGCCACAAAGTTGGAATGTTAAAGAATGTTTTTATTCCATCAGAAAGTAGTTTTAGTGTCATTAAGTCGTTGTGATTACGTTGCAAAAATGTCTCTATAATTACAGATTCTTTTGCGTATTTTGGGGCAAAGCAAAGTTCTTTGTTAATCAATGCTAACTAGAAATACAGCTTCCCTGCTAAAGTATGCAAATTCCGCTAAAATCCGCCTTTTTGTACATAATCGTTTTGGGAGATACTAGTCTTTTACTAACTGGCTAACAGAAATAGCAGAGAAAGAAGTATTAACAATCGTATTTTGTAAAAAGTGTGTTTTTTTTTCGGTCCTCCTAAAGCTAATTCATGCTAATGTTCCAGCTAGGGGCACTGGTCATCAAAACAATGGAACATGCTGAAATGGCTTGCTATTTTCAATAGCAGAAGAAAAAGACTCAAATTAATTTAATGTAAACGTAACATTATGTCACCATAACGTGGTTATTATTAGTTGCTTTGGAATGTACCTGCCATGAAAATTACGGTCATAATAACGCAGATCGCATCGATATGTAATATAGCGCGATAATGTACTTGTTTTAGCTACAGGATTGATATCAGTATATTAGCTTATGTAGCTAACAGCTATCGTTGCGGGCTTGCCAGATTCTGCGAGAGAAATAAGCAACCCGGTATATTTTTCTTTTAAAACTTTGCAGGGCAAATTCTGTACTTTGGGGTTAAGGGTTCAACAAGTTTCAGATGGTCATATCTTCTTCATTTATTTTCCAATTTCAATGAGCAATACATCATATGAAAGGTTACAGTGAGCAGTTTCATAATATGTAAAGAACTGAAAAATGACCATGTCCCCCTTGTATATCAAACCACTGTCCCCGGTCACAATAATGTCTCTGTGATTGACAACTTCTCTGATGTCTTCTAAAGAGGCTTGATGCTGCAGCTACCATCTCGTGCTCAATGAAAGTTAAACTAACCACAACGTTGTTTCATTAAAAGCTACACTACGTGATCCAGGGCTGGAGAACGCAAATACTTTTGTTTATTGGGGTTACGAGCTCCTAATAGAGAGAACAGCCAATCCAGCTTTTTCTTTTTGGTTCTTCTTTTGTAAAGCACTTTCTAACTTTTGAAGTGAATACTAAATAATAATAATACTGCTATCAGACAGAAAACAAGGGTGGTGATTATTACACAAGGGAAAATATAGACATACAGCAGGCTCTCTCTGTATGTAAAAAATATCACGTCTGTTGGTTTGTTTGTTTGTTTTAGGACATGTTGAAGAACACCCCGAAGTGCCATGTGGATCGCCTGCCTCTGCAGTTGGCTCTCACCGAGCTGGAGATGCTGGCGGAGAAATTGAACGAGCAGAAACGGGTGGCAGACCAGATTGCGGAGACCCAGCAGCTAGCGCGCAGTGTCAGCGACCGACTGCTTAGTAAGGTGACTGCCGCACCCCTGCATATGTATCGAGCAAACGCACGCACGCACGCACGCAAGCAGTCACACACTCACACAGTCACACACACACACACACACACACACACACACACACACACACACACACACACACACACACACACACACACACACACACACACACACACACACACGTGTGAGTCCCAAACTCTGAGCCACTTGCCTCTTATCAATGTTGGCCAAACATCTACCTATTATACGTGCATATAGCCATCACGTGTATCACTCTCCCACACATTGATTTAGGAAAGCATTTTTCCCTTCCTTTTATTTCGTGGAAAGCTATCTACAAGAAACGATGCCCATTAATGGTCCCTGAGCTATGCCTAAATGCAGTGGCAGAGGCATTCCCCCCTCCATTACCACTTTAAAATTGTAATCCTGCCGCAGCAAATCTGAACAAATGCTCCCCTGAATAAGACGAATTAGTGGGTAAATGAGACATTTAATTGGAAACCGTGAGAGATCAGTCCTTGCCTCTCTGTCTCTCTCTCTTTTTCTCTCTCTCCTCTATCTCTCTATCTCTCTACCCACCCACAAACACCACCTCTCTGGCCCGTCTTCTCTCTTTAAAAAAAAAAGATGAAAAAAGCACCTGCCTCTCAGTGTGTCCCCTCTCTCCCTCACACTTTCTCTCTCTCTCTCTCTTTCTCTCTCTCTCTCTCTCTCTCATTTTTCTCGTTTTATTTCACTCTATCAGCCCTTGCTTTCCAGGACCGTGAGAGATGAGATGATTGGGCCAATCTCCACAGCTCCGTACAGAATTCCATTTGCAGCAGTGAGACTGCAGAATTTCAATAGGAAAGCAGTCTCTGCTATTGCCCCCATAACCGTCCTATGAAATATTCATTCTTTGTCTCAAAGTATCTTAAGTCACCTGAATGGGGCAGATAACAATGTGACACAGACACACGCACGCACGCACGCACATGCACGCACACATGCACACACGCACACACGCGCACACTAGAGTAAAGTGCAGTGCACTCCGTGAATGACACATGCAGACGCGAGAGGGCCCACCTCTCAAATCCACAGTCCTGTTACACTAATGAGTCGTCCTCCACGCTGCCTGAGCCACAGCCAGAAGTGCTTGCAAACAGTTCACGGACAGGGCTTCCAGTTCCTATTCAGTGAGATCTGGTCAGATGTGTTGGTGTCTGCACAGGCCGTAGAATGTATGCGAGAAGATAAATTTCTCTTCCAAAACACAGGCGAATATTCTTCCAAAGAAACACAGACACATCAAAACGATGACCAAATTGGTCTCTGCGATGCGAGTCGCCTGTCTGGATTTCCCTTGATGTCTGTGACTTTGGCTACACTGAACATTTTTGATGAATCTGGCTTCGGAGATTGTTGTACAATGCATAAAATCAATTTAGGCAGATACAAAGCAGACCGAAACCAAAGTGATAAAAGGGACTTTCTGTTATTTCTTCTCCCTGAACATAATGGGTAATTGGAACCTCTGCCAACATGCGGTAACTTGGGTTGCATCTGTTGGTGGAGCCTGTGTGTTGGTGTGTGTTCATGACGTATTCATTTGGTGGAGGGAGAGGTAGGTTCCAGACAGAAGGGCGATCCAAAATCAGTGTCGGAAACAGGCTTTAGGCAGGTCCCTGCAGCCCTGTTCAGCTGAAGGTCCTATTCACTCTCCTAATCTGGAAAGCAAAGTTAATGGTTGATGTGTGTGTGTGTGTGTGTGTGTGTGTGTGTGTGTGTGTGTGTGTGTGTGTGTGTGTGTGTGTGTGTGTGTGTGTGTGTGTGTGTGTGTGTGTGTGTGTGTGTGTGTGTGTGTGTGTGTGTGTGTGTGTGTGTGTGTGTGTGTGTGTGTGTGTGTGTGTGTGTGTGCGGGTCTGCACATACGTGCATGTAACACGTTTGTCAAATGACCTTCACCGCCCCTGGATGTGCTGCAAATCCCCAGTGAGACAGCCACTCCGCCGGGCCCCAACTCTGTCCTCTTGTGTCCTCCAGCCACTGGACTCTGGAGGATTGGCCCCTTTGTGATATCTGTCATCCTCGGGCTCTGATCTGATTGCTGTGTCCCTTTTTAGCAACTGAGCTCGGAGCAGGGGTCACTGGTGCTTTGTGAGACGCTGATTGAGACGGTGTATGGTGAGCGAGGCCAAGTCCTGAAGTCCAAGGAGAGAAAGGTCTTCCTCTTTGACGATGTGCTCATCTGTGCCAACATAAATGTCAAGTGAGTCCCGCCGGTGCGGCGGTGTATATAACAAGCTAACACAGCTGAAGCTATCCCCTTAAAGCTCTTAAAATTGGTTTTGATAGTTCTACAATAACGTGAGGTTTCAGCGTGGAACCTTCTACTGTTTTGCTATGCAGGCTGCATACGGATCATTACTAGGCTCTACTGTAACGTGCAGAATCGCCACTAGGCCCTGACATGAAGTTCTGGGTTTTGCCATGATGTTTTGGGCAAACATCATAGCAATGACAAATCGCTACTTGCTAGTTTGGGGCACTATTGGGAGGTTGCAGAAGTTGTGTCAGCTTTATACAAATGGTAGAAACATGAGTCCTAGATTACTGACATAGAATATCTTCCTGGTTCCTTTCCAATTCATCCTCTGTGACAGTGTCTTTCATCTTTCTACCAGAGAAGGTATGAGAGATTTTCTTGTTTTCTACTTTGCAAAGCTCCTGTCGAGGACTGTCGCCCAAAGCTCTACTTTAATCATCACTCCCATGTCTTGAGTCCAAAACTTGAGTGTTCCAAATTTGACTTTGTCTGCCCTCTGTGATTTGACAAAACCGATCACAATTGCGTGTCTGATTACAGGAATACATGAATAGCAATGAACTGCTCATATCCGCTGTTACAAATTGGTGATGCACTGTACATGGCTCATCTAATTCTAATTCCTGCTCCCCAAAAGCTTTCCTGGTGACATTTCAAAGAATTTCACAGTTTCTCCACCTATTGGGAGTGCAGGGACTATCTGTTTGCAGGAGATAGTTTGTGAGCGTATTTGATTTCCTATACCTCCTACCTATACGCACCTTCCTACCTACATGACTGCCTGCCTAAATATGTCCCAAACCGCCCCCTAAGGTCTTCCACTGCTGGCCTGCTCGCTTTGCCTAAAAAAATGGCAACTAAAAAATACGGGGAAGCAGCTTTTTGCTTCTACGGGCCGTCGGCATGGAACAAGCTCCCACTGTACCTTCGTCAGGCAGCCTCTGTAGACATTTTTAAAGCTCAGCTCAAGACCCACTTCTACAACATAGCTTTTAATTGATAATTTATTTTTTATTTTTTTGTTATTCATGTCCTCACTGTATTGCATTACTGCTTGTTTTTTTTAATGTCGTTGCCTTGCTTTTCTTTTATTCTCCATTGTTCTGTAAAGCACTTTGAGCTGCATTTCATGTCATGAAAGGTGCTATACAAATAAAGTTATATTATTATATTATTATTACCTCCCCCTTAGTATTATTTCCATTTACTAATTACTACTCTTACATTTCCAGTCAATGAATGCCTTAAAACAATTTGCTGTTGACTGTTGATGTTTGATAGATAGAATGAAATGACTAAAGAGCAAAGTATCACTAAAAAACAAGTACAAATATATATTTAAAAATGTATTTTTGTAGTAAGAATGAATGGACAGCAAATTGTCAGTCAGACAGTGCTTGTTGTTAGATGGTTGACCACTGCTTTCGTCCACCTGTCTGTCCACCAGGGGGCCCCCTGACATCAGCAGCCTGGTCCCCATCGGCCCCAAATACACCATGAAGTGGAGCGCCCCCTTGCAGCAGGTGCAGGTAGTGGAGGTGGGACAGGAGGGCTCCCAGAGCAAGGACACACTCTACCAGCCGGGCGGAGGAGCCAAGAGGTCAGCTGGGGCTTCTGCTGCAGGTACTTCAGTGTTTATTTTCTAACCTTGTAGCTCAACACCCAAAACAGACATTAGACGTTTTTTTCCCGCGGCCCAAACTAGTGAAAATAGCAGATCTACAAGCTTACACCGCGCTGCTTCGGCCCTCATTGTAAGCTTGTAGATCTGCTATTTTCACTACTGTTTAGGTCGAGGGGGGGATTAGAATTAATTTAATTTATGGAATATGGTGATGCCACATACATCTCATCTTGCACTCATCTCATCATGTTGCTGTTGTGCCCTAAAAATAGAAGTTCTGTTCAGTGTTGGTGTCTGCTCAGTCTTAAGTTCCATGTGTGTAGATACAGTGGCTCCTCCATTCAGTCTTAGGTTCCATGTGTGTAGATACAGTGGCAGCGCTCCTCCATTCAGTCTTATGTTCCATGTGTGTAGATACAGTGGCAGCACTCCTCCATTCACTGTTATGTTCCATGTGTGTAGATACAGTGGCAGCGCTTCTCCATTCACTGTTATGTTCCATGTGTGTAGATCATAGACTGTAAAAAATATGGACAAAGCGTTCCCCGGGTCTAACATGAACGTAAAATGAAGCCTGTAATAATATGCTAATTCCTGATGTAAGTCGCCATCTTTGGTACCAGCTGGCCATTGGCTGGCTCCGTTTTGTATACCAGCTGGTCATTGGCTGCCCAGACAACGAGGCGGGACTTCCCCCCTTCTTCTCCGTTGGTTTTTATTTTGACTCGAGTGGGAGGGGAATCCCGATCATAGACTGTAATGGTAGCCACGCCCCTCAGAACATACGCGATGTTTTTTTTTCTTTATGGTCATTTTTTTAATTAATGGGACCATAATTTTCCAAAAAGAATATTATGACATTAGAAATGAGACTTTAAACTAGTGACTGGAAGAAGAAAGTATTCATGACCATGTTTATTAAGGTAATACAGTCTAGGTGAAGTTGGGCCAAAATACATGGGCCTCTATGGAGCTATGGGGCTTTTTGGGTCCGGTCCAGCGCCACAACAGGCCATTATATGAACTACCGATTTCAAATGAGGCTTCACGAAATATCTGGCTGACTGCCCCCCTGGTGTAGATACAGTGGCAGCGCTCCTCCATTCAGTCTTATGTTCCATGTGTGTAGATACAGTGGCAGCACTCCTCCATTCAGTCTTATGTTCCATGTGTGTAGATACAGTGGCAGCGCTTCTCCATTCACTGTTATGTTCCATGTGTGTAGATACAGTGGCAGCGCTCCTCCATTCAGTCTTATGTTCCATGTGTGTAGATACAGTGGCAGCGCTCCTCCATTCAGTCTTATGTTCCATGTGTGTAGATACAGTGGCAGCACTCCTCCATTCACTGTTATGTTCCATGTGTGTAGATACAGTGGCAGCACTCCTCCATTCAGTCTTATGTTCCATGTGTGTAGATACAGTGGCAGCGCTCCTCCATTCAGTCTTATGTTCCATGTGTGTAGATACAGTGGCAGCGCTCCTCCATTCACTGTTATGTTCCATGTGTGTAGATAGATACAGTGGCAGCGCTCCTCCATTCCATTATTCCCTAGCAAAAATATCGACCCGGGTCATGTGCCGCCTAATGGCTCTAAAGACCTAACGCATGCAAGAAAACATACAGTTTATCCAGTACCCCACACGTGTCGTCTCCCTAGTCTTGTTAATCTCATTACTTGGACTGACTTCTGGTCCTTTCTGACTCAGCGAAGGCTAATCTGTTTCTGCTCTGCAGTGTCCCAGCTGAAGGCTGGGCTGTAGACACACAGCCGTGGCCGTCTGTCACTCTGATGGAGGGTGTGTTTGTGAAGAGAATAGTGATGACAGGCACTCGCTCTCACCTGCCTGGGGCTGTTTTATCTTATTGGGGGAAAATGGACTGTGTGTGTGTGTGTGTGTGTGTGTGTGTGTGTGTGTGTGTGTGTGTGTGTGTGTGTGTGTGTGTGTGTGTGTGTGTGTGTGTGTGTGTGTGTGTGTGTGTGTGTGTGTGTGTGTGTGTGTGTGTGTGTGTGTGTGTGTGTGTGTGTGTGTGTGTGTGTGTGTGTGTGTGTGTGTGTGTGTGTTTGTGTGTGAGATTGTAGAGGTGGTGGAGAGGCCTGCGTGCTGCATCATACCCCAACAGTCTCATTTCACTGTCTGATAGACCACAAACACATCTAGAGCGGAGTCATCAATCTGCAGAGATTATACCCATCCTTGACGGCTCCCCAATTAGAGAGCCAAGCCAGCACGAACTAGATAGGGATCAGGTGGTTGAAACACTACTTCTTATCCCATCCCTCATAAAACTCCCATGTATACAGACCTTGATGAGATTCCCCCTGATAAACGTGCCAGGGTGGGGCGCTTCTGCAGAGCTACACGCATCATGCAATGTGAGCAGCTACTGTCTGAGGGAAGAGTGCTTGGGCTCTCAGTGGATTAAGTTATCTCCCTCATTGCCATAGCCTCATTATACTTGGTTGCACACAGGTGAAAACTACAAGCACAGCGTGTTGTGAGCTTGTACTGTAGAACGACTATTTTCGGTGCGCAACACTGCACACAACAATGGCCCAACACGCCTTTATGAATTTAGTACTACTGGTACTCACTCACGACTTGGCTGTGGTGGCACTGGTGGGTATGGAAGGATCATTCCAGGTGCTTCTTCTATTCTATCACTCGCATTGAACCTTATACCGTAATTTCCGGACTATAAGCCGCACCTGAATATAAGCCGCACCAGCCAAATTTAGGGAAAATCCCATATACAAGCCGCACCGGACTATAAGCCGCAGCTACGTTAGCTCAGAGCCTGAGATGGCTCTGCGTTAGCTGTAAAAATCCATAGATTAGCCGCACCGTTGTATAAGCCGCAGGGTTCAAATCATGGGTAAAAAGCCGCGGCTTATAGTCCGGAAATTACGGTAGTTGTTTGGCACAACGTGCCTTGGGGTGCCTGGTCTTTAATCTTTGAGGGGCGTTAGCTCCTCCTATGCCCAGCTTTGTGTGTTTGTGTGTACCACATTTGAGATGATTTGATTGGCTGAGCACGGAATGTGATGCATGATGATGTATGACGATAAGAGGGCCCCTCACTTCACACAGGTGTGATTTTTGTACTTTGTCTCTTTTTTTCCCCTATGGTTTTGACATGAGAGTAGAGCAGTCACCTTAATCACGCCTGGCCACAAGCCTCCCCGAGCATCTGCGGCGGGGCTGTTCCTCAGTCGTCTGCCCAGACATGCTGTCCTCCTCTATTTATAGTCTCAGCCTCTGTGATGTCATTCGGCGGGGCGTCCTGCCTAAAAAAGTCCAACGTTCCCTCGGCTTGGTTAAAAATGGACTAATTTTTCATTCCTGCATATTAACCAGGCTAGGCCCTGGTGCCCTCCGTTATATCAATGAAGACCCTTTTCCTTTGGGAAATGCAGGTCTCGACTCTCTACACTCTCTCTCTCTCTCTCTCTCTCTCTCTCTCTGGTTGTCTCAGTCAGTCCCTCTATCCTGTAGACTTTTTTGATTGATTGAAATATTTATTAACAGTTTGTAGAATTTACAGTACATTTTAAGCACAAACTCAATACAAAGACTGTTAACTGTGAATGGACGACCCAATTAAGCATTACACTTGTTTACAACAGGGTCCACATTGTTCAATTCATCAAAACATTTAGAGACATACAAATAGACACTTCTATGTAGCTAAAGAACAGAACAGGAATTCATCATATAGGAAGCAAAAAGGGAAAAGATACATATACAGTGAGGGGAAATGGGGTGGGGGGGGGGGGGGGATTCAGATTTTACAGAGGCCAGTTTCGAATTGCAGCCATCCGTAGGTGCCCTTTGAGAGCGGTTTTGAAGGAGTCAAGGGATTTGCATGTCTTAATGACTGTTGGTAGGGCGTTCCACATTTTGGTGGCATAGGAGCGAAAATAATTTAGTCCCTTGTTTGTGCCGAATCTGGGTTGTACATGGTTTGTTGTACTCCCTCTGGTGTTGTGGGTGTGGACTTCGTTTACACTAAGGAAGTATTTAGACAGGTACATGGGTATCTTGGTGGTGTATCGAATCTTGTGGACCAGACCCATTGCAAGATGCTGTACTCTGTCGTCGACCCTAAGCCATCCCAGCCTGTCAAAGTGGGCAGGGGTGAGGTGGGTTCGGGGGGTGAGGCCAAGTAGGAGCCTGACCAGTTTGTTTTGGGAGGTCTGGAGCCTTGTTTTAAGGGCCTTTGAGGTGCTGTGGTACCAAGAGGTGGATGCATAGTCAAAGAAACCTTGTACGAGGGCTCCTGTTAAGGTCTTCAAGGTGTTTTTGCTGACCAGTGAGGAGATCCTGTAAAGGAATCTTGTTCTTTGATTGACTTTTTTTATTACGTTGGTGGCCATCTTATCACCGGAAAGATTGGCCTCCAGGATGGAACCTAGGTAGGTAATTTGATCTTTTCGTGTGATAATATTGTCACCCACTCTAACCAAGAAGCCATCTGCCTTGCTGAGATTACTATTTGATCCGAAGAGGATGGATTCAGTTTTTCCCAGGTGTAAGGATAGTTTGTTATCAGTGAGCCAGGTGCAGATTCTACCGAGTTCAGAGCTGAGGGTCTTTTCAACCTGCAGTTTGTTCCTGTCCGAGACCAGCATTGCTGAGTCACCTGCGAACAGGAACAAGTTGCAGTCACAAGCTGAAGTCATGTCGTTAACATATATTAGGAACAGTAAAGGCCCTAGTATGCTTCCTTGTGGGACGCCACAGCTCACTGGGAGGGGAGGGGACAGTGTTCCGTTCACCTCCACCAACTGTTCTCTCCCCTCCAGGTAGGATTGCATCCAGCTCACTGATGTGCTATCAAAACCAATAGCTTTAAGCTTGTTAACCAGCCTCCCCGTGCTGCTACCTTGTCGTGGTGGGGAGGCTTGCGTACCTCCGTGACTCTGAAGGCTATACCGGAGGGGGCTCATACCCTCAGCAGGTTTAACCATGCCGGGCAGGTTTTAGAGTAGAGGTCAGACAAAAAGCAGCACCCGGTCCTCCAGGTTTGGGGGTTGGGCGTGGGGCCAACAACCCCACCCCGTAAAACACTTTCCGTTACAGAAACGACGACAAGGATACAGAAAGAGAATTCGGCACTGGAAGAGAGAAGTTCTTCAGCTCGAGGACGTATGACGTTAGGTGGTGAAAGCCAGGATCCCCTGGAAGCCGCAGGACCGACCACCCTTCTCTCAACCAGGAAAAGCATTGCCATTGGAACATGGAACGTAAGAACAATGTACCAAGCAGGGAAAACCTTCCAAATAGCGCAAGAGATGAGAAACTACGATCTCGTACTACTGGGAATCAGCGAGGCAAGATGGACGCAATCTGGACAAAAAAGATTGATGAGTGGAGAGCTGCTGCTTTATTCAGGCCATGAAGATGAAGGTGCCCCACACACACAAGGGGTAGCTCTCATGCTATCAAGACCTGCACAGAGAGCATTGATAGAATGGGAGGCCCATGGACCAAGGATTATCACAGCATCATTCAGAACAACAAAAGAGAAAATAAAGATGAACATTATCCAATGCTATGCACCAACAAACGACAGTGAAGAAGAAGAAAAAGAAGAGTTCTATGACAGACTTCAGAACATCCTGGACAAATACCCAGAGAAGGATACCACCATCCTCATCGGAGACTTCAACGCAAAGGTAGGAGAAGTAAACACGGGATACGAAGAGGTGATGGGAACACACGGACTCGGAGAGATGAGTGACAACGGAGAGAAGTTCATAGACATCTGTGCACTGAACAAGCTGGTGATAGGAGGCAGCATCTTCCCCCATAAGAAGATACATAAAGCAACATGGGTATCACCAGACCATACTACAGAGAACCAAATTGACCACATCTGCATAAGTAAGAAATTCAGAAGATCACTACAAGACATAAGAGTTAAAAGAGGAGCAGATGTAGCATCAGACCACCACTTGCTAACTGCTAGACTGAAGCTCAAGCTAAAGAAAAACAAGACAGAGACAACAACTAACAGACAGAAATACGTGAGCCTACTGAGAGGGGCAGAAAAACAAGAAGAATTCAAATTGAAACTCTCCAATAAATTTGAAGTTCTACAGGACCTACTTGAAGGCGAGACCAGCATTGAGAGGCAGTGGCAACAAATTAAAGACACACTAACTTCGACATGCCAAGAAGTGGTTGGCTACAGGAAATTCCACCAAAAGGAGTGGATAACTACAGAAACACAACAGAAGATACAAGAAAGGAAAGAAAAGAAAGAAGTAGTGACAAAGAGCCGCACAAGAGCATCAAAAGCAAAGGCGCAAGCAGAATATACTGATGTCAACAGAACAGTAAAGAGGAGCATTAGAGCAGACAAGTTGAAATACATCAACAACCTAGCAGAAGAAGCAGAGGACGCAGCAAGGCATGGAAACATGAAGCAGCTGTATGACACCACCAGAAAGTTGTCAGGTAGATATAGCAGGCCACAAAGACCAGTCAGGGAGAGAGAGGGAAACATCATTAATACAAAGGACGGCCAACTAAATAGATGGGCCGAATACTTTGAAGAACTGCTCAATAGACCCCCACCAACAAACCCCCCAGAGATACAACCAGCACAGACCGACCTCCCCATCAGCTGTGATATACCAAGCAGAGAGGAGATCAGGAAAGCAGTACAACAGCTGAAGAACGGAAAAGCAACAGGGCCAGATAACATCCCGGCAGAAGCCTTAAAGACAGATGTCGATACCACTGTGAGGCTGCTTTATCCACTCTTCAAAAAGATCTGGGAAGAGGAACAGATACCAGCAGACTGGAAAGAGGGCCTTATCAACAAGCTCCCAAAGAAAGGAGACCTCTGTAACTGTAACAACTATAGAGGGATCACCCTACTCTCAGTGCCAGGGAAAGTGCTAAATAGAGTAATCCTAGACAGAATGAAGGATGCAGTTGACCACCAACTTAGAGACCAGCAAGCAGGATTCCGAAAGAACAGGTCATGTATAGATCAGATTGCCACGCTCCGCATTATTATAGAGCAGTCACTAGAGTGGAATTCACCACTCTACGTCAACTTCGTAGATTACGAAAAAGCTTTCGATAGTGTACATAGGGAGACCACCTGGAAGTTACTAAGACACCATGGAGTGCCCACTAAGCTAGTCAACATAATCAAAAACAGCTATTCTGGAATGACTTGTAGAGTGATACACGATGGGGAGCTCACAAACCTGTTTGAGATCAAGACTGGGGTCAGACAGGGTTGTCTACTATCCCCATTCCTGTTTCTACTTGCCATTGACTGGACAATGAGAAAAACAACAGAAGAAAGAAAGAACGGAATTCAGTGGACGTTATGGACACAGCTAGACGACTTGGACTTTGCCGACGACCTGGCACTACTCTCACACAGACACCACCAAATGCAAGAAAAAACCAAAATACTGGCAGAGACTTCCTCACAATTAGGACTCTCCATCCACAAGGGAAAAACACAACTCATTAAGATAAATAACACCAACACAGAGCCAATCCTTCTAGGGGACAACGCGTTGGAAGAAGTAGAGTCCTTCACCTACTTGGGGAGTATCATCAGCAACCAGGGTGGTACTGATGCAGATGTGAAAGCCAGGATAGGCAAGGCAAGAACAGCATTCCTACTTCTCAAAAACATCTGGAGCTCTAGAGAGATACAACAACAAACAAAAATAAGAATATTTAACTCTAATGTAAAATCAGTCCTGCTTTATGGGGCAGAGACATGGAGAACAACAAAGACCACAACAAATAAAGTGCAAACCTTCATCAATAAATGTCTCAGAAGAATCCTGAAAATACACTGGCCAGACAAGATCAGCAATATAGACCTATGGACGAAGACCAAACAACTCCCAGCAGCAGATGAAATCGGACGAAGAAGATGGAGATGGATCGGGCACACACTACGTAAGCCAGTGTCAAACACGACCAGACAGGCTCTGACATGGAACCCCCAGGGGAAGAGAAACAGAGGTCGGCCCAAAAACACCTGGCGGAGGGATCTCCAGGCAGACACCAAGAGGCTGGGAGGCACCTGGTCGCAGATAGAAAAGAACGCCAGTGACCGAGAACTCTGGAGGTCCCTTGTCGACGGCCTATACCCTGGAAAGGGTGTCAGGCGTAAGTAAGTAAGTAAGTTGTTAACCAGTATGGAGTGGTTCACGGTGTCAAAAGCCTTTTGGAGGTCCAGCATGACCATGCCGCAGTATTTTCCAGCGTCCACCTCGTGTTTGATGTGGTCGCTCAAATAGAGGAGGCATGTGTCAGTGGAGTGGGATGTTCTGAAACCAGATTGGAACTCGTACAGCAATTTATTAGTGGCAAGATACTTTTCAACCTGTTCATAGACAATTTTTTCCATCACTTTCGAGATGGAGCTTAGAATAGAAATAGGGCGGTAGTTGCCGGGTTCTAATTTACTCCCTTTTTTGTACAAGGGGGTTACTTTGGCCAGTTTAAAATCTTGGGGGACCTGTCCCTGTTTGATGGAGAGGTTAACTATGTGGGTGATGACTGGAGCTATGGAAAAGGCTGAGTCTCTGAGAAATTTGGAGGGGATATTGTCATGGCCAGTGGCCTTGTGGGGTTGGAGGGCACTCAGTTTTTTAAGTACCTCCTCGGTTGTTACCATTGCCATTTTGAAATCATCTTTACAAACACCAAGGTTTTTGTAGAAGGCTTTGATGTGCTCTACACCAAAACGCCCAGAGTGGGAGGGCAGTTTGCTAACCAGCTTTGTTGCAATGTTTGTAAAGAAGATGTTCAGGTGGTTGGCTACATCAAGCTTGTCAGTGATGAGGGTGTTATTCGATTTGATGTTTATGTTAGTAAACCTGGTTTTTAGTTTCTGACCACAGCCTAGTTGGTTGTTTAGTAACTTCCAGAGTTCCCAAGGATTGTTTTTGATTTCCTCTGCTTTATCATTGATAAAGTTACATTTGGCAGATTTGGTCATGGCAATTACACCGTTTCTTAGCTTGTTACACAATGATGGACAAAATACTCAACCACAGTTCTTGTGGTCAAATATATATATATATATATATATATATATATATATATAAGTGAAACGAAGAACTGCATTCTTTTTTTTATATATATATATTTTGTTTGGGGGCTTTTCTGCCATTAATGATAGGATATAGTGGAGAGGGAGAGAGAGACTGCAGGGAATTACACGCAGCAAAGGTTGATGGATCGGGACTGGAAGTCTCGAACCCAGGCATGCGCCAATGTGTGGTATGCGCTTGGACTGCTTAAGAAGTGGTTAATTCATAATGTACTTTCTATAATGTAGTGGAGTCAAAAGTACGATATTTGTATTTGAAATGTTTCCCAACATGCATTTCAGACACCACCAAAGCATTTCTGGAGTACAGTACTAGAGTAAATGTAGTTCTTTACTGTCCACCGGCGCCTATAGAGACCATTGAACTGTAGGTAGTGAAAGAGAAGGCCCCAGCATGTTTCTCTGCCTACTTGCAAGCTGTCTGGGTCGATGCCACATCCCTTTAGTTTTGCGCACACACTGCCCTAACTTCACTCTTTCCAATCATTGTATTGGACAGCATTGGACAGTGGAAGACTGTGAGTCCTCTCCTCTGGGCATGGTCTCAGGTGAAAGTGTGCAACTGTATAACTACTTAACTAGATTTATACTTCGTTGTCATGCCACTGTTTTAGAAATGGCTCCGATAGCCAATCTACAACCTCACAATGTGTAATGTGAGCTTGTAGATCGCCTATTTTCATCATTCAATGAATTATGAATTCAGCAATAAGCATATGAATGTGAAGCTGTGCTCATTTAGCTTGCCAGAATTAATAATTTATGTTCAGGTTTTGACTTGTAGTTACGAACAAACAGAACACGGGTGTTTACTGCTTAACATGAATTCAGAAGAAAGGAGCTTCCTCTCAGTTGTATTTTGGTAGAACATCACAGAACAGTTGCTACAGGTTTGAAGGCTGACACATTTTTTCTTACTTTTTTACAAACTTTTCTTTATACCGTTGCTGGCACCCTAGCAAAGTATTAGATTGCTTTTTTATAAAGAGAAAGTAAACGCAAGGACATCTGCGATCCGGGAAGCTGCAGGGTCCCTCTGGGCTCAGCTTGCTTCCTCGCTAGCTATAGCGTGCAAGCTAGCAACAGTGCATGCCCGGCGGTTGGTGCGAATAGCCGTGTCTGTGTGGAAAAAAGTGTGAAAGCCAATCCCTGCCTTACCAACGGGATTACGCTGGATTACAACTCAGCACATTCACCTCCGGGGCCACGTCCGGCAGCAAGACCCACACGACTCCCAGGAGGAGCTCAGGAAAACCTGAACAGCAGTCTAGTCAACCCCCCTCCCCATGGGGGAGAACGGGAACACAGTCATTGTTCTTGTAGCACACAACACAGCACGTCCCCCCCTTTATATCCAGATATCTCTACTATTGATTGTCTGGCACAGATGACAGATGTGTGTGGACGTCCGTGTCAGGGCTCCCATTAAACCTTCCCCAAAGGATAGAATGAAGCTCTTTAACAGGGATAACACGAGCCCACCTCCCTTTCTCGGTCTCTTTCTCTTTCCCACTTTCAGAGTTGGACTCTGCTTTCACTCTCTGTGTGCATGCGCGTGTTTGGGGGGGTGCGCACACGCAGGTGTGTAGACAAACATCAGCAGGGCCATGCTTCATTAAGACAGCCTACCGACGAGCTCCACCACGTACACTATAGTGTAGCCCACTTGATTACGTGGCCGCAGTGACAGCAGTGACGGAAGGCTTCAAGATGCTGTAGCTAAAATCTACCTGCAAGATGTAATTAGGCACTGTTGCTCACAAAGCCCAGAGCGCTGCTGCCTGGGATAGACGTGGGCCCGGTGAAACCAAGGGGAAGGACAGGAGAGAGCGGCAAACAGGAGGAGACGACGCTATCGATTCCCGGTGGCGGGAGAGGGAGAGAGGCTGTGTGATTCTTTGAATCGATGCTGAATTTCACATTTAATGAGACACCTGCAGTGCTGTCCTTTTGTTTTGCCCAGCGAAAAAGGCGCCATACAGTAGCTCCGCATAACAGTTTCTCCATTCTGATTATTATTTTCTATTCTTTCGGCTCATGAATGCACTCTTTTGCAACTCAACAAGTAAATGGCGATCGATCCACCCCAGGCAGTGAACTGTCTTTATTAGTGGCGCCACCGGCAGTTTTACAGTTCCAGAAGTTTTGTTTTCTTCCAACTCCCAATAGGTCAAGTTAGTTCAGACGCAGCAATTGTGCCTTTATGTTTTGTTCTCGTAAATATGTCATGCATATTTCATACTGTATGCATGACCAATGTGCATTTTTTCCATCCTACATCTATTGATGTCCATACCTTATTTATTGCGTGAATGCAAATGCTCTGTCAGCAGGGCATTGCTGTAGTATACTGTAGATAACAAACAAACAGAAGCAGTAAACCTTCCCTCGATGCATAAGAAATACCTGGTGTGTGTGTGTGTGTGTGTGTGTGTGTGTGTGTGTGTGTGTGTGTGTGTGTGTGTGTGTGTGTGTGTGTGTGTGTGTGTGTGTGTGTGTGTGTGTGTGTGTGTGTGTACATTGTTACATCTTGTGTACAGGTACATAAGAGTAAAACAAAATGTTGTTTGGCTTCCTTCAGACAATGCAGCAGCATACACAAGTAAAAAAACTGCATTGGCTGAGAGGAGCACGAGGCGAAGCTGCCGTACGTGGCACCATCTTGGATTTTTCTTTTCTTTTTCTTTTTTTTGGTAAAATGCCTGAATTAAGCAATATTACATGAGAGGGTGTGGTTTAACGTGATTATTGCCACATCAGTGATGCGGTCAGGAACGAGACGAAGTCGAGTTCCGCAAGCAGTGGCTATAATCACTTCCAACAACACCCTCTAGTGTAATATTGCAATTATACAACAGTTACCCTTAAAACTAAGAAAATCGCTGAAGAAATCGTTTTGTTTAATGACAGATGTACCGTTAGTCACTACGACTGCAAATGTCCCAAGAAACTAGCTAGCCTAGCCACCGAGTTTGCTAGTGCTCTGGGAAAACAGAGCAGCTGAATTCTTTGTTTTGATTAGGTGGTGAATGGTGCTGGTTTGATCCACGGCTAGAAGGCTGTTTCAACCAATCAGATTGCTTCCTCGAAACGACCGGTTGTATAATTGTACATTGTAAATTGACGTTGCAACTTGCATGCCTTTTGGTCCTCTCCTCTCAGGTAAAGCTATCCTGGGCCCGCCACGGCTCTACCAGGAGCTGCAGGAGCTCCAGCATGACCTCTCCGTGGTCGAGGAGGTCACTCTTCTGGTGGGCACGCTGCAGGGGACCTACCAGGTACGTACATGTCACTCCAGCCGACTCTGCTTACAGGCACATGATGTCGGAAAGGAAAATTAAAGAATCTTTGTGTTCCAGTGGATCCAGTGTAGCCTGGGACCAGACCAATCTGCCAGTGCAAAAAATGTTTTGCCATCATCTGGCCACGCAAGGCTATAGATCCAGTGTGTTTTATTATATTTAGTCACAGTTTCTGCCCGACATTGGTGATGCTGTCAGAAAATACATTTCAGTTTGCCTTCCTAAACAAAAATTGCACACGGCAGATATGACAAATGACTCCAAAATACAAATAAATTACTTGACATATACCAACATGACACAGTACATACTGTAGCACAAGCCAGTGCAAAAGTATGCATATTACCACCGTGACTACTCTGGTCTAGGTCAAAAGTGCTTGTAGGAAGTCACCAAAGAGGCTCTTCTTCAAGACTGGCCACCTGTAGTGGCGAGGCTCTCTCCATCTTTTAAACACTTTTTGGGCGGGAACCCCTTTTGGTGTTAGCATTATGTTATGCTTTAGCTATTGAAAAATAGCAGATCTACAAGCTCATAGCGCGCCACCGAGTGGCGCGCTACGAGCTTGTAGGTCTGCTATTTTTTTTTAATCAAAGAACGACTGACATAGAAACATAGCTTTTTCAGAAAACTGTCAGGATGTAGAAGACATGTTTAGAAACTGAACTCAGGTCAAATTGGGTTAAACCCTTTTTATAGCCTATAATGACATGACCAGAATAGGGCAATAGTTAAAGTGGCTAATGGTGCTGTCCTGTTTGCCTTACTTTTAACGAGCACAATGTCCTTAAGAGTTGCAATACTGGCTCTGCTCCAAAAGGCTGATTTTCACCCTCCACGTGGTTGTAATATAATTCTCCACAAAACAAACAGGGGAAATACGTTGGCTCAGTCAGGACATTGACTTTGAGAAATGTATTTGACTTGTTGGACTTCACTGTAATGGATATGGTAGTTTGAATGAACACAACATTTGAGGCGGGAAAGAAATGCGACCAATGACCATATGACTTGAAATAATGCCTTGCATTATTACTGTATTACAGGGTGGTTTATGTGAGCTTTCTACAGTTTCTACAGTTTGCATATCAGTACTGGTACCATATATAAAAATGTCAGTGCTTAGTACAGCATCTCTGCACCTGGATTGAGTATACAGTTTATATGGTATAACAGTGAATACAATTATCATGCTTGTATCTGTGCCAAGGGAATGCCAGTGTTCCCAAGTTGTAACTCTTTGCAGTAACATTACTGTGTATGCATTTTGCATTTGCCAACGTAAGTACATTACTGTACACTTATCCATAGGAAAATACAGTGGAACTAGAAAATACTGTTCCTGAAGAAACAGTGTTGGCACGAGTGTAGCGCTCTACTCCATCCATCATGATGATGTATTGACGCACAGCTCCCTCCCTCTGTCTTCCTATTGGTTGACACATATGACGTCACAGCCCAGAGCTGGGCAAACGGACCCAGGAATATCATTAAAGATTACGATATACAATAGTGGACTCGTTGCTTGAGACCACAATAAGGCCCTTAAAGAAGGGTGTTACAAAACATAATTTCTTTAAGATAAAAGTATGCGCCATGTTCTGGATTTCTGGTGCGTGACAACTCCCAACCAAGTATAAATCAGGCATTACTCTTTTGAGGTATAAGGACATTAAATGTGTATGTAATGTTACTTTCTGTGTATGTTTTTACTGTGTCGTAGAACCTGAACACCACTGTGGCCCAGGACTGGTGTCTCGCTCTCCAGAGGCTAATCCGCATCAAAGAAGACCAGATCCAGAGTGCCAACAAATGCCGCTTACGTCTTCAGGTTCCTGGAAGGCCAGACAAGTGAGTAGTGGTCTCAGATATACCATCAGGGCACTACGTAAAATCATTAGCACATCTGTAACCACAACACCAGCTAAGGCATATATAACCTTTTGTAGAGGTCCCACATTTTTAATACATTCTAGCTGAACAAAATGCTGTACCGTATCTCAATGACCCCGAGGCATTGTTAGTTAGCCAATTAAATACAAAAATCAATCCTTTGTCTCCTTTCAGAACATGTAGCCTCGGCATTGAAAGTTGAAGGTTGACATACTAGAGTTCCACTCTACTTTACTTTTCCAAACTATAATTCAGTTCCACGGTGTAACCTTGAAGATAATTTTATGAAGCAGGATATAAATGCAATAAGCGGAACTCTTTCTGTGGCTCCTGTTATATTCTGTACGTCGTCCTCTTAAGTTCATTGAATTTCAAAAGTTTCACAAATGAGGATCAGAGTGCATGTGTGCTATGCTGCAGAGTTAACTCCAGAGAACGGCTGGCTGATTAAATTGCCTCATCCATAACTCTGAAAACAACCCGTCACATAGGGCACTAAAAGATAATAGCTAGTGACAAACATTTTAATGTGCCTGCACAAGCCCATGTTTCTGTGATGAAGGATGCCGATGGTGACTTCTTGATCCTTGGAATAGCATTCTAATTCATATTCCATCGTATGGTGTCCCATGGTGAAAATAACTGATCTACAAGCCAATATTGATTTTGACAGCAAGTTTTGGTTTAGTTTTAGATCTAGTCTTTTGTAGTTTTAGTTTTATTCATATTTTAGTCGATTAAATATGATTTGATTTTAGTCGTCTAAATCCTCAGTTGATTTGTTCGAGTCTTGGTATTAGTCATCATACAGTAGCTTGGTTGTTCGAGTCTTGGTATTAGTCATCATACAGTAGCTTGGTTGTTCGAGTCTTGGTATTAGTCATCATACAGTAGCTTGGTTGTTCGAGTCTTGGTATTAGTCATCATACAGTAGCTTGGTTTTTATTTTGTTTTTATTTTGTTTTCGTCTGTGAAAAACAATTGTTGACGAACATCTTTTGTCATAGTTTTAGTCAACAAAATCAATACTGCTACCTACAAGCTCACAGTTTTCTTGTGCGGGATACCGCCATACGACAAATTATTGTTTTTGACCCTTAACAAACCTTGCCACAGAGCAAGAATAGAATATTCTCTGTGTGTCGTTAGCTGGTGTCTCACACAATTCCCTCCACGTAACACTGAAGATTAATTTATACTCGGTCTGAGTATAAATTATGCTTCAGATGGCATAAAGGACCAGCATCTGCAAAGGAGGTTATTCAGGGTGCAGGTCTACTTATCCCTCATGGATGATAAGTCCCTTCCCAAGTTCTATTCACAGGCAGAAAATGGATATGGTTTTCTTTTTTTGTGCTCTGGTGGACATAGAGTGGAGTGATGCATAGGCAGGGGGTCAATGCAAAGTTACCTTGTATTGAGATGGATAGGCAGGGGGTCAATGCAAAGTTACCTTGTATTGAGATAGATAGGCAGGGGGTCAATGCAAAGTTACCTTGTATTGTGATGGATAGGCAGGGGGTCAATGCAAAGTTACCTTGTATTGTCAAACTTAAGTGTGCGACTGAATGTATGTTATATGTTGGTGAGCGTTAAGTCTCTCACAATTATCGCAATGAAAACGTTAATCACAATTATTTGTATGTACTATGTATGTACGTACGTACGTACGTATGTACGTACGTACCTACCTACCCCAACATTGAAACATATCTTGTGCTGATTGGTCCTGAGGTTCGTGAGATTAGCTCCGGACACACAGACAGACAAACAGGCAGACAGCAAAGCAAAACAAAGTTATTTGTTTACCCAGGGAAGTGGACTAAGCCAAGGACTTGTTTACAGCCACACCCTGCTCATAGAACATTTCATGGTAGGGGTTCAATGCCTTGCTCAAGGGCACTTCAGCGGTGGTAATTTTAACGTGCCGGTCCGGGGATGCAAACTGGCGACCTTCCGGTATCAAGACCGCTCCGCTAACCGTTCGGCCACCGCTGCCTCCGCTGCCACAGACTGACCGACCCTCTTATAGACAGCCAGACTCTTGTAGAGCCACGCCGTGAAAGGAGAAAACAAGTTTGACATTGTTTGAAATGAGCACTGATTATGCCATTGGAGGCACATTTTCGAGAGAGAGTCCCACCTCTGAGACAGAGAGCGTGTAGAAAGAAATGCCTCCATCCCATAGGAAGCATTAGTACCCATACATGGAGAAGATGTTTTTTTAATGATAGAACATTATGTCAGGTTAGAGTCATTGTGTGACTCTGTGGAGGTGGAGGATGAAACCCAGGACTCCAGGAGAAGGGGGGGCGGGAACAGAGAGCACAGCTGTGCTCAGAAAGAGGGAATGACAGAAAGAAACACTGACTTACATTACACACATGCACGTACAAAATCGGTGTGTGTGTTTGTGTGTGCGTTCTACATGGCCCTTGCACCTCCAGTACAATACATTGCACCGCTGATCCGATCATCATTTGTCTGAATCATAATGTCGGGGGCTTTGTCAGAGTGTTCCGCCAATGAGGGGGCAGAAAAACACTCGTTTGTGTATGGAGATGTTGTTTGTTTCTGTCTACCTGTGTCCCTTTTACGCCCAAATATTGAAACCATATATTGGCGTATTGGTTGGACCGGTGGTTCTGGAAAACTGGATATCCAAACTATTCCACGGCGGGCTGCCTCGAGTCCTCGCCGTTGTTTTTGAAGTCGGTCGGTCGGTCCAATACATGACCATAATATGGGCACAGTGGTGGGATCTGCAGCTCTGGACAACCAGATCATTGTAGCTGTCAGTCCTTGTCCCTTAGTCGGCTCCATGGAGATTTCTGATATAAATACATGATGCCACCTTTTGTGCACATATATGGAGCTGACTGATTTGTTCGCGCCAGACGCCGTGACAGCACATTGAGGTTAGACAACACACTGCATATTTTGCCGTACAGTAGCTGCATTGGGAACTCCTTATTATTATGGTTACAGCTGAGTCATGCAGACATGAGCGTGACAACCGCTCAGGGAGCCTGGTACTCAGGAATGGATACAGTGAAGGGGGCTCTGCTCCATACTAAAGACACACACACACACACACACACACACACACACACACACACACACTGTACACACACACACACACACACACACACACTCTAGAGCAGAGAGGGAAGGGAAGATATTGTGTGTGAGAGACGAAAAGACAGCTCTGCTGAGATAATAATGAGGGCAGGATACCGAGGGAGAGAGACCATTATGGTGGGGGGGGGGAGGGGGGGGAGAGAGAGAGAGAGAGAGAAAGAGACCAGGAAAGGGAGACCCAAAGAGAGCGAGGAAATGACCTGCGGGGACGGGGGGGGGGGGACGGGGGGTGAGAGAGAGAGAGAGAGAGAGAGAGAGAGAGAGAGAGAGAGAGAGAGAGAGCCAACAAGATTGCGTGAGATGGTGAATGTGATGACAGTGTGAGTGCAGAGCGAGGGAGTGTTTCTGAAAAAGAGAGAGGCTGTGCAATCCACCTCCCCCACAGGAAGACATCGCTTGGCTCCAATGGGGGCGGCAACAGTCGTCAGGGAGCCTGGCACTCAGGATCCAGTGAAAGGGCTCTGTTCCATGCTAAAGTGACAGCTTGAGAAGTGAACCACACACCACACACACACACACACACACACACACAAACACAAACACCTCCCAGCGTCCTCATCTGCTGTCATGCCAGGCCTGCAGGGCCGATCTGCTTAGTCAGATGTTTAGTGGAGCCAGATGTCATGCTTACAAGAGAGGTCCCCCGTCAAGGGAACACCCCTGTTCACTGTAGTTCCCGCAATAACAGTGTTAGCAAAGCACATTGGCAGGGAGATTTAACCACTTCTGAATATGTCCCTTGGTGTAAATTTATGCTATTATGCCTTATTGTCATATATAACATTATGCAATGTAAGTAATGAGGTAAACAAATTATAATGTAGTATTGTTAGTAAAAAATTGTGACTGCTCTGAATGCTACGGTGCGTACGCTTCCAAGCTTTTTCTACTTTCAAAACGAGCTGACGCCAACTTGTGCCGGATGTGGTCATCTGGCTCTGGTGAGTTACCTCCAGGCGGTTCTCGTCCATCCAAAAAAAAAAACGAGCTAGGCTGGCCAATAAGAAATAGTGGGCTTTTCGGGAGGGGGACCTTAAATTGAAAGGCATTATAGTCCCCCCTTTTATTTTATTGTATTCATTTTCTTTCTGTAGCCACAGAATCATATCTGTTGTGGAGGGCTGAGCAGAATGAAACTAGCCATATTGGTGAGTCAAATTATGGAAAGTACTTGGACACATTCACTCTATAGCTGACTGACATTCTCTGCACTGAGCATTACTATAGGCCAGGGCATAGCAGTTGAAAACCGCAAAAGGGTATTTATTAAATATAGTCTATTATCATTATTTTATTTATTTATTTTAACACAGAATCAAATGTTTTATGGTTATGATTCACAAGGAGCCTGGATGGCTTGGTTCCAGGCTTAAATTAATTATATATTATAATTATATATAAATATTTTCGGTAATCTGTATGGGGAAAAATGGATGGGTTTTATATCTGTGGCACCTCAAAATGGCCACCATGACTATACCCTATTGGGTAATAAAACTACCCGGAAGCCAGCACAATGTTTTCTCTGACTTCACACTGATGCCTAAGGGGCTAGGGTATGGAGAAGGGTAGAGAGAAGCATCAATGGAGAGCGGAGGGATAGGCGTCAGTGGAGAGGGGAGAGAGCGGCATCAATGGAGAGTCTAATGGAGAGTGCAGAGGGAGAGAGCAGTCAATGGAGAGGGGGAGATAGAGACCTCAATGAAGAAGGGAGAGAAGAGTGGGAGGAGGCACAGCTAGGCACTTTTATCCAGTCCAGTGCTTCCACTCTTTCAACAGCTGTTATGCAGTTTAGTTGTTTTATGAAGGTAATTTGGCTCATCGTTTCAGGTTGTACAATGACCTTATATTCTTTTGCATGCGACAGAAATTGAATTTCTTGTTTTACAACAATGAAATTGCAATTATTTTCAGCTGAGCGGTCTTGGCGTGCCTGGTGCGGATGCAGGCACTGCTGCAGTCTTATAGAAATCATGATAAAGGTTGTATTATCATACAAATCTGTACATTCAAATCCTCAATGATCCATCTGTACATTCAAATCCTCAATGATCCACCTCAATGATCCGCCTCTCCTTTATTGTCTCATCTTCAATGATCCACCATGTGCCTCTCCTTTACTGTCTTCTTGTCTCTCATCTTTCTAACCTGTTTTTAACCACATGAACCCTAGGGTCCCCTATTCAATCTACAAGTATCACAGTAATGGTGTGAGCTTGTAGATTGGTTATTTAACAAAGATATTTGGTGTAAAGGGAAAACAGTAGACCCCGGTCGGACCTTGATCAACAAAGTATATAGATTTTATATTATTCTTCAAGGTAGCCCCTGACAACTTTGCTCACCTTTTGGCATTCTTTCAACCAGCTTCGTAAGATATTTATAACAAAACATGGAGGTGTATTTTGGGTCATCGTCCTGTTGAAAAACAAATCATGTTCCCACTAAAGGCAACAATAGAATGCAGAACGCTGTGGCAGCCAGTCTGGTTATCAACTTAAATCCAATATATACTTCAGGGGGTCTGTACTGGGTCCCCTCCTTTTTTCCACCAAATATCCAGTGAAAATAGCTAATCTATAAACTCATTATGTTCACCTATTCTGGCATAATAGGGAACAACATCAGGGATGCACACTTTCTTTTACATTAAAAGTACAGTATTTCAAATATAGACTATCTACAAGCTCACATGTCACATTTTCACCGCTGTGATCTTATAGATCTGCTATTTTCACAACAATAATTGATTATTATTTTTTTGGCGCTTTTCTGCCTTTATTGATGTATAGAAGTGAAGAATGACACTAAAGAAGGAGAGAGAGAAGGGGAGAGACGCAGCAAAGGTTGTCATGAATGGGACTTGAACAGAGCCTATATGTGGTATGCGCCTGGACCACTAGACTAGAATTCTTGTGGAAATGTCTAAGAAGCAAACATGTCCGTCGAGGACACACTGTTATTGGCCAGTCTTTGCTTTGACTAGCAGTTCTGCCTTGGTGTCTGGGCAAATGCTGGGATAAAACTCTATAGCATATACATACTAATACAGAAGCCCTTAGCAGGGAGTATATTTATGGAAGGATGATAGTTTTTCATTAAACATGTAATTGTATAATTTGTGGTGTGGGACATACTGTAATATCCTTGTATATTTGTTGGACCAAGCAAGTCTCTTAATTCTCATCGGCCTCCTTCAGGGGTGGTTTCTTTGCTGCAATTCTGCCATGAATTCACACACAGTCTCCTCTGAAGTCTGAACAATTGATGTTGGGATATGTGTGTTGCTCCATCCAAGGTGCAGTTAATTGGTGATTTCTGAGGCTGGTACTGTGCTGTAACTCTGCAGCAGATTTTTGTGAGTGCACTTGAAGAAACTTTCCAAGTTCTTGAAATTTTACAGATTGATTGACCTTCATGTCGCAAAGAGCTGCCATTTCTCTTTGCTTAGTTGAGTTGGTATTAATATAATGCTATTTTACAAGGCTATTTACTGACTGTATAACAACAACCCCACCCTACCCTTTCACAACAGATTGCATCAATTCCACAAATTATTATATTATCAAGGCATTGTCAATGCCTTGTCAATGTCAATTAAAAATCACGCCAGGTCATGAAGTTCGTTGAGGGAATGCCAAAAGTATTCAAAACTGTCATTGGCCGCCTGCACACACACAATGAGCTTACACACTGATAGTGAATGCGCACACACACACACACACACATACACACACACACACACACACACACTCCTTTGAAAAAGGAGAAAAATCACACCTTTGTGAACTGAGCGGTGCAACTGTGGAACATCCAGATCCCCAGGAAATGCGCCCAGGGGAGCGCCGCTCAAAAAAAAGGTGAAAATAGCAGATCTACAAGCTCACAATTAACATCCCTGACAGTTCCTGGTCAACAATACAGTCGTCACTTGGTGTATACAGGCCCTTTTATTCAATATAGCAATTTACAGTACACTATGTGCAACAGATTGCAGATGGTGATACTGCTTGAAATAGGGAACATATTGTGGCTGATGCTTATCGGGGTACCATAGAGTCATTTTGTACCTGTATGTAACAGCCTGTAGTCTGGCTTTAACAAAGGACCATTTATACATTGTCTAATGAGGCTCTTTAGATGCATGAAAAATGACTTATTTTTGCATTTATTGAGCCTCCGTTTAAAAATGTGCAAGACTTTTTGTTGTTTACGGAATTTCATGCTGGCCTTTTTCACCCGTTTTCACTCCTAGTAAGCTTACTTAGCTTTCAACCTAAGTAAGTTTAGAGTGAGCACAAACTTTGCTACCTCTTTTTGTCCTATGGCAGTGACGTATTCTGAAAATAGCAGATGTACAAGCTGCTCACTATGTCCTCACACCAGTATACACGTAATGTGACACGGAGATGGAAGGTTCGGCACACAGTTGAAACATCTTGCCTTTCGTAACTGCCATATTTAATGCAGTAAATATTTGACATGCTTTGCTTTGGACATTCTTATAAACATGTGGCTGGTCACGAAATGCATGCAGCTGAAGCCCTGGCAAGCGGTTGTGGATACTTCATGTGTGGCAGCTAATTGGGATCTTAATAAACTATAAACCCCATGTGCTGTCTTTGCACTGCGGGGTGAGAGAGTGAATCCAAAGCACCCCCTGTGCCGTGCTCCCCCCTTCCGCTGGGCCGGGACTGCTCTCTGCAGTCAGGCAACACATCACAACCTCTGCACTGCAAACAGACTGGGGAACGTGGGTAAAATCCTGACTCGATGCCTCAACGGTAGTCGATGTGGGACAGTATTTCATTAACAGCCTCAGCTATTTTTGCTGGAGAGACTATACAGTACAGAGTACCGACATAGTAACCCGAGAGACCAAAGGAAAGGAAAGGTACTATGTTTACCCAGGGTAACTGGACTAAGCTCAATAACTTGTTTACAGCCAGGCCCTGCTCATAGAACATTTCATGGTAGAGGTTCAATGCCTTGTCCAAGGGCACTTCAGCGGTGGTAATTTTAACGTGCCGGTCCGGGGATACGAACTAGCGAACTTCCGATATCAAGACCGCTCCGCAAACCGTTCGGCCACCGCTGCCTTGATGTGGTCCAGCATTTGTCATTTTATCAAATACGTTTGTTATCACTGCCATTTGCTCCAGCTCACCATGAACAATATTAACATCCTTTAACCACTTAAATGGATATTTCACTTTCACATGAAATACAGTAAAATCTAAGTAATGGACAAATGACTTGCCCCTCACCCTTAGTTTAGAACAGTGGTTCCCAAACTGTGGTGCATGCACCCCCTGTGGTGTGGGAGAGCCTTCTAGGGGGTGCGCAACATGAAAAGGCTAATGGTGATGCTATGGTTTTATTTTAAATATATTAACAAAATTAGCCTATCCTGCATAATGCATATATATGGCATATTTAGGTTCATATATTGTGCATATAGATAAATAGGAAATAAATGACGCTATATAGCTTATGCAATTTATATTTCCATGTAGGGTGTGCGTCAGCTAGGTCGGGAGGTAACAGGGGGTGCATGGCCAAAAAGGTCTGGGAACCACTGGTTTAGAAGAACATTCTAATACGTGAGGGGGCTGTGATTTTTACTTTTTCCATTTATTTTTAATTATGTTTAAATATGCTTTTTTCCCCTTTTTTATATCCCTTTAAGCCATACAGTATATACTTAAAAATGTAAAAAGATAGTAGGTGGGCAGAGTTAATGTGGTTAACTACTGTATGTCTGCTGGTTGTGACTAAGGAGACCAAATTTGCATTTTCAATTAATTTTATTTCAGACAATAGATCAGCGGTTCAGGAAACATGGGTTTGTTGCTACATCCTTATTCCCAAGGCATTTACATTTGAATGAAATGTTCAAGATTCAAGGTTCAAGGTTCTTTATTTGTGCCGAGGATACATTTGTTTTACATGAGGGTAGAGCAGTGCAGTTAAAAGCAAGGCATCACAACAATACAGGTTCCAGACATCAAAGCAACGCAAATATGTTAAAACACGCTACGAAGAAGGTCATGACAAGTGCTTTTACTTACACACTATAGCTCACTCTGAGCTTAAAATGCCATGCCTGCTGGGCGAGGTGCTTAGATCTACTTGTACTATCTTTGTTCAGAAGTACACTGGCTACAGGTACATAATAATTTCTGTATGCTGCCAGGGTGAAGAGGGTGAAATGCACTGTGTAAATGAAAGGATGCCAACATCTTGAAAGAAATAGAGCTCAATTTACGGTGCAGCTGCGAGGAGTATAGAGTTGATGGGTTATAGAGTTGAGACTCCACTACTGTAGAAGATTACTGCCCCAATTGACAATTTGATTTAGATATCTTTTGCTCTCCAGAGACAGGTTACCACTTACCAAGTTATGACACGGTTGAAGAGATAAGATTGATTCCATAAAAGCCTGTTAAAAGAGGGTCATCATGGTTTTGTGACGTATCTATCTATCTATCTATCTATCTATCTATCTATCTATCTATCTATCTATCTATCTATCTATCTATCTATCTATCTATCTATCTATCTATCTATCTATCTATCTATCTATCTATCTATCTATCTATCTATCTATCTATCTATCCTTTACATCAGGGTTCCCCAATTAATTTTCCTCAAGGGCCATATTTTGACTAGCGTACCAGGCTGGGGGCCGAGTCTGCACGCGCGAGGTCGAGGTCTTGCCCTGAAAATTCATTTTCAGGGCAAGACCGCGGGCCGCCTATTGGGGAACCCTGCTTTACATAGTGACTGTGTGGTGTGTGTGGGGGTGTGGGTGTTGTGCCTTGGAGCCAAGCACAGTTGGTGGGCCAAGCATCTGCAGGGTGAACAGGTCCGACTCAGACAGGGGTCAAAGGTCCTATAATATGGATGGACACACACATACAGATAAATCCAGCTTTGCTTAGCTCCCATATTTTAATGTTGGTCCTTGCATGATGTCAACCTACTGTAGGATCACAGAAGATATCTATACTGTATGTATAGTACTGAAATAGCCAATTTACAACAGACAAAAGTCTGCCGGGTACATGCAGTGTTTCCTGCAGGAAAAAGCTTTGGCATGGTGCTGGGCATGGGGGGGACCTTCTGCCGTGCGGCCGAAGGCTGAGCACCGAACATTTTTGATTAATTAATTAATTCGATAATTAGATTAATTTATATTATTGCTCTTGTATTGCTACTGTATTATTGCATTATTATATTCAGCTATTGGTGTAGATTTCCGTCCTACACAAACTAACTAAACTTAAATTCTCATTGATAATGAATGGAGAATTTTACGTCATAGTGTCAAATCGGCTTAGCGCCTGTTTATATCCTACACAAACATTAAATTCCTATTGACAATGAATGGAGAATAGTGAGCAAAACTATTGTCTATTTTACCACATGATGTACGATGATAAGAGCACCCCTCACTTCACACAGGTGTGATTTTTCTGGTTGTAGGATAGGCTTCAAATTATAAAGCAGTCATACTATTACTATGGTTTGTTGTGTAATGTTACTAGTAATGTTATTGTTTATTAAGCAGAGCAATAGAGTTAGGTCTGAACTGGTTACAGTTTAATTTAGCTATGAATGGATATTTACATCCACATGCATGCAGCTCCACTTCTCAGAGTATATAGTGTGTGTGCGTGTGCGTGTAACAGACTGCTTGCAAGTTTGCAACATGGCTCTTAAAAAGGAAACTCATACTGTCTCTAACAATGCTACTGCTCACCCCCTCTCCCTCTCCCCAACCTGCATAGTCCAAAGACGCTCTCTCCAGCTTTGGAATGCGGTCATTGATTGGTGATCGTTAACGTCTATTGAGAATAAGGTCGCCTTTACTGCGATTAAAACTAATCCTGCTGCATATTTGTCGGAAAGTGTGCTTCGTTTGGCAGTTGTGAAGCCTCATTCGAATCCTAATGCGCATCAAAGTGCCGCATTCTACTCCGCCAAAAAAAAACTGATTTGATTTCCATTCGGTGCAGGTGGGAATGCAATCTGCAGCAAATAAAGGAAATTAAGCTAAACACAGTTGGAGAAGGAGAAGGGATATTCGTTTTACGCAGTGCAAAGATGTCCCGTTTAACCGTGGATAGACATGGGCAAATAAGGAGAGTAGGAGACTGAAGCCCTCATTGAAATATGAGGACGAGTACATGGGTCAATTGCTTAAGGAAACGCATAAAAAGCACTGTAGTGTACAGAATATTCAGTCCGTCTGTGTGTAAACATGGAGTGTTGTCACTGCTGTCACTGTGTGGGGAGGGAGTGGGAACTTTCTTCATGTCGATTAACTTGTAAACGGAGGTCGGATTAATTTTGTGCTGCTGTCTGCATTGTGCCTCCACATGCCCAAAAGAACAGTGCATGCACGCGTGTGCACACAAGAGTGAGTTAGTGAGAGAGAGATACGTCTATTCCCCGAGTCCCGACACACGTTACCCTAATTTTACGTCCTAACTATTACTCGAAGTATTATTTTAGCACCATAGATTTCACTGTGTAGTTTATGAATGGAACACATTGATGAAGTTTCCTGCTGCGTTCCCAATTGCTGTGGATGACAGTGCAGTGTGAAAGCAAACCGCAGCAAATTAAATGTGCAAGAATCGCAACTTCTCCTCCTATTTGCATTTTTTTTCCAGACAAATGACTTTTTATTTATATTTTCATGATTTATCTCCCCCCCCCAAGCTTTTTTCACAATTTTTATTTAACTAGGCTACATTGCAAAAGTTGCATTACTTTTCATGAAAGAGCATTAACGACCATCACCTGTGCACAGTCACAGACACACACAGCTCCCCTCTGCAGGCCTCTACTACTGAAAGTGACTGCATGGAGTCTCTCATCACACACACCATGATTCACTAGCCCGCCATTTTATTTTATTTTTTATTGTTATATAAGCATGGCGGGAATAATTTCAAGCATGGTGTGGTGCCATGCACTATGCATTCTATACTTTATTTACGGAAACCGTCTGTGTGATCCCTACTGCATTAAAACAGTTTGACTGTTTTACACACGTAACCCGGATTTTAATCAACCCCCCTTCACTGCCGAGATTGTTGTATTACCTTTAGAGCATACGCTGAATTATTTGGGCTTTTAATCCGCGAAAATCCAGCGGAAAAAGGTCCCTCGGTTTGTTGTGATCCGATCGTACCATCCACCATCTTGGTGCACCCGGAAGACGCACACAAGACTCGTCTCCATGAGGCGTTGTACCCCATTCATTTCCCAGAAGCCCTAGCAGCCCACAGCATGTGACGATTTCCGGTTTCGTCATCAAAATGAAAGCATCAAGTCTCTATCTCCGCGACGAAGACGGAGTTTCTTTTTATTTATTACAATACGGCGGATTAAACACATAAAACAAAAGGCGGGTATGTCGTATATAGCAACGACAGTAACCTGGAGCAAGCCATTCCTGGCAGTAAAACTGTTTTAAGTATCGGATTAAGGGATATGTGTGCTGTACAGTAGTTGTGCAGCTGTGTTTGTGTGTGCTCATGTGCTTGTGTGCACATGGATCCGCGTGCTTTCATCCTTAGCCCAACATCTACACTATCCTGCCCTTGTGCAGTAGTACCTGTACTGCATACAGTAGGCACGGCCAACTCTTTGTGTTCTTCCAGCCTTTGCTTTATTTATTATACCTTATATTTATGCGGGGAGTGTTTGCTGTGTTTGCATGGCCTTTCTCCAGCAGTGCTCTGCTTTACATTCATCCAGGTACACGCAACCACACCTGGGAGATGCCAAGTACACGCAGCCACACCTGGGAGCTGTTCTAGTAACCAATAATAGTCTGCTGTTTGCTCATGTGCACCTCAATAACAGTTATTGAGAAAGGGCAGGACATTACTCATGTTCCCTGCCTAGATAACCCCATCTGGTTTGAGGACCAGTAACCTTCCAGATCACTGATCAGATTCATTACGTTACATAGTATCAATCCACATGAAATGTACACAAAGTGAAATTAAGCTGTGCTGTTTTCCAGGCAGGTGCAAATGCAATCAAGCTGAATACTACACAGTCAAATCCTCAGTGTTAATTAAGTCAATTTTACACTCTGTTTAACACTGTGGGCCATATTTTGGGGGAACGGATGAACCGGCGTAAAGTTTAGCAAATAGCATGGAATACTGCACGTGGGAGATGGGAAAATGTGTTGGATAAGCCTGGATATGAATATAGTCAGTGGTTGTTTCTGTTTGCAGTTGTATTTAATCCAGTGTACTGATTACTTTTCATTATCTCTTAAGAGCAAATATGCCCTGCATTCAGCGCAACGGCATATCTGTTATGTTCACAGTCATGGAAGAAAAGCCACAAGCAAACAGGAGGTACAGAGTTGTCAAGCAACAAATCTACAGCACCTCAAACACACTGCCAAGAGCAAATATCTAAAATGTCTTGGGTGGAAAATGGAAATAACAAATGCGTTTAATTTGTCTGTCACTGGTCCTGTGAGAAGTGTTTCTCAGTGTAGGAATATTTCAATTATGTCAAGCGATGAGCCAAACAAAATCTTACAGTAAATGTAATGTTCTATCTACTTCAAAGGGCAGCAATTAACAAACCGCGACCGGAGTCCTGACCGAGCGTTGGTTCTGTCTGTCAGTAAAGCAAATCCCTATATCGGTTTCAACAGCAACAAAGAAAGAGTGAAATATTGATGGAGGATGTGCTAGCTCAGCTTGAAGCAGCTGTTCAGAGTGTGCCATGCAGAGCCTTAGCTGTTGAGGAGTCTACAAATGTCGCTGACAATACCCAGCTTTTAAGTTAGATTTTTCCACAAATATTAAAAATAACTTTGTGAGAAGTTGGTACGGGAAAGGACATGCAGTACTGTATACCTGTCCCCTAAAGTAGATGTTGGGAAAGAACAGAAAAGACAAAAGAAAAAAAAATCACAACACATGGAGCCCCTGCCATGGTTGAAGTAGAGCGGGGAACTGTAGGATGAAAGAGGACAACCCTGATCTCATAGACTCATACATTAACATACTATCATCCATCAGTCTGTCCTGTGTGCCAGTCTGAGTATGCTGAGGGGATGAATACTGTGATGAAACGGCATCCTCTGCCCATCATCGTCGCCTGCTCAGAGAGTTCCTGAATGAAGTTGATGTAAATGCGGATGATTTACTCCTGCACATCAGGTGGCTGAGTGAAGGCAGGCTGTTGTTTTGTTTTCGTCCATACAAAATTTGAATGGAGCTCGCCCCAGGTTAGAATGCATAAAAAAGCTACTAAAGCTCTGAGCCTCCGACTTTAAGTATCCATACCAAAGTGAAACAGACGAGAGTTCTGCTGTCGGGCAGAAACCAACTCCAAAATGGAAATCGGAAAAAAATAAGTTTTATAAAACCTTATATTTTTTTAAACAAAGCAATACTGTCTCATCAAAGTTGGTATTGCAACTTTATATATTGTCAGATACTTGCATGTGTAATTATTATATTATCACCACTTTACCCAAATCCAGCTCAAGTGGAATTAGGAGGTTTTCTCCGCCATTGTCCGTCATTGATAGGAACAGCTGACACCCGCTTCAAATTTTATCAACCCATAATCAACACAATCATTATTATTTCCTACATACTGCGAGTAGGCGACTAGGAAACACGGATGTGAAATGACTGCCGCCGAAGTGAAAACACAGTGAAACAACAACTTCGCTTTATGTTTACTTACGTGGCCAGTTAAGACTGAGGTTAGGTTTCTGGCCAACCTAGGGGCGCGTCCGGAAATACCGCACCGGAGCGCACTGCGCACTCGCCTATTAGTTTTCATTGCACAGTGCGCTAAGTGCGCTATTTCCAAACGCGCCATAGGTTTATAGGTTTCTGTGCCAATCAGCAGGGTTGAATAGAATATAGAAATGTGGGAAACGTCAATACTGGCTCCATTGCATGGTCTTGATAATTGAGGCCTGTCTGTGTTCCTGAACCAGAGGCTTTCAGAGGTGGTGACGGGGACAACCTTAACCCTGTAAGTGGAAAATTGTGTCATTTAATTTCTAATTTCATAACTAGAATCAATCAAGGATATATAATATTATTATCTCCGTATATCTCAGTATGAATTCAGTGGTGGTGTGGCACAAGTATAACTTCTCTCCACATATTTCCCACGCATTTCAGGCTCCTTTGTCTCCCCAGTTTTGCATGCTCTTTTCCCAGTTATGTACACTCACATTCACATTCATACAATGACACACTTTTATGAAACCTCAGAGGTAATACTGTATGCTACACACAATCCCAGCTGGGACCTGCTCCAGTGGCCAACGTTATAGCCTGTTACAGGTGTTGGTCACTGGTGCAGTTTGTGGATCAAGGCCTTTGTTCCAGTTTGAGGATCAAGGCCTTTCTTCATGTGCACTTCAAAAGTAGTATTTATGGCAGCACAGTTTACAACATGTAATTACAGGACATGTCCTCATACAGATTTATCCTCACAAGTCCAGATGTTGTAACTGTGGCAACGCAGATCACAAAGATACTCACTCTGGGCGGGAACGCTTTTTTGGGTAGTTGTTCCTATATGTACAGTATATAGAAACATTTTATATATAATTTTTGAATACATATTTGAAGGTTTTCAGAAAACTTCGATCAGGATTTAGAAAACGTTTTTAGAAGTCCTAAATGGGTTAAAGCATGTGTGTTAATGCTGTTTTCGCACTGGAACTTGAGTTGTGCAGTCCAAATAGTCTATGACTACCGCTCCCTACACTTTTGCCACTGTTTCTCAACCCAAGGGTTGAGAAACAGTGGCAACTGTATATCTACTGTACTGTGCAGTAGTTCTCAGATGCCAGTTCCTTCCAAAACCAGATCAATGTCTCTTTCTGACGGCTCCCTGTGTCTGGAGAGTGCTGATGTGTGATGATGAGTCACAGACCCATCACCCAGGACTCATAAGATGGCATAACAGACATCCATCTCCCCTGTTGTTTTTCAGCTTCTCTTGCGTGGATACAGAGAATGTTTGCTGAGCTCGAATTTTGCTCAGAGTCGAAGAGTCTGAGAATATGGGCCTCCGTCAAGGGCACTTCAGTTGTTAACTGTCACAGCCAAATCAATTATTTGCACAATCAGTGCTCATATCTACAGTAGGATTTTAGCCAGTAGGCTAGATCCGGCAGTAAGCATCGTCAGAGCTCAAGCATCGTCGATTACTCCAAAGTGGCAGGCCGTTCTCGTCAGAATGTATATTGTTGTTTTTGACACTCCTTAACTACACACACACTAAAGAGGACACAGGGTAAATCCTACAACCACGGTAGCAATCTCCATAGTCCACTCTTGTGGATGCATTTTACTACTAGGATGTGAACCGGCTTAAACCCCTTTACTGGTCTCTTTAAGGACGTCAGTCAGGTAACCCACATGGCCTGGTCAACCAACCTCTGCCAAAAAGGTAATCGTTCTGACCGTGACATATTTCCATCTTCCCAATCCCCATTATCACCAATACAATTGGGACGTTCTAGGGTACTAAACGCCTGGACACTGCAGAGGGCTCGCTATCATTCTAGACTAAACGTCTGGGCACTGTAGAGGACTCTGTTTCTCCGACTGCTCTCTGTGTCTGGAGAGTGTAGAATGGGAGGATGCGTGACAAGCCCATCGTTCAGTACTCACTCCCACAGCTGTCCCGTCCTTGTGCATTAGTGTCACGCGTGTGCTTCAGTGTTGACCCATGCCCGTAAATCATTGTTTCTCCTCTCCTCTCCTCTCCTCTCCTCTCCTCTCCTCTCCTCTCCTCTATTTTGGCAGTGTGCTACACTGGCACTGTAGCTGTCAATCAGCAGTGGGGTTTGAAGTGGGGTGGTGGAGATTGTGTTCAGTTTAGCATGTTTGAAGCCACGTGGGCATGGAGTATTGATTCTCATCGCCCTTCCGTTCCTTCTCGCCATTCTCTCTCTCTAGCAAATTGGTTTTGCTGTAGTTATGGGGTGAAAGGTATGAATTGCATTCATTGTGAAGGCCCCACTTTCTCAACACATCAAGGAAGTTCGAATTTCCACTCCTGTCATTCTGTCTGTAGTCTCTGTCTCTGTCTCTATCTCTGTCTCTGTCTCTGTCTCTGTCTCTGTCTCTGTCTCTGTCTCTGTCTCTGTCTCTCTCTATCTGTCTGTCTCTGTCTCTGTCTCTGTGTCTGTCTGTCTGTCTGTCTCGCGCTCTCTCGCGGTCGCTTGCTCTCGCGCTCTCTCGCTCTCTCGCTCTGTCTCTCTCTTCTCTCTCCCACTCTATCTCATGTTTTCTTGGTCTCCCTGCCTCTCATTTATACACACACACAAGCACGCACACACACAAATTCTTATTGGTAAATGAATTTGCAGCGGTCAATGTTTCGGTCAAGACTTTCAGGCTGCTCACCTTTCTCTCACCTTTCTCAAACTGCATTACTTTCAAATGACGTCTGACCATGGAACGCTCTTCCCCGCGTGCCTCATGTGAGTGTCTGACAGAGGTCTCAACCTTTTTCCGCTCCCTTTGTTCCTCTTGCCATCTTTCTCTTCCGCCGTGTCAGAATCCCATTAGAGCAAGGGCTTGTACCATGCGACCGAGACACTGTTATTGAGAGTTGCTTTCTTGCATTAAAACGATACCCCAGGAAGTGTCAGTCATCCTCCTTGTGCTGCAGTTCTAATAAAACTGAAAGAGGAGATATGCCTGTCCCCTGATACATGGGTAACTATCAATTCTATGAATCTTCATGTCCACCACACCCACCCCCATTTGCAGTGCTGCATCTTAACATCCCACGATGACGGCACTGAAAACCATTCATAGTTAGTTGGCCATAGACTGACCGGTTAACTGCCTGCTTATTAACCACGTAACCATGCACTGAGCTACTTAACCACACAAAATTTTAAACATAGCGATGTGGAGCGTCGTGAGCTTGTGGATCTGCTGGACATAGTAATGCAGGAAAGTCCCTTGCCAGGACCCCCATGAGTCTATAACGTTGGGGAAACGCGTGTGATTTATTGCTTTCAAATTGAACATTTTAATTTGGGACATAATATGCTATACACAGTTAGGCACTAGTGCCAACATTGGCACAAAGGGTGATCACTGGCACACTGGCATAAGTGTGTGAGAGAGTATTTTTGGTTTAAAATAAACTATAAAAAATAAATAAAAATAAAATAAGTACAACGGATAAATGGCTCTTGCAGGGAGCACAGTCGGTACAACTAGAGTTCTTTTCATTTCGATTTTGTTGTGCAGAGAAAAGTTGTTGGTAAATCGACCTCTAAAGAAAAACATTTAAAATGAGGCTGTTCAGTGGGGGATTTTTAGACTTATATGAGTATGCTCTTTAAATGTTGGAGTTAATCCTTGGTTGCAGCTATACAGGAGGGAAAAGAGATGAATCCTCCTTGTGCCGTCTTGTAATGGCTTATTGGCTTCCACTGTATATTATGAAAATGTCTTGCACATATAATGGACTAATAATAGGCGTATGCTAGACCTTGGTTTAACATACAGTACCACTTTTTAACCACTTAAACCCTATACTTCATTGAACCACAGTCAATTAAGTACTTAGACTCGCTCCCCTACTGTTTTCCCTCTGCACCCAGGGAGAAAGTAAAAGAGGAGTGTTATTTTTTTTTCATTTGCTGCTTTCTTTCGTTATAGCGATTTTAGCTATTTTTGACAGAGGGGCAGGGGAATTCGAACAAAAATAAAATAAAAACTAAAATCACATTCAACAGATCCCATGATCTTTTGTGGCCAGATTAAATGTATGAGGTCTAGTAGGACTATAGTTGATATGGTACAGTATTATTGATATGGTACGGTATTATTGATATGGTACAGTAATTAGACAGGAAAGGGGGAGAGAGATGGGGGGAAGACTCGGACACGCGGTCAGGCTGGATTACTGGACCGCTCTACCCAGGCCATCCCTAAACAACTTATTTTGTTTTACTTTGAAAAAACATTTTTTAATTGTTCAACTAGCCGATCTACATCGACACGTTATGAGCTTGTAGATCGGCTATTTGAACTATTCACAAATGTTTTTCAAAACAGTAAAAAAATTAAATAAAGGCAGTTTAGGGATAAAGGCTAAGGCACCGGTGAAAATAGGGCCCAAATCTCCTTTCCGAAAATAGCTGATCTACAAGATCTATTAAGGTCTATATTTAGTTAGTTCGTTTATTTATCTCGGTCATGGTTTAGCACAGCATTTATTTTCATAGAGAAAAAAGGTTAATATATTATACATTTGACCGAAAAGGTAAAATGTAAAAGAATAAGTATAGTATAGTTGTTTTCACTAAATGTTTGCCCCAGGATAGATGTGCTAGAGTTGATGTGGTTAAATGTACAGTAATCTTGTGTGTGTGTGTGTGTGTGTGTGTGTGTGTGTGTGTGTGTGTGTGTGTGTGTGTGTGTGTGTGTGCGTGCGCTCGCTTGAGGCCAATCTCCATCTGAGAGAGACATCTAGTCCTTCACTGAACCCATATCAAAGCTCTGCATGCTTTCCCAAGGCTTAAGTGAAAGCACAATTGGAATGGAAGGTCTGTGCGTTAATATTTATCGTGTTTGCTCTTCCCATGTCCTTTTTCGACCTTCTCTTTAGATGTCAGTGTAGCCAGTGGAATTCATAGTGCTCAGAGTCAGACTCACCATTTAGAGACTTCATGGCGACAGCACCATTTCCCTTGTCTCTACATCACTTATTTTTTAATTAATTGTTATTCAGCGTGTTTCATTCATTACTTTTCTTCTGATCCTTATCAGGGCCCCTGACCAACCAACTTAAGATCAAAGGTCAAATTCAAAACCTATACTGTACCTATACAGTCTAGTCTTTCCATGAATTCTAGCCTTTTTCTGTCTTTACGGTTTCATTTATTTCCAGCTCACCTGTTTCACTTTCTGATAATTTTAATTCTGGCGTCTGGCATTTTGTTTAAAAATACAAAATGACTATTACTATTCTACTGAGACAGACACACAGACACACACACACACACACTAAATGTGCTGGCGCAAAACGCTGCTGTACGATGCAGTATAAATAAGACGGGTCGATGACGGGGCAGCTGTTATTCACTTTTCAACTTTATGCTCAGTGTCTAGAATTCATTAAAAAATGATGTCTTCCCTCCGGTTAAACAGTGAGGATGTTGTGGTTCTGTGAGTGTCTATGAGCTGTGTCTCTACGAGTGTCTATGACAGGCCTTCCTGGCAGAAGAGTGTTCGCACAAACAACCCCTGGCCACATGTACTGTATGAGAAGAACATCTGAGGATTCAAGATGTTTGTCTGCTGCTATCAGTGTCCTTAGATGCTCTGTGCTCTCTCTCTCCATGTGTGTGTGTGTGTGTGTGTGTGTGTGTGTGTGTGTGTGTGTGTGCGCATGCGTGCTGCGCTAGGTCAGGACGTCCTGTCAGTCTCATGATGGTGTTCAACACTCCCAACCCCCTGAGTAAGATCTCTTGGGTCAACCGCCTGCACTTGGCTAAGATCGCATTACGTGAGTAAATCACACACACACACACACACACACACACACACACACACACACACACACAAACATGCACAGAGAGATGGACGACATGCATGCACGCACTGCATTTCCACTGTCATTATTAACTACATAGGGTGATGTAACGTCATGCAATGCAAACACATCAAAAGGGAATATGGGAAAGATGGACACGGCATCACATTTGTTCTCGTTTAACACGTTTAAGTGCAATATCGATGTTATGACTGATGCAACACATTACATGTCTGTCAGAATGGGGTTAAATTTAGTGCAGTGAGGCTTGGGTTGAGTGTCTAATTGTCACGTATCAATCACTACGTGAAGCTTACTACCATGTGTTTATCTGATTTTAGTCTCCATCTTGTTGTTTTGAGTATTCTATTTCCTCTTTGAAGCACTTTGTAACGCTGCTTTTGAGAAGTGCTATACGTCACGTGATGATGATGATGATGTTGTATAAGTCATGGTCTCAAATGGCTGTGGATCAGTGCCTTTCAGCAGAGGACCCTCTCTGTAAAGGTGCCATTATTTCATATACCAGCCACTTAAGGTCACATAGCCTTTTGATATGATCACGTCTTGTTTCGATTTTCCTCTCTATCGACCTTTTATACTGTAGCAGGCGTGTCACTTGCGAGCAAAATGGTAGACCTCATTTGGGAATGAAACTATTGGACACTTCAAACAGTGGAAATGGGACATGCACTCTCTCCCAGCAGGGAGCAGCACAGTTCTTTATTTTTCTCCTCCTCCTCCTCCCTTTGTTTTATTCTACACGTACACACTACACAGTAAAACATTCTGTGTTAATGTATCCATTTGTAACTCAGAGATCGTACAAATGGACGGCCCATTTTGTGACATTGGCAACATCTCTGTACACTCTTGGAGTTGAATTAACAATTTCACTGTGTATCCCGTCCCGTTGCCCGTGTCCAGGCCTGTCCAGGCCTGTGCCTGACTATGCAGTCTGACTACTTTAGAGAGGTCTTCCTCGCTTTGGTTTCATCAGTGCGTGCCTTGAACCGCTGGCGCAGAGTGCAGACAGGACCATGGAGGACATTAATCTGCTTACTTGGCTACGATGGCACGATTCTCATTCCCCGACGCCTGCCTGCGCCTCTCGTTCTTTTTCCTACTCCCCCTGTCGCCCAGAGCACTCCTCATCCTCAAGACACTCACTCTGCTCGCACTTTGTTATGTACATGCACTTTGTCTCTCTGCGGCAGGGAGCACTGGTGCGCCGTGCACGTGCACCTCCGGTGAGCTCCGTGTTGTGGCTGCTGCCGTCATCCCCACGGTCGTCTCCCCGTAAAGCTGCTCTGGCGCAGGGATCTGTAAAGGTTTCAAAGGAAGTTATTGGAAGCAGATTAAATGCCACAAAATGAAATGCCTCGCTTAGATGACTAGCCAGAGATGGGATTGTTCCGCGTGTGAATGCCCAGGGACAGCAAAGCTCAATGCAAGGTTTTTCTGGTCTAAAGAGTGGTTGCAAGGAAGGTCTGAAGCATCTAATTCCCCCACACACTAGTAGTTGTCTGGTGAGTTTGCTTCTCTTCGTTCATCTGAGTGGCCCTGGCCTTGCGAGCAATGAAAACATGCACGCACGCTGCATCATTTCAGAGAATTTGCATCAGTCTTCCTTTCTCACAGTGTTGCAAATACACATCTATAGGCTTGCGCGCTCTCTCTCTCTCTCTCTCTCTCTCTCCTGCTGTATAGTGCCTATGTCAAAAAATAAGCCTAAGAAAACCTCAGTGCAGACAGGAATGAATGCTTTCAGTGCAGTGGAGTGCAGCATCCAAACACACTCTTTACCTTGTTGCTCACACCTTTGTCAGCGACACCGGCAGGGTCAGTGATTAGGAAGAGCACGTGGATCAACTCCATCCTCCGCATGGCTGCTGGTATGCGTGTGCGTGCACGTGTACTGTATGTGCTCGTGTGGTCATGGACAATGTCAAAGCTAAATCATGCATGGCATCCATGGCCACTGCATACGGCTAAAAAGCTGTGTGCCATGATAATGCTTAAAGTATGGAGCCACATTTTATCACAGGAATTCTACAGGGGAGGACCCATTATTAAAGTCACGTCTGGACCTTTTAAATCCTATCCTGATACAAATTGGAGGAGTAAGTATTTGTGTCTGTTTGGAATGGTAAACTACTGGTAACTTCACTTGTGCCACCATGCCATTAACTTCAGTTCAACTGGGATAATTTACCCCACCTTCCACTGATAATGAGGCTATTATTATACAGCATTTTAGATTGCATTAGCTTCACACTATGACACATCTGGGAAAAGGGACCATATTATGTTTTTGTTTTTTTAAACAAAATATTCATGTTGTCCGTGTACTGTAGATTATTTCTAAATCAGTAGTTCTCACACATTCAATATTTTTCAAGAATGTGTATTAGCACGAGTGCTAGTTTTCAACACCTGTCCACAGTTGTTTCATTATAAATATATGAATTCAGAAAACACAGTCACAGCCACTATAGTTCTCCTCAGGGTTATGCTGAGCCACGTGGACCGAGTCCCACTTGTAAGACGGACATAAAAAGAGAGGAACAGCCAATCAGCCCAATTTTGTCACTGCCATTTAGGAGCTTACTTGCGGCTGACAACAAACCACGTCCCACTGCCACTTATACAACTATAAAACTGCCTAGAAAGTTGCATGGAAACCTTTTTGTTTTTCTTTCCCTGAATGATTAGTAGAGCTGAGCTCTTCAATTAATTTGCCCAATGCTTCTTGCCCAAATCTCTATGGAAATTCCCCCCAAAAATGCATACTGCATATTGCCAATTTAAATTGTCATGTATGTGACTACAATGAAAGTTTTAAATCTGATGTTATATTGGTGAATCACAACCGATACATCTGGGGCTTTTTTCCTGGTCCCTTTTATTTCTGTCTGTCGTGGAAAATAATCTAAATGTCATATCCCACCCATGTGTGAATCGCTCTGTTGAAGTAGACAATGTTTGGCACAGTCATTACATGTTTGAACAACTTTTAAAATTATAACTAAATTTCAACAACCACGGTGCAGATGTGATGTGGGTGTGCTTCATTTAGGTGTTAATGTGTGCCAGTGTGGGGAGTTTCTTGCATAGTTAACTTCATGCAGGCACACATAAAGAAAAACAGTAAATGAAACGCACCCACGAATAATTGTTAGAGCGATTTATATGATCTTTCATCTGCACTCTTAGGCCAATTTTTGAGTGGTGCAACCACTCCCTTACGGAGCTGTGGGTGGCTGGCTGTCTGACTGGGTGGGTACCTGGCTGGGTATGAGCACGGAAACAGCATGGTTGTTTTTCACCACCTGTGCGCAACCTAACACACACACAAACACACATGCACGTATTAACTGCATATATGATGCTTTCGGGTGTGCCAGTAAAGTACAGTGACGGTACAGTACAGGGACCCCCACATGGTAACTGTCATTTCTCAACTGTTTCGGACGCAGGACGACTCGCCGAAACCGGCCCGACCCCCTGGGCGCGTTCCTGGTCTGGAACATTTCCCTCACCCCCTCTCACCCCCGGTGAGGAAACGGATTCGGAAACGGATTCAACCCGAAATTAACCGGAAGTGAAAGGTTTTTTTCTCTGTCCGCCTCCATGTTAGATTTAGAAAAATACATTTAGGCCTAGGATTATTTTCCCAGATTGCATTTTTGGTCAAAACAAGCTATATTCAACGGCACATAACAAAAAAAAATCCTCCAGACAGCCTTTGTTTACATCCTGGACACATCGTGAGTCCTGTGGCGGGTCTACATAATAAGGTAAAAACTGTTAAAATTATGTTTTGTGAAGCTTATCTATGAAATTCCTGGTGGTTTTTAGTCTTTGCTTTTCTCTAAAGCATTAATATGGATTTTTACCTCCCGAACTGGCCTTTAGACTGCCCTGTCTGTGAAAGAAGGTGTGACACGTGACATGCAATTCAGGTACTGTGTTAATGTCAGCTGTGAGTGACATGACAATCACATGCTCTTCAAACTAAAGGGCGATAAACATCTGACGTAACTACAAACTCAATTCCCTCTGGAAACGGCAGTTTTATCGCTTTATTGCCTTCCAGATTTAGAGGCAAATAAAGCCGATCAGCTGTGCTTTCGGTGGCCAATGTAACAACATACTGTATGACAGATGCACACGCATGCTGTTATTATTCTATTCGTTTACCCAGAACACAACCTTTGTTCTATCAAACAACCCTACCCTACAGTGCATTGTAACGTTATGGCAAAACTAAGCAATAGCAATTAATTCTTATCTTTGAAATTCTATTTATAATAAACATACGTTAAAACATTTCTTTCTGCCCTAATAAGGCATAATTAGTATAACATTGCATTTTGACATAGTGATACATGTGTGACCAAGATGACGTGTTTATTTTTTAAATTAATTATTTGATTTATTGGGGAAGGGGGAGGCATGTTGACTCCAGGGATGCATGTGCTACATTAGCATATTCATGAGGGGTTGTTCCTGCAGCCATGGCATAATGGCATAATTAATAGATCCTGGAATTGTTAATGAGGGCACAGACAGAGCCAAGTTCAAGGTGCTATGAAACTCCTTCATATATTTTTGGGGCTGAGGAAAATACTTTTGAGGGGCGTTATTGATCAAAAATGTATATTCCCTGCCACGTTTGGCTGTGTGTACATTTTCCGGTGACTGTACTGTACATTATACCCCCCACCCACCCTCTATCCACAAATTCTCTCGGCACCCTGCTGAGAGGCTGCAGGGCTCTGAGGTTGGCAATGTCGGGCAGTTCAAACCACTTTAGTCTGACTGGATGTAAGAGGCGGCACAACCCGCTAGCAGGGCTTTTATATACTGACATGATGAATAAATAAATGTTACACAAAATTTGTGTAACATTTATTTATTACTGGCTGGTGAATACAGTATTTCACATCAGAACAATGCATACTGTGTAGTTGATAGCTCGTTCATGCAGGCTGATGACTTTATTTGTGGTGGGTTCAGAAAAATGTTCTGTTGATAAATATTTCATTGCTTTATCCACGCTTTATGTGTGAATGACACATACAACAGTTTAAAAATATATATTTTCAGGAGAATTAATCACACAGAAAAGTACCTCAGCTGTAGCAACAATGACTATCTACTATCTATCTACTATTCTAACAAAACAGAACAAAAATGTGAATGGAAACATATCACTTATACTACCTTGTGTGTGATGTAGATTGATTCACATTTTGCATGATATGATGAATAGAGGGTTTGCGCATGCATAAAGTGAGTGGGAAATCTAGTGGCAGAGTGAGTTTAACGTTTAATAGATAGGACTTTTCTGTTTGGATGTATGGGATGTCATGCCGTCTGTGCATTTCCTCAACCCTTGTGAATGGACTACACTAGAGAGTGAATCATCTTTTGTCTGGAAAGCTTATGCCACACTTTATGAATTAAGATAGTGAGAGAACATAACCCAATGCTGGCATCACCAAATTTGCGACAGAATTATCTATGTTTGGTCTGAACTTTTTCTCCAGCTACTACTTCACATTCACAAATCACTTGAATCAAGTTTAGAAAATGGTGCAATATGTAATTGTATAATAATAAAAATATAACAATCGGGCATGAAGGAATCATGAGTTCAAGTCCGTTGCTCTCCCCTTGTCCCCCATATATGGGGACTAGGTTGGTGGAGGGTGTGTAGAGCCCAGGATCACATTAGATGATTGACACAGGGGTGAAAAGAGATAAAAAATATATTAAAACAATTATAATAATAAAAATATATATCAATACTGTTTTATTTTATTAATAATGCCTCTGGTGTAAACCCTATCCTTTTTGACTGGCATCCCCCAGGGGACTATTCTCGGTCTCCATATTTTGTCCTCTAATACACATGAGTCTTTGCCAAAATAACGTCTTGCAGTGCAATAAGTTGTGAGCTTATAGATCAGATATTTTTGCAAAAATGTTTGCCTAATATGACATGCTAGAATAGGGATCAGATATTTCCTTAGAATATTTGCCTGTTATGACATGCCCAGAATATGGATGTTAGGGTTCATGTGATCAAATAATTCATCTTCAAGAGGCTGATCGCAGCATTTATTTCTTCAACAGCAAATAGTAGTAACAGTCATATCATAATATCGCTAGACGTTTAAAAGCACTGCAGTCAAAAAACTTGCCTAGGGCACCAAATCTAACAGGCTTTTCATGTGGGGGAGATGTGCAGAAAGGGAACACGGTGGAGAGAGTGAGGGGGAAAAGAGAGAAAAGTGAAGAGAGCAGGAAAGTAGCGGTGTGTAGAGCAGTGGTTTTCAACCAGTGGTCCTTGAGGGGGTTACAGGTGGTCCCCAGCTAAATGACGGAGAGTTGGTAATCAAATGTTCCAGACCCCCAGGAACGTGCCCAGGGGGCCGGGCTGGTTTCTGGCAAGCCGCTCCGCGTCCGAAACGGTACAGAAATGACGGAGTTACCATGTGGGGGTACCTCTACTGTACTGTCACTGTACTGGCACACCCGAAAGCATCATGATATATACAGTTAATACGTGCGTGCGTGTGTGTTTGTGTGTGTGTTAGGTTGCGCACAGGTGGTGAAAAACAACCATGCTATTTTCGTGATCATACCCAGCATACCCATACCCGTGCTCATACCCAGCCAGGCACCCACCCAGCCAGCCAGCCAGCCACCCACACACACACATAGCTCCGTAAGGGAGTGGTTGCACCACTCAAAAATGTTACTCCTATGGTACCAACATCAATACAGCATTGAATTTAGACCAACTTTTATATAACTAAATATTCTTTAGCTTTGGGTCTGAGAGGCTAAATGTCATCAAATGGTGGCCCGTGGCTCAAATGCCAACTGGTCCTTGATATGAAAGAGGTTGAAAACCACTGGTATAGAGATTAGGGGAAACTTAGAGGGAGAGAGAGGTAATAGACAAAAAGAGAGGAAAAGGGATATCTGTACATATATGGAGTTGATCAATGTAATCAAATGGAACACATACAGAAGGCTACACCAGTGCTGACACTGCACACAATATGGATTATTCACCAGTTTCCTTTCTTTCTTCCTGTCCTTTATTGCACTACTACAGCTCACAGCTATAACATAGCAGCCTACAGTATGTATTCATAATTTTCTTGTAAATAAATTATAGTAATGTAATGTCAACTCTTTCTATTTGGAATGCCATGCTGCCGTGCAAACCTAGGTTAATGGAAATGATTTATGGTAATGAGCTAATAGATGAGCTGACAGTCAACTATTGATTGTGTAGAGAGCTCTCAAACACAAAAATAGAAGATTAGCTACTTGGGTGGAGGGACTAAACTGCAGAGCAGTATTTTGTACAAAATAATGATGTAATGCAGTGGTCTGTACCCTTTTTAACCGTGGAGCCGTGGCCCTTCTTAATCGGACAAAAGCTGGGACACACACGTCCACGTATGCATACATGAGCGCACTTGTCTATTTCATGTTAAGCCCTATACTTCACCACCTGTGCGCAACCTAACACACACAAACACACACGCACGTATTAACTGTATATATGATGCTTTCGGGTGTGCCAGTAAAGTACAGTGACAGTACAGTACAGGGTACAGTAGAGGGACCCCCACATGGTAACTGTCATTTCTCAACCGTTTCGGAAGCAGGACGGCTCGCCGAAACCGTCCCGGCCCCCTGGGCGCGTTTCTGGGGGTCTGGAACATTCCCCCCCCCACCCCCGGGGACCGCCACATGGTAACTCCGTCATTTCTCTACCGTTTCGGACGTGGAGTGGCTCGCCGGAACCGGGCCGGCACCCTGGGTGCGTTCCTGTGGGTCTGGTCCCACAGGAATAGCTACTATATTTGACTTTTTCTTTAGACCGTTTTTGACTATTTGTGACCACAAAATATCATGACCAAAATAGTTGCTTCGATAATAAGTCTTTCGATTTTGAGAAATGTTAGTCCTGTGCTTCACAATGTTACATGTGGTGGGAGTTAGAAAGATAAAAGATTCTGTATGGACTGAACAACAGTGGATGAAAGCAAGTTTAAAATCGCATGTATCCTGGACGTCACTTTCTGTGCACTGACCTGCCTTGTTTTTAGTGATGTAAAAAGTCATGGATTTATTTTAAAATGTATTTTGATGAATGAATTCCAAAAAACGTAGTCAGATTTGAACTCGGGTCCATGCGGACCACCAGGGGCATTATGGTCTGTGTGCTAACTGGCTGAGAGACTAGAGATCACCACCCCTGCCGATTGAGTTGCTGATTGTGCGCTGAATATTTGAATTGTTGATGGCTCATGATCTGATTGGCTGTGCTCAAGCTCACAGATTGGTTGCTCTTGAAGGAGATGTTTACCTGGTGCTTGCACAGTAAAGTAACTGGACACAAGCATAGGAAATTATTCTTACCAAACAGGAAATTCATTCAGTTAAAGCTTCACTGTGACTGCAGGGAAGAGTGCTACTGGCAAGACACTTTTGGAGTGAACCTCAAAGTCACCTTACAGTACATAAAAAAATCTAAAGAATATTGTTTGTATAATTGTAAAGTTTGTGATGGTGACTGTGGCATATTAATACCACACCACCTGTTTTATAGTATGTTAGAGGGCATGCCCAACAGACTGAAAATGTTGCATTTCGACAAGACTTTTAAATGGCACAAGACATGATGTCCACCTTCGCAGGTCCTTACTAAAATGTACTACTTCAGACTCCTCACTTAGCCTGGAAACCAGACGAATCTGTCAGTGGAAAAAAAGACAAAAAGCCCTTGGCAGATCTTGCTGCCCCCAAAGTTGTGGGGCACCAATCAGGGCCCACAATGCAAATGCTGGTTTATCACCAGGGGCATTGTTTTTTTATCCGCCCCTTGGAAATGCAGGTTTCACACAGAGATTCCAGACTAATATCTACACAGTGAGTCACAATAGTCTGGCCATGCCAGGCTAGTCCGTACTTTGCTTAACCAATTACATTCCTCAGGATGAGGCAGATCTCTCCCAGTAATCTCCCATGACAAGCTTTGGCAGTATGATTATTTCATAGCCTGCTAATTTGCGTGAATGGAAGGTGTAACATTAAAAGCACTTTTGAGCACTTCACCAGAAATTTCAAATGTATGTCTTAACTTGATCCAACAGCTGTCATGATGATTAGATCAGACATAGCAAGTGTGAGCATGGATGAGGATACAAATTGCACATCTTGAACCAAAACCCTTCCTTTGCTCCCTCGGCAGTGTACTTAATTGGAGTAGCCTAATACCAAACCCTTCCTTTGCTCCCTAGGCAGTGTACTTAGTTTGAGTAGCCTAATACCAATCAAAACACAGGCACAGGGAGAAAGCGAATGATTTGCGATTGACCACTGATACCCAATTTGTTTATTTCCGTGCAATCTGTAAGCCTCTAAATGATGTGCTGTTTTCAATACCATGTCATCAACTATTTCAAATAATACATTATTTGATCTAAATACAGCAAAATACAGTACCACACTGCTTGAAAGGTCCATAAAATGAACCCTTTTGGGCAGGGCAGTCACTGAACTCCAACATCAACGGATGTTGATGTTCCAATGGGACATTTCTCAAACTATCTGGGTTTTGGAATAATGGGTTTCGGCCCAATGGGCAGTCCCTGATGCTGAACTGCATTGCCGATGCCAATGAACGCAGATGCACCAGCAGCATGGGTGAGGAGGGTAAGCTGGCAAGGGAGCTGCTCCATCTGTAGTCTGGTAAGTGCAACATTATTCAGACAGTATTGCCATTATTATTTGGTAAAGTTTCATTACATCAATGCAGTATGACACATTTGTTTTCAAATACAGTTCCAACAAACTAAATAAAAATTATTGTGTGTGTATATATGGGAGGCATACTTTGGTTAGACATGGCATTGGTTAGACATAAGGTTGGTGAGGGGTGATTTAAGACGACCAGTTTAAGGTTGGTGAGGAGTGCGTTGGGAGATATATATATATATACCTTTTATTTCACCAGTAATAATATTTTGAGACAGACTCTTTTACAGTATTAAATGCAACTATATTCTTCTTCCTCGGGTTCGCAGGCGGGCAACACCACCAGGGATTGGCTACGGGATTTCACTCAATTCCCTCTCCAGCATGGTGAAATCAGACTGCTGAGTTGAAGGAGTGGATGCCGCTCATGCCAGGAGGTGTTCCCGTGTGGTTAATCTGGCTTGGCTCGACTCTCCATCCTTGACCTGGATGGATGTCTGCTGTCCCCCCGTCTGTCCCCTCTCCATGGCAACCCTTGTTCCCGGCTGCTGGGATCAGCCTCGGGTTCTGCTGGCCAGCAGATCTGCACGGCAGTCGCACCTTTCATTTACTGACTTTACTTTGTTTTTGTATGTTTGTCATGTAATCCCATTTAAATAAACGTTTCCATAGCAAACCTGCATGTTTTTTTGGGTCGGCACTAGCCCCTCCATCATGTGGCAGCCAAGTCTATGGGGTAGTTATAAGAAACAAACATTAAAGTCCATAGACTTGGCTTGCAACCGGTTCTTTTTAATTAGGTTCTAAAACTGTGTATATGTGTGTGTATATATATATATATATATATATATATATATATATATATATATACTGTGCACATTATTTGGGAGATATCTGCCTCATCCATTAATGGATGCCAACCTCTAACCTCCCAGATCCCTCGATGCCGTGTATCCTAATGTTTGATCCTCCATGGCTCTCCTCTCATTTCCCATGTGGTCTCCATGTCTTTGAGCCGCCTGCTTTTGTGTTCCTTTTCTTCTGACATCACTGTAGCACTTTCTGCAATGATGCCAGAAGATGAAGATACACTCGCTGCTACCGCCTTAGATACCTGCCTCAGTGTTGGGGGGGAAAGGTGATAGTATACATTCTATGCTTGCACGCTTTAACTCAATTTCATTAAGACACTTCAGCTCAGGATTAAGCATTTACCATGTGTTGCAATGACATTGCATTTAGCTTGGCGGAGTGGCTCTCTGCTCATGTGATAGGCTATTACAGATTACTTATGTGCAAAACATACACACAATCTCTGATCACAAACCCCCGGAGCAGAGCAAAAGATAAGATATTATATGAACAACGTACGGGGAGAGATCATTAGAAGTAAGCCTCCTGACTTCCGTGGCTGTAATGAACTATAACGCCAATCTGATTGGGGTGTGTGTGTGTGTGTGTGTGTGTGTGTGTGTGTGTGTGTGTGTGTGTGTGTGTGTGTGTGTGTGTGTGTGTGTGTGTGTGTGTGTGTGTGTGTGTGTGTGTGTGTGTGTGTGTGTGTGTGTGTGTGTGTGTGTGTGTGTGTGTGTGTGTGTGTGTGTGTGTGTGTGTGTGTGCGTGCGTGCGTGCGTGCGTGCGTGCGTGCGTGCGTGCGTGTGCGTGCGTGCGTGCGCGCGTGTCAATAACTTTATTTCCATGTAACATTCCTGTCTTTACGTCCTTATCAGTGCGAGAGACGGTAAACTATGAAACTATACTGTACATGATTTACATCAAGATCAGTCGCCTTAATTTAAGACGAAGTTTAAATAAAGCAAAGCCCCTCTTTGTTTCCAATAAATGTTTTAAGACAACAGTGGAGGGAGACAGGACAGAGACAGGACAGCAGGATTGAGGGAAGGGGAAGACGGATGACACAGTAGTGAAGGGCAAATATGAGTGAAAAAATCCAAAAGAACAAATCATTGTCAAAATCGATAGTTCTCAACCTCCGGTAATAATATGAAGTTGTTGGAAATTTACTCCACCTCTCCTGAGTTGCAATCAGAAAGCTTATGTTATAAAGTAAATATGGCTGCTTAGTTTTATTTATTTTTTGTTAATTTGTCTTTCCCTTCTGCACAGTCACTCCAGTTGCATTCATAGGCTGTTTATGCCAGCAAAAGTGTCAAAAGGCAACTAGTTCATCAAAGTATAAATATAGTGTAGGTTTTATCTGTAGTCACCTTTGGAAACAATCATTGTTTATATGCATAGGTAAATGACGTTTTGGCAGGCTTGCAACGTATGCCAGCAAGGGTACCACTCTAAGCAAGTGTCAAAAGGCAACTCTAGTTCATCAAAGTTTAAATATAGTGTAGGTTATATCTGTAGTCGGTACACCTTTGGAAACAATCATTGTTTATATGCATAGGTGAATGACGTTTTGGCAGGCTTGCAACGTATGCAAGCAAGGGTACCACTCTAAGCAAATAAAGCAATTCCAGTGATTGGCACATTGCATTTCCTTTTTGCTCCTCTGCTAGATTGACCTCTAGAAATAAGTTTAAGATCACTTATTTCATGCTCAATTTGATATCTGCATTTTCCGTCGGTCTCGCTCGGACACAACAAAGGATCACCGCAACCATCTCTACGTTTGTTATGGACTGTCGAATAAACCTTGTTTTGACCAGAAATTCCATCTGGGACAAGGAATTGGAGATAAGTGTCGTTAAAAGGGTTAAACCAGTCCATTACTCTTCACCGGACCATTCTCATATGCACTCCCTTAATGTGACACATTTGGCACACATCTTTATCACTCATTCAAACACCAAGCAGGGAAATGTCTTTCTTGACTCCCTATGGGAATAGAACGGCACCAACCTGGCCAGGATGGCAATTACATGTTAATTGCATTACACCCACACTTTACCTTCCCATTTAACCAAATGTAATTACAATTACAAGGGAGTTGTTGATTTAATTTCACGGTTGGCCTGTTTCCTGTCATCGCAGGCAGTGGCAGCCGGCCTGCTGTGCAGTGTGCACCCCATTGGGGGTGAATCAGCATTTCAAACGCACCCAACCATGTCCCCCCCGTTCGTCTTGAAAATAGCTGTCATCATGCTCCAGAATGTGGACACCACACAGCAAATGTCCTTATGCATGATTTAGTGAGTGGATAGACATCCCCCCGAAACTCATCTTCACACCACTGTTTATTCTATTACCTCCATTTAGAGGAACACAATTATATGGCTCGGTGATGTTAATCCCATATGATTGATGTCAGATGGCTTGGGGTACGTTTGAATGTGTCTGTGGAAGAGTTCTGGTCAATACAATAATGAACTACAAAAACCACTCAGATACAATTTATGGATTGTTTTTAGTTTGCTACAGCTAGAGGCCTTTCTCAGTCCTCCTCTGCTCACGTAGAACAAGATCATACCAATTGCAACATATTTCCAGGCCCTGTTTGTGCCTGGAGTGTACAGTACCTGCAACGTTTTTTGGCAAGTGCAACTTTAAAGAAGTTATGGATTGAGATAGTTATACCTGAAACTGGATGCTATTGGGCCGCTTTTTTGTGGTGAGGCTTTTTACATGATGTAATACGGCAGTCGGGGCAGAGATGTGTCTCTAGTAAACATTTGTCACTTTGCAGCCACATGTGGGGTCGTTATGGGGCCTTGAAATAGAAAGTGAGATTTACCTCACCGTGGTGCTTCAGCGGGAGCCTCCTGGTCCATTAATAATCCGATGCGTACTGCATCTTTCATGCCCTCCCTGAGTGGTCCAACTGTTTGAGAGGGGTCTTTGTGAAATAGCCAGAAGCGGTTGCCTAATTAATGGGGATTTCTCGCTGAAGAATTAATTGCTTCTTACCCGAGGACGTGATCCCAGGCCTGTCGGACCAGGTTAAGGCTGCTGAGATTGACAGAGCACTCACAAGATGAAGAATATTAGGAGCAAGCCGAATAACAAGAGATGCACAAATAATGAGTTGGAAACAGAAGTGGACGAGGTGTGTGTGTGTGTGTGTGTGTGTGTGTGTGTGTGTGTGTGTGTGTGTGTGTGTGTGTGTGTGTGTGTGTGTGTGTGTGTGTGTGTGTGTGTGTGTGTGTGTGTGTGTGTGTGTGTGTGTGTGTGTGTGTGTGTGTGTGTGTGTGTGTGTGTGTGTGTACATTAACTATCTGTGTGTAAACTCATGTGTGCGCATTGTTCGCACATTAACATCTATGTATGGGAACGTGTGTGTGTGTACATTCACTATCTGTGTGTAAACTCATGTGTGTGCATTTATATCTGTGTGTGGGAATGGGAACGTGTGTGTGTGTGTGTGTGTGCGCCCGCGCACACGTGCCTGCATGGAGGGTGTTGAAAGGAATGATTGAGACAAGCAATCAGTCCCACCGCAGGGAGCAGAGGGCGGGAGGGGGCTGTAGCCTGCGGTTACACCACTAAGTCCTCCTTTCCCGGCACACAGATCAATAGATGAGTGGAGTGCGGCGCACACACACTCCGACACGCCATCGTATTAATCGTGTGATAACACGCGCGCACACACACTGCTGCAAAGCGGGCACAGGTGGGAGACTTAAGTGCATGTGAAGCTGGGGTATGGGGGGGTCCTGAAGTTTGGGGAAGAATTGTGCTTCATACATCTTGCTCGGCAGCAATGTAGTGCCACAGTTTGTAGCCGCAGGAGGTGAGTTTGCTATGTCTTGCCTCGCCAGACTTTCAATACTTTTTACCGTATATTAACGTTTTTACATTACTATTGCCATTTCTTTTTTTAATTGCCCACATTCCATGGTTACAAGGTTTTATTATCTTGTACAAAACAATGTGTTAATGTCATAAGGCTATGTTTGCTACATCATCATTTTCATAATTTATTCAAAGTCCACTGTGGGAACCCATGGCAGGAGTAACTTCCTGGTTGACCTACAAAAACACATCATCCTTATAGCACACTTGTGAAGAGGAACTGCAGTGATTGCATCTCTCGCTGCCATTAGCCAGACAGTGTGCTTACTTGGTCTCTGCTGTGGTAACCATTATTTTGCTGCAGTTTGTCATAACATTTAAAAAAAGAAAGTCTGAAAGTAAGCTACAGTAACAGAAAATAGCATTCACTCACTCTGTGATCTGTGTTGGGATAGATTTATTCCTCCGCCCTTAAATTAATCTGTCTGACAGAGAGATTGTCCCCATATCTCACCACGCTCAAACGTGGAAAATGTTTATGATGAGTAAACATTATCACAGATTTTAATTAACAGATCCCACATTCGCATTGATCCAAGGGAAATATCAATTTCACTGATGTATTTAATTAGTCCATAAGTTTGCCCTTTGTGTCACCGGGGTTTATAGAACCCCATGCTCTGCAAATTAATCTTAATCAGTGAAAGACTTGAAACACATGCATGATTAGAATAAAGAAAGCAAGAAAATAATGATTCTAACCTTAGCCTTCTTTTTTCTCCTTCTCTTGAATGATGTACAGTAGCTTTCAGTGGTGAGAATGGAGTACAAAGTAGATGGAGGTGACCCTGAACTTGTAGTAACCTGTATTTCCCTTAATTAAAATGCCTGCTACATAAATTGCTAATGACTAAGTTGTTAATTAAAATGTTAATTAAAATTACTGAAAAATTGTGTTGCAAGGGAAAATAAAAAGGATTGATTACAAATAGCATTTTACATTATTGAGGCATTCTCTCTTATCCAGAGCAAAATTTCAAGGTTGGAGTCAAGTGCCTAGTTTTGGTGTAGATGGGAGTGCAAGTACAGTTGTAACTCGGATCAGTATTTACTAAGAATAAGTACATTTGTTTCCTACAATTTTTTTATCACCCATGTGAAGTGAGGGCCGCTAATATATTATATAATATAGTCCAAATCATGTTGATTAGGTGATGTAAGGGTGATGTCAAACAAACGGTGCCAACACAAACATTAAAGGCCATTAACAATAAAGAGACAATCTGACGTAATGAGGGACAATATGACGTAAATTTTCCCTTCATTGTCAATGGTGTTTTTAAAACAAACATTGAACCCAAAACAAACATTAAACCTGTATATAGGAGGGGCTAGCTCCCCTGAAAAATCAATTAATTATTCAAATGAATAATGAAAAGGGAATTCAGCCAATGGCGACGTGAGACGTCATGTGGCCAATATAATTACATCTTATAACTGGTTCCATTTTAAACAATAACACACTGCGTACACTGTCTCGTAACTCACAGTATATAGTGGCAGGGCATCTGCAATCGTGTGGCAGTCACTTGGGTCTTGAGCTGAAAAGGTCAAGACCTCAGAACCCCTGAGGTAAAACACAACCACCACAACAACTCACCCAGCCATTGCAGACGCTCGTGTTCCATTCCCGCGGCATACTCCAACTCCAACGCGGGGTCATGTCCTTATTGAGGGGTCATGTCCTTATCACTGCACTAGCGATCCCTTCTGGTGGCTGGCATTCAACCTCCGTAGAAGGAATTGTTGTGGTTTACCTAGAAGACATTATCCAATATCCATGCATACAATTCCCGGGGCAAGATTAAGAATTTGAATCAATCACGAGGACAATGATGTCTCTGAGGATGTGGCCCCTCGAATCTAGTGGAACAACGCACAATACAGCAACCTGTCTTGTTGTGTTTTCCTGTGAGAAATATGAAGAGAGGTCCTATATTCACTCTTTTTATGTTCATGTGTGTGCGCACGTGTGTGCGCGTGTACGTGTGTGCGTGCTCAAGAACGTGGGCACACGCATGGGATCGATGTACTGTAGGCAGTCTATTTGAATCTGTGACACTGTTTCCCTCTCCCTCTGATTCTCTCACTATTCTCCCCCATGTCTCTGTCTCTCTCGCTTGTTATTTTGAGTCCCTCCACGTGCAGAGAACTTTGAGTGGTTTTAATGCAGTCTGCTGGGCGGACATCTTCCACTGACCCGCAAATAACACAATGTCAACGTGCCAGGCGGGAGCATTACGTATGCTAATCAAATAATTTGCTGCAGAAAGTTGCTGAGTGCTCTACTCAGGTGTAAAGCAAAGCAAAGCCCACCTGGAGCAGTTACTGGCAATCTGCCCTCAATTAAAAGTCTTTTAATATGACCCTGACACTTCTCTGCAGCTCGGCAGAGACTTGCTCATAGACGGTAGGCCTAGAGGCCACCTCAGAATATTTTTTTAATTAACCAGCTTGACTGAATGATTTACAACTTTATAATTATGTGACTGCGCAGACTTCACTGCAGATGAGTCTTATATTGCTCACAGTACTTCACATGAGATTAACTACTGTACTACTGTTCACCAGCTTTCATTAGCTTTTGTTGCCGTTTCTGAAAAAAATGCACATTCCATTATCTTTTTGAATAAAAAGTGTTCCAAGCATAGGCAGGGGGAAATGTTTTCCACATGCCTAGAGGTTTTGTTCAGGTTCTACTCAGCCTCATTATGAAAGATCTACAGTATGTGAAAAGACACAAGGCACTTATTATAATGCCATTTGTTGCTGTCCTTGATTTTCTACCATTCTCTTCTTTATTTAAACTTTCTTTTTAGGGTTTAAGGTTTATGTTAGAAATACTACGACGGCGTATTACTGCCATCTCGGTGAGAAATAAAAAATAAAAGAAAGCCGGTGGGGGCGGGATAATTTTCTGACATTAGACTCGAAAATTTAGTAAAATGTAGGATATTTCTGACTTCAAAAACTCACAGAATTGCAACATTAATCTCAGATTTCTGAGAAATGGCTCGCAAATTTCGGACTTTTCTCAGAAATCTCTATTGGGGTTAACAGCAGCACCATACATGCGTAATTGGGCACCATGCAGCCCTGCACGCAACATTATGGCCCGTGGCAATTAAAACTCACACTGTGTGGAATAATGGATCATGTAATCCACTCAGGATTTAATTTAGCCACAAGTCTGTCAATTCTGGGGCGATTTTTTAAATTCATAATTCTATGTAATGTGTGAAATGTCTATTTTAATTTGGGTTACAATTGTATTGTCTCTGTATTAAGCGATATCAAGAGAAATGCAAATGTCAGCAGGCGAGGCAGTACAGCAGTACTGCAGTTTTTGAGTGCTACAACCAGCAATGTCGAGCACGAGAATGAATACCAGTGTTGTGCGCTGCTGTGCCAGAAACAGAGAGAGAGTGCTGCAGTTGCCTGCTTATGAGAGAGAGAGAGAGAGAGGGGGGGGGGGGGGGGGGGGGGGGGGGGGAGTTGCACCACTCAGTTCACACGGGTGTGATTTTCTGTAAAGACCCGTGATTTAGAATATAATTATTTATTATTATTTGGATCTTGGCTCCCGATGAGACTCTAGATGAATCCACAGCGTGGATGTTATGTTATTTTATATATATTGTATATATATATAATAACATATTATGCTATGTTATTATAATAAAAATATGTACGCTCTAAATATTCACAATCTATGTCCTGATTCTGAATGTACGGTATAGCCTGAATGAATGAACTGTGTTTATTCATTCCTAATTTTACAATAAATGTTTACATCTGTCTTGCCTGTGTTGTATGTCCTTTCATGGAAGCAAACGGCACTGTGCTTTCTTTTCACTGTCTCCAAGTCAGTGCATTTGGGAGAGATTGAGTTTTAAACTAAACTCAATAACATGCTATAATGTAAGTGTCAGCTGCATCAGCAACATGAGACAAACTCTGCATGCCGGCCAATTGGTGTGTCGGATAATCGTGCACACCCTGTCAAAGGGACACACTCATAACTGTCTGCTGCCCAAAAATAGCTGATCTACAAGCTCAAATCACAGTGCGACGCCTAAGCTCTAGGTCTAGCAGATAGGAATAATTTACAATTTAGGCATTTGGCAGACGCTATTGATCCAGAGCAAATTACAGTAAGCAAGAACAAAAACATGGTATATATGATGTCATCATGAATCATACGTAAGCTAAGAACCTAACAGTGGAATACAACTCGCAGATTTGCTATATTAATAATCTCAGAGATTTATAAGAAAAATCTCTGAAATTTTCGCGTTTAATGTGGCAAATCTGTGAGATTATAAAGTCAGAAATTTGCAAGATGTCAGAAAATTGCCCCGCCCCACTAGCGTTTTTATTTTGTCCTCACCAAGATGGCAGTAATACGCCGTCGTAAAATACCAATGCTTTAAGCACAAACATGATGATGAATTGAATGCAATCCAATTAAATTCATATAGGATTGCAAATGTCATAGCTTCAGCCATGTTTTTCCTCTATTATAGTACAAACAAAGATTAATTCAATTCAATTCAATCCAATTAAAGACATATTTGATCAATTGCAAATGCCATAGCTTCAGCCGTCTTTTCCTACTATTATGATTCTTCTTTGTTTTAGAAATGTGTTATTAATATAATGCTGCAAAGTAGCCTACAGCAATTTGGTTAGATATAAATAGCATGTTCTTTATTTATTTTTGATTATGTATAGCTATTACAAAGATGCAGCTATGCTGTATGTAATGGCAGTACCTGAGAGGGGACAACTTCTCTAATTCTACAACTTCTTATATTAGCACTGATTAGCCAGCAACACGTCTCTGCATTTCACTGCCTAGGACAGCTAACTGAAAGCTATTTTAGAACTAGTGAGGCTGTATTGTAGGTCAATGTAAGCCCATCTAATTGGCCCTTAGGTGAGCTGTATACTGTATACCTGCTCACTACAAAAACAAGCAAGTAAACAACATTTGCTTGTCAAGTAAACTGCTGTGTGTGCACTTTTCAAACTAAATGGGGGCTTTTACGTCTGGCAGGGTATTGCTTTGGAAACGAAACTACAGGTATACAGTAGCTGTGGCTTATTGCAATTTAGCATATTCAGAAAGACCCGGGGAGTAAATTAAAACAAGCTGTTTGATTGCATGTGCTGTATAGCTTACGTGAGTTCCAATTGAAAATTATGAAATTACATAATGGAAGTGTTTTGGCAGATTTGCACAGTGCCTTGTCAGAGGGTGCACCTGTTGTACGGCTTTGAGCTATAGCAACTGAACAAGATGGTGAATGCGCCAGCCAAAATCTATTCTTTATTTCAGCAGTCGTTTGTTTGTTTATTTATTTTCCCCCCCACCCCCCACTAGGATTGACTGTTGCTGTTGATTAAGTAGAGGCATAATCACTGTCGAGGCTGTGCGTTGGCAGTTCCTGGCCTCACCTCCCACGACAGGGAATAATCCTCTGACTGATCATTATGCACACATGCTAAATAACGCTATTCATATTTCATACCTCGGGGCAGTGAACTGTCTCTCTGATTATTTTGTGCAGTTTTGTAATCGTTCATACGAGACCTCACAGTCGGGCTCCACATTATGGCTGGGAATGGGCATACTGCGCTGTCAACACATTTTTAAAGGCTTCAAGAGGAAAATGAAAATACATTTAAAAACAAATCTTTTGTTTTACAGGAGAGGAGAATACACCTGGCTGGTTCTCTGGAGACGATAATGGGAAGACTACGGCCCCGTTTTGGTGTCCTCTGCTCGCCTGTCGCATGCCTGTCTTCGCCACAAAATCTCCAGACCGGAAAGTAAGTGCAGTGACTCGTCAGATCCTTGTCATGCTGAATTTGGTTGTGAATTGGTTTGAAATTGGCTTGTCACAAATGGCTGTAGAGGGCAAATGAGGACACAGCATAATAATTAAAAGACCAATTAATATGCTTACAATGTAGGTAGGCACCGACCTAAGAGTTAAATGGATTCAAGTATTGCATGTAATATCCTCCATTTCTGATCTCTCATGCCTTATAAAGCCCAAATTCCTGATTAACACATACTTTAAGTTATATCTAATGTAACAATCAAGTTTCAATCATTAGAAATGGAGATGAGATTTACTGGTATGTTCTTTACACAACTTTATTAACAAAATTAATAAAAAACGAATAAGAAATGTACAGAGTTCCTTTTGAGTGAGGTGTTTAGCAATTGGTATGCAGGACAAAACCCTGCTCTGCACCAACCCAAAAAAAATGTGTTTAATTTGCATTAAATTGGTGGTTCTCTGCACTGCTTGCACACTTTTTAAATAGGGATGCACTCAATCTGTCTGCCCGCTTACTGTAGCTGTGTCATGTGGTGTCAGCATCTGTTAGAGTATAGTATATCAGTACAGGAGACAGTAGGCTACCACTGGACTTGGGTGACAATCAACCATCTCGGGCCAGGAAATGAGTCAAATACAAACCTGTCCGCTATTTCCATACTGCTCGTCACAAGAGCATTGCCTCCATTGGGTGACGCTCATCATACATCTTAATAGGTGTCTTATAACAACCAGCCTCAGTTCCTTCTGTATTTCGCCGACATCACCAGCAACCAATAACAAAAAGTGGAAATGTCAGAGCCATTTAAGAAATATTTTGTCAGGCGGGCAGCCAGTATGCCTTGAGGAATGCTATACATTGAAGTCTTCAGTGTCTATAAGCTGTGAGCTACGGAAAGGGAAGAAGTATTCTTTTTACTAAATGTTAGAGTCGGTACGATGATGGAGAGGGGGGGGGGCATGGAATGGGATAGGATAGAATATTGACAGGCAACGAGCCTGTCTTCACTTTCTGCTGTGACCAGCTAATATGACACACATTAGATGAACTGCAGGTATCTGGGCAGGGCTGGAGTGGGACACATTTTCAAGTGTTATGTGTCAGACTAGTGACAAGTCCACTTATTGAATGGAGGTGTGGGGATTCTCTACCTGTGGTGTTCAGTAGGGATACTATTTGTAAAAGCATTTTTTGGAAAAGAGACCCCTTGGTTGTGAGCCTGTCCTTGTGGAACAAGCTTGTAAATATCTGAAACCTCTTACTTGTACTGTACATATGCTAAGAGAGACCCTATGGCTGTGCCGTTTGTGAAACAAGCATGTAAATATCTGAAACCCTTTACGTCTCCTTGGATCTTTCTTCCCTTTCTTCGTTTTTCTTGGACAAATGACGGTATGCACAAAAATTGATTTCACCCACTTTTTTACTTGCAAAACTGTGATGTGACAATAAAGCTGATTCCTCTGATCCTGATACTTCATGGGCTCATGGCTGGGTTCTGGCACAGCCTCATTGATGATTTCACTTAAAACAATAAGTCCTTTATCAATGGCCACACATACAGTACGTTGTCCTTTCTAAAATCCTGCCTCATGGCTGACTCCACTGACGGCACTGGCAAAATAATTGTTCTACTGGGCCTGGCTGCTATGAGACTACAAAAGACAGCAAAATGCCTTTCATACAGGGTCACATCGCAAGAGAATTGAGTGTCTGGATGTCCAAGCAAGTACTCATCACTCAGGCTGAGTTAAGACTTGTTTGGCCACAAATTACTTTTTATGCAGCTACTGGCTTCACTAGATCTCATTATCCCAAAGCCTCTGTACTGTCTCTGCTTGACTGTATTTCACCAAGAAGAGAGCACGCAGGGAAAGAATGGAGAAGAGGTCAGTTGGTACAGTGGATGATCATAATTCATGTACTGACAATGTTAGCATGTCGTAACATGTCCTTATGTGCCCACAGTGTTGCTGTGGTAACCTGTGCTAGCAAAGTAACTGTGGCTCTAAGTCTTACCTTGAAAAAGCTCAGTTTTTGTTCCCACAAGGCGATCACAATAATACTATCTTCAATACTTATTGTGGGATTGCTAAGGCGATCACATTAATGTTATTCCCATGCCCTATTTTTTGGCACCTAACTAGTCCTTCATACTTTTAGAAAGACACTCCGTTCCAACTCTATAGTGCAACGTTCAGCTTACTTAGGACATGTCGGCTACCATTAGATTTTTGAGTGGTGCAACCACTCCCTTACGGAGCTATGTGTGTGGCTGGGTCCCTGGGTGCCTGGGTATGAGCACGAAAATAGCATGGTTGTTTTTCACCACCTGTGCGCAACTTAACACAAACACACACACACGCACATATTAACTGTATATATGATGATTTCGGGTGTGCCAGTACAGTACAGTAGAGGTAACACGGTAACTCTGGCATTTCTCAACCGTTCTGGACATGGGGCGGCTTGCCGGAATCGGCCCGCCCCCCTGGCTGTGGTCCCGTGGGTCTGGAACTTCCGGGGACCCCACATGGAGTTGCACCACTCACTTCACCTGGGTGTGATTTTTTTTTAAATAAATAGTATTTTTTGAGATATTTTACTTTTAATTACCCCCATGATTCAAATGGGGTTTATTTCTTTGCACTTGCTGCTTCCTACGAGAAACTCTGTTCCAACAGAGTTCAGCCTACTTAGGGCATATCGGCTACCAGTGTAGGGCAGTAATGACTTATGTTTAATATATTACTGTAATATTATTATTTTACTCAGTAATATTACTGTAATATTATTATTTTACCCAGTAATGAGTAGTGTAAGGCACCAATAACAGTGATATTATTACATATTACTGTTTAAAAAATAATACATATTACATATTACTCAGGCGTTGTTGGCTGCCTTTCATTTAAAAGGTCAAGAGAGATTGCTGCTTTATTTTATAGCCTTTAGTGACCCTTATCTCCCTATGTCCCTAATACAGTCTGTTTTGCCCAGTTCTCCTCAGTGGCTAGAGCAATTGATCTGAATTTGCACACGGGCATTTGCCATTAGCATATGCACCCAACTGCAAAGCCGTTTTTTTACTTTCACTGTAAGCATTTTTATGGAAACAGCAGAGATTTGCTGAGATGTGCTGACCAGGGGGAGGCAGTATATAGACCAGGATATAGAACAGTGTCCCCGACGGGAATCTAACCTGGGACCTTCTAGCTGTGAGGTGACAGCGCCACCGTGCCCCTGCAAACTTATAAAGAATTTCATTGTGTGTGTGTGTGTGTGTGTGTGTGTGTGTGTGTGTGTGTGTGTGTGTGTGTGTGTGTGTGTGTGTGTGTGTGTGTGTGTGTGTGTGTGTGTGTGTGTGTGTTTTCACAGTGGTTTGTTGACCTCTAACTAGTCCTTCATACTTTTAGAAAGAAACTTTAATGATATTTCACTTTTAATTGCTAAAAAACCCCATCCATTTCAATGGGGAAATGTTGTTTAGCTACAGTGGAACCTAGCAAATGCTTATTCGACAGTAGCAACCACCTTTTATACCCTATAGTACATTATTCTAGATCACTATTTCTATGCATGATTTGATGTATTACCTTGTGTTGTTCTTGCTTAGTCTAAATTGTAAATTTAGAGATAAATTCTAAAATATCCAGGGAGCCAATGAAGCGAGTCCAAGACAGGAGTTATGTAGTGATTGTGGTAACGTTATTTTGTGCCAGTGAGGAAGTGAGCAGCTGCATTTTTAACCAGCTACAGACCTTAGAGTATATATGAATAGAGACGGCACCCAGAGGAAACCCTGAGGCGAAATGGACATAGTGGCTGAACTTGGTATTGCAGCGTGGGCCCAAACACATGAACACGCTGGTCCGTTGACTATCATTGTGCACGTTCACGTCGGACGCACGCTCGTGCGGACGTGCGCCTTCCGTGTGCGTTCAACGGCAGCGTGCTCATGTCTTTGGGCCCAATCACTATTGCAATCCATCCCAGAATGCACTCTGTTCCTACCCGGAAGGAGGAGTGAAATCGCCTCATGTGCTTTTGAGCAACTTAATGCAAGTGGATGGAAGGAGAACTCTGATGCCATCTCTATTCATATATACTCTAAGTCTAAGCTACAGACGCCCAAGTGTGGACTCCTCAATGCTAGTGTACAGCTAATTGACTCCTCAATGCCAGTGTACAGCTAATTGACTCCTCAATGCCAGTGTACAGCTAATTGACTCCTCAATGCCAGTGTACAGCTAATTGCAATAATCACGTTTGGATGAAAAAAGGCATGGATTTTGGGTGGAGATAACCTTGGCGAGGAATCTTAGTTGGAAAAACCTGGTTTTAACGACAGAGATAATGAGTTTGTCAAATGTAAAGGCGCTGTCAAAGTATAGGCCAATAGGCCATCTTATCGTTTTTTATCTTATCATCATCTGTAATCAAGGCAGCTGAATTGACCGTGTGCTGTACAATTACGTTATTCCCTTCAGCTGTGTTTAACGGTCAAAATGGCTGCTGTGGAAAGGTTAAATTGAGGAATCCTTTTCTGTTAACTATAATTCTGTTTGTTTCGTGTTAAATCTTGATAGTTAGCAGAGAGAGCCAGAAGTGAAAATATATGTATTTGTAATATATGTATTGGAGTGCAAGATGCAAGATAGTTGTAAGTGGCATGGACCATAACCAACAAACAGGGTAAGTGGTCAAACAATACAGTTCTGAGAAAATATTAAATAATATGAAGTAACTACAGTACCTGTACAGTATATCAACGCATCTACCGAAGCAACGTAATATCCAAATAACATGGCATCTTGTGGTCAAGCCAACATATGGGCCATATTTTGGGGCAGGCGGATTGGTGTGAGACATGCAGCGAATTTGTGTGTTTTTACCATGCAGCCTGCATGTGTTTTGCATTTTAGGCACCAGCCGTGCATCAGTGTGGGAAGACAGGTGCAGTAGGGGGTGTGTCATATGCAAATCAGTAGTGCACTCCAATTTTGAGGTCAAACAGGACCATGATTTATTTGCATGTAGAGTATAGTGAACACTTTACAGTATGTATTTTCTAAAATACAATAAAATAGTCCATTCTTTTTTTTTTTCAATTCTAAAGCTCATCTTTTATTTCCTAAGTAGCAAACACTAGGATAAGGCTTTGCAATCAATATTAATTGCTTCAATTTCTGGCATCTAAAAGAGAGTAGCCTAACTCTAATCTTCTTCTAATCTTCTTTCACGTCTGTCATCTAGCTTTCCCTCTCACAAACAGTGCTGCAGTCATTGTCAAAGCCACTACACCTACTTACCCCTAGCTTAAAATTGTAAATACCACATGCTCTTTCCAGGTACATAGACGCTTTCCTACATATTAAATTGGTTGAAGTCATCTCCACAATGTTTGCAGCGTCACATTGCCACTCGTTAAAATGCATATTAACCGTCGTGAACGTTATATTTTGAGGTTGTAGATCAGCTATAGACCCATGCATGGGGGACTCTGGTCAACTAAGTATAAAGATTGAAGTGATTAATAAGGCCAGGCATGCTAAAATCTCCTTCCCGGTCACAACCTGGTTTGCACATGCAACAAACCTTGCATTTGTTACTCCACAATCATTTAGTCAATTCAGCCCCATAGTGGTGTTGAAGGATTTTTCATTTTATTTTAATGGAAATTCCCTTGAATGACATCACAGCACCATTGATTGAACACAGCCATTTTGCATCGAAGGCAATCAAAGTGCACTTGCTCTGCTAGAACAGCTAAAAATACGTGGCCTTCGAAATGAGCTCACTCAAAAATACCAAGACAATGGGAATTACAAGGTGACACGGAAGTATCCGCTCATAATGCATGGTTTGAAGAATGTCAATCGATACAACTTAGGAGCCTTTCCAAGATCAAAATGGCCAGCGCAGGTGAGAGACAGACTAAAAGGGTTTCAAGAGTCAGTGAAAAGGGTATAAAATCAATTTGCACTGGCTGAAAGATGATATTTCCGACTACATTTGGAGCTATAATGCGGTTACGGGTCTTACCAAGTGAGGTGGTCGAGAGGCAAATTACCATGGCCACCAAGGGAGGATGTTATAAAGTAATCATGCAATTATCTTAATGGCCGTGGGACACCCTAGCATAAATCAATGTTGCCACATTAGATTACGCACTACACACCAAAACCAGTGTTACCGGCTACTGTATGTGGACCAGCAAATGGGGAACAGCTAAAATCCTGGAACGAGGCAGCATATTGTCTGAACTGTATGTTCAATCTTGTATGTTCAAAACAGTTACTTTTCAAGAAATGGAAAAAGTACGCATTTTACAATGGATCCAATGTTATCTGTATTTGTATGATTGTAGTTATATTCAGTCACAAGCTCTTGAAAGACTTAACCACTTTACACCAAGTGTCACCATTTTGGCATGTCCTTTTCTAAATTAACAGGACTACTGCGTAACCCGCGTTCCCCGCTATATAATATCAAATATTCTATGCTGCCTAGATTGTTTTATTACCTTTGCAGCATACGCCCAAGTATTTGATCCGTGAAAAACCGCTGGTAAACACTCCCAAGATTTGTTATTGGGCCGACAAAAAAGCCACTTCCTTGATCCGGGTCACAGACAAAGAGCAAAGCGAGCCAAGATTGTCTGTACCCCCTCGTTCACTTGCATTGGGCTCAATTTCCCAGAAGCCCTACAATTTACAATTTAGGCATTTAGCAGACGCTCTTAATCCAGAGCGACTTACATTTAAGCAAGAACAAAAGCATGGGAATACATCACATAAAAGCATTTATCATGAAACATGCGTAAGCTAAGAAAGTAGAGTGGAAAGTAGTGGAAAGTAGTGGAATATCTATATAATGAAACTATACATACACTATACATATAAACTATACATATTTACTACTATGCTATACATATGTACTATGGCGTGCTATGACTATATACAATACAATTATAGTGCTGTCTACATAACGTGCTATAAGTCTGTGTCAAATGCTATCTAAGTCTACAGAAATGCTATCTAAGGGGGTGGGGTAAGTGCTATGGGCCATGATGGAGTCTGAAAAGGTGGGTTTTCAGGCTACGGCGGAAGATTGGGAGTGATGCTGCAGTTCTGACTGCAATGGGAAGTGCATTCCACAGTTTTGGAGCCAGAAGGGAGAAGAGTTTGGGACGTGTGGAGCGTTGTCCCGGCGTTTTTAGTGAGGGTACTTCCAGTTGCGTTGGCTGATCTGAGTGCGCGGGAGGGTTTGTAGGGTTCAATCATACTTGCAAGATATGGGGGAGCCATACCTTTGGTTGCTTTGAATGCCAGCATCAGAGTTTTGTATTCTGTGCGGGCAGCGACCTGGAGCCAGTGGAGGGAGCGGAGCAGGGGGGAGACATGTGAGAATTTTGGCTGGTTGAAGACCAAGCGAGCTGCTGCATTTTGGATCAGCTGGAGAGGCTTAAGTGCACATGCTGGTAGGCCAGTAAGGAGGGAGTTACAATAGTCGAGTTTTGACAAGACTGTTGTCTGGATTAGGAGCTGGGCTGATTCCTGGGTGAGGAACGGTCTAATTCGTCGTATGTTATAGAGTGTGAACCTACATGATCGAGTGACAGCTATGATGTGAGCTTTGAACGAGAGCTGACTGTCCAGGACAACACCAAGATTCCTGGCTGTTGGGACAGACGTTACCAGGGCGTTGTCTACAGAAATAGTTAGCTCCCGCGTAGGGCAGGACTTAGCTGGGAAGAAGAGAAGCTCAGTCTTGTCTGGGTTCAGCTTGAGGTGGTTGGAGGACATCCACTGTGAGATGTCAGCCAGGCATGCAGTGATGCGCTCTTCCACCTGAGTGGCAGAGGGGGGGAAGGATAGGAACAGTTGTGTGTCATCGGCGTAGCAGTGATAGGATATATTGTGAGCAGAGATGATAGTGCCAAGGGATTTAGTGTACAGTGAGAAAAGGAGGGGACCAAGTACAGATCCCAGTTTGGAGGGTTCGGGGGGGGCCCTAGCAGCCCAGAGCATGGGTTGATTTCCGGTTTCGTCATCATAACGTGACGGCCTCGTCACCAGGTCCACGACAAAGCCGCCGTTTCTTTTTCATTATTAAAATAGGGCGAATTAAACACATAAAACAAATAGCGGGTTTAGCGTATTAAGCAGAGTTGATCGTTTGATTAAACAATTTAAAGTTAATGTAAATAGCAGATCTACAAGCTCACAACGTGTTGAGATTTGACTCTTGTAGCTTGTAGATCTGCTATTTTTGCATGACGCTGTCGTACAACGAAGAATAAAATAGCTTGTCAAAAAAACCCATAAAACATAAACATGAAAAGATGTAATACAGAGATACGTTTCTGCCTGACAGCAACATTATGTACCTCAGATTCTGCCGGAGCAGTGGTTGGCGGGGTGTGGGTGTGGGTGTTGGTGTGGTTGTGTGTTTGGATTTCCCAGAGGATTGTGCATGGCTTCTGGAGCATCCAGCTAAAGTCTGCTACACCTGGCTAGACACTCAGCCAAGTCAATTAATGTATTTTGGAGGCTGCAGGTCCTCGGAGGGCGTCCCTCAGAGGATTTGCTCACATTCTCCACTCCTAATGCAAACAAATGAAGCACCTGAGCAAGCCAGCGAAGGGCACGGCTGCCATGTCAGTCAATGATAGGGGCTTGCTGTGGAAATAGTTTCACACAGCTGTTTTCTTCCCAGGACAGAGGCTCGGTGTCACCGCGCGAGCAGGCTTGTTTTCCCACCAGTATAGATACTGAACTGAACTGGACTTGACAGTCCGTAATGTGGCCCAGGTGAACATATACAGTGGGATGGGTGTGTGTGTGTGTGTGTGTGATAGCATTTCTGTTGGCTTAGATAGCATTTGACACAGACTTATAGCATGTTATGTAGACAGCACTATAATTGTATTGTATATAGTCATAGCATGCCATAGTACATATGTATAGCATAGTAGTGAATATGTATAGTTTATTATGTATAGTGTATGTATAGTTTCATCATATAGATATTCCACTGTTACCTTCTTAGCTTACGCATGTTTCATGATAAATGCTTTTATGTGATGTATTCCCATGCCTTTGTTCTTGCTTAAATGTAAGTCGCTCTGGATTAAGAGCGTCTGCTAAATGCCTAAATTGTAAATTGTCTGCTAAATGCCTAAATTGTGTGTGTGCGCGAGCGTATCTGTTTCACACTCTCTGGTGGATGGAAGGAAGGAAGGAACACAGACATAGAATTCAAAGTCAGAAGAATACTGGTATATATACTGTGTGTGAGCACGCATGCACGCACAACTTTTCTCTTTTTATGACTAAAGGGAAGGTAGCCTTAAAATGCAGTAACTTTTAAGTCCTTCATGCAGAGCAGACTGTGATTCGGGGCTTAACCCCCCCCCCCCCCCCCTACCCCCACACCCACCCATCACCCCCTCTCTCTCTCTCTCTGTCTCCATCCCTGCCTCTGGGATACACATACACACGCCTCTCTGTGCCAAAGCGGCGCAACATCTCTTTCTCCAGCTCTGCCGGTCTCTCCATGGCAGTCAGTGTTTCATCGAGCAATAAGACAGAATCAGATGAGTTAAAGTGAAGGGCAGAGAGGGAGGGAGGGTTGGAGCAGTCAGATTAAAAAAGATGTGGCCTGCGGGTCCGGAGAGATTTCCTACAGAAAATGAAGTTCTAAAGCAGCATGGCATGAACAACACAGGGTCAAATAAGGGAGCTCAGCACATTTCCGGCTGCACGCTGTGTGTCTCCCGCCCACTCCATGGAGAGGAAGTACTGGACAAAGTCGTTAGGCTCTGGTGATAAAGCTTATCTCAAGACTCAGTTGAGTGAGTGGCTGACCGAGTATCATGTCTCTCTCTTTCTCGACCTCTTCCACACTCCTATCATCCGTACACACTTACAGTTACCACCCTAGCAGACGCTCGACCCAATTCAGAGAGACACTACCAACTAGTAACTAATAGACAAGCCACATTCCAATGTTCCTTGTTGTTCAAAGACTCATTTTTGGCCTCAGTTTTGGCAGTTCGCTGCCCTCACTGCTATTCTGACAGATGAAACCAAGCAGGTCTGGCAGTCGAGCCAAAGGGAGGGTGTGAGGTAGTAAGGTGTAGCGCTCGTTAGGAGACATTTTTGCAGCAGTGGGAACCTTTTTTTATCACATTTCTAAAAGGTGGAAATCCCACCGCCAGAGGGAACTTGAAGCCATGACTGACATTAAAGGAGTATTCAGTGATTTGGGTGATTTGGAAAACCCCCCGGTCCGCCCCGGTAACAAGATGTTAGATGATGTTGTGCATGTGCACGCACTACAGTGGGGTGGACACGCGACAGGCCAACAGCACACACACCAAGGCCCGCCCACACCCTGCTCGATCATGATTGGCGGAAGGCCCCTCTATCCTGATTGGCTGGGCCACCTAGCCAAAAATGTTTTTTTAACCCCCAGGGGTTAACTGGGGACAGGGAGAAACTCCTTATATGGTCAGCACACTCTATAGTAGGGAGGATATCACAACAAAACAAAAAAACAAGTGATATTTGAATTAAGTGAAATCACTGAATATAATGATAAATTAGCAAGTAGCAGTATAAGTAGCAGCTTTGACCATGGCTTTAATTGTTTAATGTAAGTTGGAATATATGTCATAGCAGTAATATCCCTCTAATATCCCCTATCGTGCCTATACTAATGACCACTTATGCAGCCATTTGTATCCATGACATCAGATGGAGAATGTTAATGGAGGTTTTTCAAGCATGTTAGAAAATAACATTAGCTGACAGTGTGCTGACTGAGTGCATGGCTGATACAGAAATGCTTTGTTCCATCAAGCATTTGACTCTGGAAGAGGAGACATATCTTTGTCATTTTTAAATGGGTGCACAACTGCACATTCGACACATCTCTAAAGTGAATAGATGCCTTGTTTCCATCTGGCTCATAAGAGAATTGGCATCATGTGCACTGTTTTGTTTCTTATAATGAGAAGGTGAATTCCTTTCCTTCAAGATTCGCTGCAAGAAACGACCTCTTCCAAATCTAAGGGACTGTAAAATATCCAAGACTTTCAAAATAGTAAGGGACATGCTCCCATACTCCGTTTATGAGGTATTAGGCGAGGACAGGATTGAGGATATAGGGCTGCTGTGCCGGAGCTCTTCTAATACCTTTGGGGATTTTGTCATGTATGCTTTGAAGTGCAGAATGACAAACTGCATGGGGGGAAAAAAAGGTTTGGTCGGCAGAAGAGTTAACCTCCTTTTGTCTTTCTGAGAGGATTAGTTTTTATGTCTCGGCTCTGAAAAACAACAGCTGCTGTTTCCACCATCTCTCACCTGATACATTAGGTGAGAGATACGTCATTTTAGTCCATCGATGCCTTAATTGGATGCCATTGAAATCCATTAAACACATTCATTCAGCTGACATTTTCAGTATCTGTCATTTGCTGCAATCACGTCAGACCGGGTCGCCGTGTGAGCTTGTTTAGTGTGCATGTGTGCATGCGTGCGTACGTGCGTGAGTGTGTGCGTGCGTGCGCGCACGCCTGTGTGTGTGCGTGCGTATGTGCATGTGTGTGCCTGCGTGCGTTCCTCTTACTCACATCTGCCCTGCTGATGGAGCGATAAGGGAGTTAGGCCTGCGTGTTCAAGCTGACCATCCGAAAGTGACTGCAGGGGGGTGCAGAAAACGAGCTTGTTGAGCAGCATCTCCGGTGGCGGCAAAATGCGTTGACGGCTCTATTTATAGCCGCGTTTGGTGCGCAGCTGATTTACGAGCGTAGCCGCTGCAGCCAGGGATGAAGAAAGAGGGAGGCTCGGTGTTGAAGGCTGTGTATAGAGTGTGTTGCACACCACAGACGCAATGTTGAGCTATGAAATATGGATAAAAACAAAAACAGAGAAGGCCAGGGAGGGCAATTGCCGTTTGATGATTTATTCTGTTTTTTCCTCCCCCCGTGCTACAGTAGCTCTAGTTTTTTGGGGGGTAAAGTCTTCAACTTAGGCAATCTCCCCTCTCCCTCTGTTCTTTGCATGTCAATTCCTTCCTCTTTTGAGTCCTCTTTTCTGATTTGTGGAGAACAGAGGCCACAGCATCCCATAATGAAATTGGCTTAAGGGAGCCCTACAGGCCACTGGCGTAGATGTCCTGGCACCTATAGGCAGCAAGGAGCCTTGACAGCATGTCACGGTTTCGAATCCCAATGACCTTTCCTGTATCCTATCAACAAAAGCAGAAAAGGTGTATATATATATATATATATATATATATATATATATATATATATATATATATATATATACATGGGTATGGGCATGTACTAATGACATCAGGGATCTCCGTGGGCATAAATGGGACCCAGGCATAGACAGACGGGTACAATGTGACAAAGCCCCCGACATACACTATGACTCAGACATATTATCATTGGTCGGATCGGCATCATAGTGTATAAGGTTTGAGGGCAGGATTCAAATCAAATTTTCAGCACAAAAATAAAGGAAAGGTGACATGACAAGGATGACGTGCCCAGAATAGGGACACTAGGGTTTATGTGGTTAAAGATAGATATCCAATCTTTACTGACAATCGGTGACAATGGTACAGGAATAGCCTACTCTTCTTCTTTTCTTTGGGTAAGAGCATGCCTCAAATGTACAATGTTCTGTAACATCACTTTTCTATTACCATATTATTATAATGATCCCTTTCAGTTCCTGAGAGTAATGGCTTACATTACCCATGAAGTTACTTTTTAGTCACTTCCATATTATTTTGCCTATAACATCACAAGATGGCATCCATCATTTTTGTAACAAGAAGATAAATTCCCTTAATGCATTTTGTAATCGCACTCAGTTAAAAAACATGAGGTAGGGGGTGTGTGTGTGTGTGTGTGTACTGTGTGTGTGTGTGTGTGTGTGTGTGTGTGTGTGTGTGTGTGTGTGTGTGTGTGTGTGTGTGTGTGTGTGTGTGTGTGTGTGTGTGTGTGTGTGTGTGTGATGGCAATTTATCTTTTATGTTGCTAAATTGATGGATGCCATCTTGTGATCGTATAGGCAAAATATTACTACAGACAATTTCAGTGCAGTTATTAGCATATGCTACGCATAATTTCCTCATAAACAGCTGATCACATGCAATCAGTCATTCATATTATAGATGGGATGCAGTATTAGTGTCCATCTGATTTCTGATTTCTCTGCTGTGGCCTTGCTTTGGTCTATGTGGCTTTGGCTCTGCACCGAAACAGTCTTCAGTCTATATTCTTTGGCTCTGCACCGAAACAGTCTTCAGTCTATATTCTTTGGCTCTGCACCGAAATAGTCTTCAGTCTATATTCTTTGGCTCTGCACCGAAACAGTCTTCAGTCTATATTCCAAGCTTGCTTTAGTCTATGTGGCTTTGGCTCTGCACCGAAACAGTCTTCAGTCTATATTCTATGTGGCTTTGGCTCTGCACCGAAACAGTCTTCAGTCTATATTCTATGTGGCTTTGGCTCTGCACCGAAACAGTCTTCAGTCTATATTCTATGTGGCTTTGGCTCTGCACCGAAACAGTCTTCAGTCTATATTCTATGTGGCTTTGGCTCTGCACCGAAACAGTCTTCATTCTATATTCCAAGCTTGTCACTGTCACCGGTACAGGGGGCCAACGACGGCGCACAAGTTCTGACCGCTTAACGCGGCCACTCTTTGAGCCCCCTTCTCACGGGGGGTCAGGGCAGAGGTCAGAGGTCAGGCTCCAGTCTTCAAGGGAACAAGTCTGAGGGAGTTGTGACAGTTTCCAACATCTTTGGCTAAGGTGCCAAGAGTGTGCACGGGGTCAGACAGCTTTAGATCTGGATCTTGTGCCTGCCAATTGCTAAGCAGTGCCCGACAGACAAGTGTATTGAATTTAAGTGATGGGTTATGTTTGGGATGCTGTCTGGTAGCACTCACAGACAGTGAGAGGAGACGTGTTGAGCACTTTAATTCAAATGTTTCCCCTCTACAATGCATGTATACGGTTGATGGTGACATAAGAACACTGGAAGACAATGGAAGATGTATGGGGGGGGACAGGATTAGAGATTCTTTAATACCAGAGTCCATAAAGACTTACTGTCTGTGACTATGTTATCAGTCTTTATTTTTCCTGCTATAGTGATCTAAATTATTGAGAAGCATCTGTGTAAAGTATGTTAAGTTGCTTAATCATCATTATGCTAGTTACTGTACATACTTTATGCCAGTTATTATTAAAAAAAATAACGTGAAGGACCCCAAAATTGGTTAGGCCATGGACCCCCATTTGAGAATTCATTTTGCTAGGTCCCCATAAGGGAAGATTTAGATTTAGTACAGAGACTATTTCAAATGCCAGCGAAGAGTGAAACCTATGATTTGAATTGTCATTCTCATACATTCTCTCATTAGACTAACTTTTAGCCGGTGAAATAATAGTGGAAATATATTTTTCCTCATTTTTCCGGGGACCCCCTGGAACCCCCTCAAAGACCACTGTGGGTCCAGAGACCCTACTTTTACTACTACAGTACACTACAACATTAACCCCGCCATACAATCATTTCCATGTCTCTCCTGGCCAATAGAGTGCAGTGTGGTGCCTATGTACAGGCACACTGGGGGTGCTCCGCCTGACAGCCAGGTCATCTGCAGAAGGGGAAGATCTGCACTGTAGCTCTGTGACAGTTAACATACTAATTACAGGAAGTCACGTGTCGGGGAGACATTGTCCTCTTCCCCGCGGCTCTGGGTTTATGCTCTGCACTCTTTACTTGTCAAGACGGGGAAGGGAAAAGGCCACAGATATGCTAAATGGTACTAATTTGGGCACATTTGTCCTTTGTAGCAATTATACACCAATGTGGAAATGTTATAGGCAATTTGTTCAAAGGGAATCCAAATGAGTCCATTCTTTCTCTCTCTCTCTCTCTCGCTCTCGCTCTCTCTCTCTCTCTCTCTCTATCTCTCTCTCTCTCTCTCTCTCTCGCTCTATATCTCTTTCTCGGATTCTCTGTGGTTCTGTGGCTACGTTTGTGTTGTGCTGATTGGCTCTCTCCATGTGTGCTGCTTCACTAATTACTCCGTTGCTCTTCCTGCTGCTTGTTTTCAAGTAATGGACGACTGCCAGACTGGACCACAACACTTCCTATAATGGCGGTTTCTTCTGCCATGAGAGGAGCTCTTTTGTATCTTGTACGCCAGTGATTCTCAAACTTTTTCATGAGAAAGAGACCACCAAATGAATATTTACATGGCAAAGTTTTTTGTTGTTTTTTGTTGTTTTTGTTGTTGCAAGTAGCAGATCTACAAGCTGATCTACAAACGTGTTGTGATCTTGTGTAATAGCTGATATAGGTTTAAGCAAATGTTTATGATATATTAACTGATATAGCATTGAGAACCTCTTCAGGAACTGTTGTACAGACGGTCATATACTTTGTCGTACGATGGAGCCACGTGGGCAAAAGCAGCCTATCTGTCACAGCACATTTTGAACTCGTATGAAATCTACTATTTTCTCTATTTTACATTTTCACCTTAATTGAGGACATGCCCAACAAAGGGATGGCAGTTTGAAAGTGTCTAAGGTAAAGCGACTTAGATACAAGTAAGACGCGCAAACGCGGGAAGCGAACGCAGCTCGTAAATGGCAATAACAATTAGAATAAATTACATACTTTTTTAAGGTTTTCTTTTTAAACTTCACTTTTTTGTGTTTTTTTAAGATTTTATTTTTAAGTTCAATTTTTTGAAGTTTAAGTGTTTTTAAAGTTTTTTTTTGAAGTTGTTTTTTGTGTTTTTTTAAGTTTTTAAGATTTTATTTTAAGTTAAGTTTTTTGAAGTTAAGTGTTTTTAAAGTTTTTTTGAAGTTAAGTTTTTTCTTTTTCATTTTAAGTTAAGTTTTTTTTAAGTTAAGTTGTGTGTGTGTGTGTGTGTGTGTGTGTGTGTGTGTGTGTGTGTGTGTGTGTGTGTGAGTGCATGCGTGTGTGTGTTTTGTGTGATACAGCTGCGCCCTCTGGTGGCGGGCGGGTGGTGTAACAGCGGGACACACACACAGAGCGTTCGCAATAATTAATGAATTGCTCCGTGATCAGCACAAGTGAATTATCATTTTTCTCCTTTAAGCGATTTCAAGTTGATCTTTTTTCTACGTTGCCTCTGGTTGTTTGGCTGCAATGTTTTGTATTATCTCGGTACTTTATTTAGCCTGTTATCTCTCCATACAAGACAGTTCTCAACTGTAGTGGTAAAAAAAATCACTCTCTTACCATATTTAAATAGTGGGCTGTAAGCTGGGATTTTATAGTGCAGTGGGAGACTCAAAGGCTTAAACTTGATCAAGAGGAGAGCACCCTGATTAGTATTTTTTTCTTTTTGAAACAGTTGTGATTGCTATTTGTCTCATGTTGTGCCAAGTGGGCCATAATAGAATTATGGTCTAAGTATTTTTTTATGGGCAGATTCAAACACCGGGGGTGGTCGCGGGGCAGGTGGGGGGTGTGTGGAGGGGTGCTCCTTGATGTGTGTGCCTCCTTGGCAGCCGTATCCATGACGACCACTTGGCTCTGACTCTGTGGGCACCAGAACCCATCCTTTTGTTCTGAGCTCTCTTGCCATCTGATCAAAAGGATCACACCCCTCTGCCTTCCAGGACCCCTGTAAACAGAACAGTGGTGTCCGTTTCTCTCCTTCAGGTAGGTGTAGATATTGCCAGAGGCTCACACCAGGCTTGTCTGGGAGCTTCATGCAAATGCCTTGTCACGAGAGAAGAAAAAAAAGAAAATAAATAATACTCTTGGCCTGGAGTCCTCTTTTGAACCTTTTAACACTGGAACAGTCAATCGCTTTCATCCAGACACGCATGGAGCTGCCATGGCTGTAGGAAGGATGCTGTGTGTGTGTGTGTGTGTGTGTGTGTGTGTGTGTGTGTGTGTGTGTGTGTGTGTGTGTGTGTGTGTGTGTGTGTGTGTGTGTGTGTGTGTGTGTGTGTGTGTGTGTGTGTGTGTGTGTGTGTGTGTGTGTGTGTGTGTGTGTGTGTGTGTGTGTGTGTGTGTGCCCTCCCGCCCGCGTGCGCAGGTGCATGCTGAGTTTGTGTTTGTTTGTGACTGTGTGCGTTGGGGGGGACACGAAGAATTTGCATCACATTAGCAAGGCGTGTGTTGCAATCGTCCGAGGAGATGGGTGAAGGACATGCAGGAGGAAGGAAATCTACCAAGTTTGTGATGTCCTGCCAATGTCAGGCAGGGGTTTCTGACGAGCAATATGCAAAAGCACTCTCCGACTTCATTCCACTTAATTGCTGATACGATCTGTGGCATAGCCCAAGGAGACAGGGAATCGTTACTGTACAGACTGTAGTTATTAAATTGGAGGGAAATGTCCTGAGCCAGTTTTAATGTTAAGCTGATATGCCATATGTTTCGCCCTGAAGTCCTGACCACCTCTGAAGTCGAGGGAACTGGTACAAGCTAATCAGGAGTTAAATTGAAAGGAAAATAGAAAAGATATAAACCTGTCTATTCTGCCTCCTCTCCCGCAGATAGTTTTATCTTATTGTCTTCCATTGACTTTGAAAATTCTGAGCATAATGCAGGCCGTGCGGGCACACAGCAGGTGGCTGGCCCTTTGATCTCTGCACATAGATACACCAGTGGAATTTAAATGGCATGGGTGACATCTATCTCATGAAATCATAACATGAGAGGTGCATGACAACTTTGATCGTCCCTGCCTTTTGTGTTAATTCCATTAGAGCATTCCATTTAAACAGATAATACGCAGACAGCCGCAGAGCTGTCCTTCTGTGGCCGTGACATGCATGTGAGGCGTGCGTGCGTGTGTGTGTGTGTGTGTGCGTGTGTGTGTGTGTGCGTGTGACTATTTTTGTGCGTTGGGTGTGTGTGTGTGGTTGGTTGTGCAGTTTAGTGTGTGCGTGTCTGTATGATTTATCCTAGTGCAGAAACGGCTTCACATTCACAGTGCATATTCATGATCACACAGTACAAGGACAACACCTGTCCTAGAACCTGAGGTACAAAGCGGGTGCTTTTGCAGTCAGGAGTAACGCCTGTCCAACCCCACAGGTTCTAGGGGTTTGAATCAACCACAATGCGTTCAGCTTGCTGAGCCTGAGCGTCTATTACAAATACAATTGGCTGTGTTTGGGGGAGGGAAGTCTGATGTGGATGGCCATTTCGGACACAGGGCGGCGCTCGTTCCTGGGGATCTGGATGTTGCGGGGATGCCCACACGGTACAGTTGCACCGCTCACTTCACACAGGTGTGATTTTGTTTTTTTAAACTTCTTTTATCTTCACCAAAAATAGCTGATGTATACAAGCACGCACAACATGTGCGCTTGCATGTGCGTGCGTCACAGTGATGCTAGGGTTCATGTGGTTAATTGTGATACCAACTAAATTGGGAGAAGAAAGGGCTAAACAAAAAAAACAAGGCTAATAGGCATATAAACAAAACATAAATGAAGAATAAAAACGTGAAGCACAAGGACGCCTGTTCTCTCTCAGTGAAGTGAGGGGCTAGCCGTGGCATCCATGTTACTAGCTTGTTTAGTGTGCATTACCTGTAGCAGGGCTCCGGTTGTAAGTAATTTCAGGTTGACTGACGATCCACTCCTTGGCCCTCCTGCCTGTAGCCCTGGGCAGTAGGCTGCAGTGTGGCGAAGGAGCTGTTGAACCAGTCAATTATCACTTAATAAATAGTGGACGTTTTCTATTAGTGTCTGTTAGTATGTATGTGCAATGGGGGGGTGGACTGTGACTATGGAATTGGAAAGTATATGATGGCGGTGCGTGCGTGCGTGCTGTATGTGTTTACTTCAACTCTGTAAAGCAAGCTATTTCTCTGTCCATTCGCCTTTATTGAGCTGGTGTTTATTTTATTTTTTAAGCGGGCTATACAGTACAGTATATAATATGTGCTAGGTCTATTTCTTTCCCCTCTCTCTGAGGCAGGCCAGAAATGTTGTGCTCATGAATTCCTTTCTGTACAGTATGTAAGTGGCTATAGAGCACACTTTCCAATAAAGAAAATCCATTACATAAGCAAGGGAAGAGGCAAACAATACCGATGCCAGGCGCTGTGTCTTGTCATTGATAACATTATATGGGCCCCTGGTGAATTCGATGCATTGTTCCTTGTAAGAACACACAGCGATTTCCACACGTGTAATGCATGGTGAATTTCCTGCACAGCAGAACATAGATTTCACGACCGTGAGGATACACTGCTGTAGGGATAAACACTCCACCTGAGCAGCCTCAGGAACTAGGATAACATTAATTGAACATGAGGAACCATACCTACGGGATGCCAGTCCAGCAATCTACGCTGCCCAAATTAATAATTAAAACTATCTCTACCATTATCTCGGCTTGGCTGGCGAACCATTAGCAAAAGATCCACACTGGCTGCGCCAGCCCAGACCGCTGGCATGCAGCTCTGCAGGCTTTAAGTACACAGTGGAATCCACAGTGTCTATTTAACACACCAGAACGCCCGGGGTTATTTAATCCATTAAATCATAGAGCCCAGCGATTTATAGCAGCGGAGCACTTTTACCGACGGACCGGATGTTATCCTGGATGTGGCTGAAGCAGCTAGATGTAACAAGAGGCAAACGACAACAACGGGAGGTATGATTAAATCTACCGCGACTAGATTTAGTCGGTGGGCTGTCTAACACACGATCTTTGCTTAGAATTAGACGTTATGATTTAGTTCAAGAGTTTAAGATTGTCGGTCTCGCCAGCTAAACGGGGGGAACATTTTCGATAATGTCCCACTGTTGCGCAACATTGAGTGTTGCGCAACAGGCGCTCCCAGGATATGGAGCGATGCAATCGGTTTTGATATCAATAACCTCCGTCCTTTTGATCAATCTTCGTCCTGGGAGCTGGCCGGTACTAATTGAAAGGACGGTGAACTTCGTCCTGGGCGATCGGGGTGTAAACTGTGAGGGTGTAAAAATGACATTTGTACACTCTCAGTGTTAAATCACATAGTGGATGTCACATAGTGGTGACCTCGCAATAGGGGTGTAATTATACACTTTTTATGGTAATCCATCAGAGTGTCTAGACCCAACGCCCCCAAAACCCTGAACTCCCCCCCCCCCCCCCCCTCCCAACACACACACACACACACACACACACACACACACACACACCATACATAGGACACTCCCCAAACAATGCCACCTGGAGCCAGCATATGGTGCCGGCTCCCCCCCTGGGGTGATGGGTGGGGTGGACTTCCTGTCGGGCATTGGGTCATTGGTAACCGGCAGCTGGGGGAGACCGCCCTCTCATCACATCAACAAATCTCACTTTAATTAGCTCACCTGCCGGCTTCCTCGCTTCTCCTACCCTGTGCTCCCCAAAGTCCTCCATCAAACCCCCCACGCATGTCATGCCACCCCAGCCCACTTCCCTTCCCCTGCCTGCCTGCTTCTCCTCTCCTACTGTCCTCCCCCACCTGGGATAATGCCTCGGTGCTCATCTCCACATGCACACAGAGGTGCATGTGTCTGGATATCTACATACACAGCACGCACAGAAACGTGCACACTATGGAAACAGCACACATACAAATACACATTCACAAACTATACCAACAAAGATACAGGTGCACATACTGAGCTGTGTGTACCCACATCTACAGACACATCTATGGACAGACTACGTACACATAGCACACAAATGTCTAGGTCACGGATGCAGGCAGGCACACACTTGCGTGCACAGTCACGGTCCGCTCCTCGGACCATGAACTTTGACTGTCCTTATTTTGATATTGGACTGATTTCAGTATGTTTTGTATGTATTTGCTCTTGTGTTCCTGACTGTTTCGCTTTGGTTTTGTTTTTCTTTTACTCTGTCGTTGCCTTAGTTTTGTGTATCTTATTTTGTAGTATTGTTGCTAGTGTTTCCTGTCTTCCTAGTTACTGTTAGTTACCTTGTCTAACCTACTTTGTATTTTGTCAGTGTTTCCACCTGTGTCCTTTTAGTCCCCTAAACCTATCCTAGTGTTGATTTTATTTTGGTTGCACCTGTGCCCTTTTATCCTGTGTCTATTTAAGTCCTGTGTTTGCATTGTGTTCTTGTTGGTTCGTAGTTCCATGTTGAGTGAGTTCCTGTATGTTTTCTGTGATGTTTCCTGCCTTCTTTGCCCTGTTTTTGGAAGAACCTCAGTTTATTTAATAAACCCTTCTAAGTTTATTGCTCTGCCTGCTGTCGCCTGCGTTTAACACAGACACATTCAACCGCACATGGTTAGTGCAATTAAGAAGACTGACAATTGACTTAGAGCAACCTTGTATCACATTGATTTTTAAATGGTGCCTCACTGATACACTATTAGCATTGGGTTCACCACTGAAGCCACTGCCACAGATCCCCTTCCTTCTCCCTGCATGTGTCTATTGATGCCGTTTACACATTCACAGGTGGAAATGGCCTTTTTGTCTCTATGTTGACACGTTCCACTGGCTGTTTAACGAGGTTTGATCAGTGGATCAGTGTTAGAGTCTATTGATCGTGGCCACTGTGCGCACACTTGCCCTGTGAACAACCTACATAATAGTTGAGTGCGGCCATAAAAAAGATGTCCTCTCCACTGGCCAATACTATTCCTGATTTATTCTTGCTCATTGTAACCGCGGCGCGCACCAAAAAAGGGCCAACATATTGCTCACACAGCACGTCGCACCGCGACACGTGGTGAGCTCGTCGATATGCCTCCACAACAATCCCCTGGCAGTCTCAAGCGTCTGATAAAAACCCCGCCCACGCGTCCCAGCTGTCCACCATCATCACATCCCTCCTCAGCCAGAGCCTCTGTCCCTCTGGTCTCTCTGTTTCTCTCTCCTGCTCCTAACCGCAGGGCTTCCATATGGACGCCTATTAAGGTTGCTGCTTAATTACCTATCAAAAAACATCTTGCCCACTCTTGAGGGAAGGCTAGCAGAGGAGGAAGGGGAGACACAGAGAGAGAGAGAGAGAGAGAGAGAGAGAGAGAGAATGAAAGAAAGAACAGGGAGACAGAATTGGAAATCCATTTTTATTATTGTATATACCTCCTTTATACTATCGGAGCATAACAATTGCAAGGAGAGCATTGTTTTCAAATATCATAACAGACATGTATTATTCTCTATCTCAACCATTAATTGACTGATACACGCGTACCCAAGGGTTGATTCTGAACTAGTGAACTTCCTCAGTCTTGCGTAGTGGATGTTTATACTTTAAACAGACTCTGCCCGCAAGTGATGTGCAGCTATGATTCTATTTAAGTTGGCCAAAACAACATTTTGCTGCTAGAGAGATCATTATAGATGTGGAAATGGCTTGTTTTGCCAGTAGCATAACACTGCAGGTATTTACTGTAGATAATGATACAATTAATAACAGAAAATAATATTTATTTATTTTAAGATTTGTTTTTGGATTTTCTGCCTTTATTGATAGTTTCAAGTGAAGATATAAGGAAAGAGGGAGAGACATGCAGCAAAGGTTGTCGTGAACGGGACTCGAACACGCTGTCAGGCCAGAGCTTATGTGTGGCATGTGCCTGGACCACTCGGCCAGCGGGTGCCCCAAAGAAAATTATTATTTGTACCATTATCTAGTTTTTTGCCTGTGCAATTTCACTTAATGGAGAGCACATTGTATTGCATTTAAATGCATGAGCTATAAATATATATTGATTGATTTGATTGATTGGTTGGTTGATAGTGTGATTGATTGAGCAGAGAAAGTGATTGAGACACATGTGAGGGATATGGAGGCGAGGGTGTGAGATTGATGTGGAAAAAGGTTGAGCCCATGCATCTCTGTGATAGATCTGAGTAGATGGTGATGATGGTGGGAGTTGTATTAAACACTGCATGTCGGACAGACGTGTAGAAAGTCAATTGACGGTGAAAATATTGTTTGTTTCAACATTTTGTGTTTACAAACAAGCACTGTGAGAGAGGAGGAGAAGAAGGAGGGTATCTGGTGAGGAGGAGGCTATAAATTACTTGTGATTGATGTTTGCCGCCTTGGAGGACGACAGTTAAAGGCATGCAGGATCCGTCTTTGACCCCCCCCCCTCCCCAATACACACCACTCCCAGCTGGATGGCACGAAATTAGATGTACCGTCTGCCAACATGGCCCCACCACCTTAACAGTCTCGTCTTAGAGACACGTACGTACGCACACAGGCACGCACGTGCAGACTTGCACACACACAAATTCTAATTCAAGCTAGCTGATTACTGGTCAGAACATTGTATTTGTATGGGTCCCTTTATTTATTTATTTTTCCTATATTTTGTTTTTAATTGCATAAAACATTACCAAATGTTTTTTTTTAGTAAGGTCATGAAGAAATAAAATAAAAAACAGTGACAATGGCCAATCTTGTAGAGCTAAAAAGGTTTGGGAACACATGCTGTATTCAACAGCAGGCCTGTTGTATTCAACAGCACATGGAGACGACCCAGGGCCCATAACCCTCGCCCAACCTTCCTTCTCTGCTTCTTGGCTCTGCAAATGTCAATTTCTATCATTCAGATGATAGACCATATCAGACATCTTTCAGATCAAGCCTACATGTCCACAGAATACATATTGGTTAACCTCTGCATTTCGTCTGATGGGTGCCACTCTTTATTGGCAATAAATAGTCTGTCACCTGCCGTGGCACAGCGCTGCAATTTAATCTAGAGCCATGTGTATTACCCAGGTTTGGCCAATTTAAATTCCAAAGGTAAATGTCACATATCACTTGAAGAATCATTTAGGAGTTCACAGCAAATACCTTGCATTTTCAGGATTGGAATTACCATGGGTAACCATGGTACCATGGGCACCGTGGCAAAATTGTCTCTCCCCAGTATGTAATCATAGACTCCATCAATCTCCATTCATCTGGAAATAGCTATGGGGAAATAGAAAAGCTGCACCCCTAAATCTGCCTTCACATTTGTACACATTCTCTTGACACAGATATTATATGGCCTGGGCTGAACCAAAACAACAACATGCATATGTACAGTACAGTACAGTACAGTACAGCACAGTACAGGAATGAAAAGTAAGACATAAATAAAATATATTTTTCTTTGGCATTTGGCATTTTGAGGTTGGATAATGAGGTTAATAACATAAACAAACTTAACAAAGAAAATAGTGAATGTAATGCATATTATTGTAAATAGCTTTGAATAAAGCTGCTATAGCATAAGGAACTGCCCTGGCGAATGAAATGGTAGTTTTGCTGGGATTTCTCTTCTCAACAGTGTGGGGACTGGGGAGGGAGTGGGCTGAGAACACGGCAGTGCGTAACATGTGTTACTATTGCAACACATATAATTTTATTTCAAGCCATCAACGAGGATATTACTTGAATTCAACACCACTACACTGCCAATGTAAAATACATGCTCAAGTATGACACACTTAATAGTAATACATAAATAATAATTTATTTATTTTTGTTATGTGACACAAAATGGAGCATAGCAGTGTGGTTTTCTGGATCCACTTTTTGTTTTTGTCTTACATTAGCACAATGTGCAGCTCTGAGTGTATAGTAGGAAACAATCTGTCAATATGTCTATAGAAATTAACGTGATGGGGGTGATTTCCTGTCATACCAAATTGTTATACGTACCTTGAAATGTAAATATATCAGACAGCTTCTGGGCTTCTCTCCTAGTTGGATCAAGGCCATCCTGCTCAAGTAGAACAGGTCAAAGTTTTAGGGGAACTCTTTATAGATGGGCAGTGTTCCATAATGATGCAGCGAAATACTGCCTCCTTTGCTTACCTGAGTTCCCCTATGAGTTCTATAAACATGCTGAAAGCCTACCTTTAAAACCTCCCACTGCTGCACTCTGACATAGTTGTTGCCCACAAGCAAACGATTAAAAAGCAACAAAACAATGTGAAAAACATTGAGGTCCCTATTTTTGGAGGAGACACATCGGCGTGAGATGTATTGCGCACGGGACCTAAGGAGCAGTGGTAAGTTTCTCCCCGCCTGCATGTTTGATAGGGAGTGTGTAGTTTGCACATCAGCAGAGCACTGCAGTTTTGGTGTTAACAAGGACCACGATTCATGCCAGCTGTCGAGCGCCTGCTTCGAGCATGTGTGTTATTGAGGCACCATTGCTATTTCATCCATTCCTAGTTTCATCATTTTAGAATTTAGATGAAGCTGGCACATCCAGAATGATAGACATCTTTAAATCACACAAACCCATTTACTGCTCTTTTTACCCGAATACCACTTGGTCACTATCACTCTTGAACTGTCGGACATACAATGAACATCTTTTTTCCCTGGATTCTGTGGCATTTCTTTCTTGTGTGTGTGCAAAGTAGACAACAATAGCTGTCTTATTGTGTCAAAAAATGCATTTACGTGAATTCCAGCTCCCCCCAGTTAGAAATTCCCCAGTGGTCTGTACTTGGCCACTTCCTTTTTCCCTCTCTTTGCCGAAAGAGCTAAAAGTGTTAATTGCTACCCGTTGTTGTTAGCTTGAAGAATTTTTGCTGAATGTTCGCATATTATGTTGCATGTGGTTTTATTGGCCATAATTGAAACCACCTGTGACACAACCGCAGATATATTCAGACTAATCATCGTGCCACCCTTGTGCCACCATTCTCCAGTCCTGAAAATAAAGTCTGTCTTTAACTTTGTCGCTGCTATCTACGTTTAAAAACGTAGCTAGGCTATCGGTACCTACTGGTGCTATCTACGTGAATGTTCGTAGACAACCAGGATTTTTTAATCCAGCTCCATTGAGCTTCCAGGATTTTCAAAGCGCTGTATCTCAAAAGGTTCGAGCGCTGTCCATGGTGAGCCGCCGCGCACCCAACGATCATAAATAATTTGTGAGTTTGTACCGCATCGCTGAGCACATGTAACTGGTTGTAACGATAGCTAAGGGGTCACTGGAGTGGTCACTGTGCTCATAACAAAAGCCCCCACCTCCCTGAATAACCCGGAAAGGAAACGAGGATCGTAGAGTTAGTGGACAGGTGGCATTCCTTAGGTGTGCGTATGCTGCCACCTGGCTGCACAGAAAAAGTTCATTCTGATCAAGAAAATGGGAGAGGGCAATTAAAACACTGCCACAATTTCATCATCACATTTTCTTTCACAATAGGCAGATGATGAGTAATGGCTGTCCAAAAATATGACACACAAAATAAATATTCCAAGTCTGTTTTTCTTGGCCCCGGGTGTGTTGTAAAACAATATTTTCTTGTTGTAGTCACGCAGAGCTGTCAGCATTTGTGTACATTTATAAATTAATACATAACCCATGGTTCAAAAGAGAATCCAAAGCATACCCAGTTGACTATTAAGTTTGACTAATACTTCTAGGCAAACTGCTTCCTTGTATTTAACATAATATGCCCATGCTGTTATAGTATATCATTTGTCTTTGTTCCTTAGTCCATGGCTCTATTATGAATGGCTGCTGAAGACACCAGCCTTCACCAACACATGAATAATAATGCATTCACACAGTTAAACACAGATAAAAATATGCATGTTAAAGAAACTAACACAAGACCTAATGCCTAACTATTTTGACAGCCATGGTTGCCAAACTTGCCATATACGGTACTGTAGTAGTCAGCCATGTGTTAGTGTTGAGATTATATTAGCGTAGTAGTGATTAGATGGACTGTGCCATTACAAAAAAATAAGGGAAAAAAAAGTCCTAGATCTAATATCCACAGCAGACATCTGTCCTCTCGAAGATCTAGGAGCTGAACCTCGAGTTTTTGTTCAATATTTGTAAGTCTTGACAGTTGTTTCATATTGTATAGTGTCAATATTACAGAGCACTCCGAGCTACATTCTGTGAATGAAAGGTGTCATTCAAATAAGGTATAATAAGAGCAGTCTGCTAGCTTTTATTACTGTGGATTTTCTGTCAAAACATTGGCGCCCAGGTGACTAACATAATGGTTTCAAATTCAGAGGGATTCAATGGCAGGCTCCACAGCATGACATGTTTTCAGAACATCCCTTTCATATACCTGAGGCTTTTGTCCGCACCGTTGTGTGATTGCCTCTGTACATTGTGTCTGCACGGAGATTCCGCAGAAGAATAAACGCTGTCAAAACTCAACTGAAATGACAAAGCTGCGTCAAATTAAAAATGTTAGTACTGCGATTTTTGAGCGGCACACCATCTCCAATAAACAGCCATGTGTGTCCCTATGTCTGTCTGTCTGTCTGTTTAGAGTATGACCCAGACCTATTGACCCTGCTGTTTAGAGCCGGGCCATTCACACACACACACACACACACACACACACACACACACACACACACACACACACACACACACACACACACACACACACACACACACACACACACACACACACACACACACACACACACACACACACACACACACACACACACAGACTGCACTGCTCAGTTCACACAGGTGTGATTTTACATTTCTAAATGCTAAATGCATTATACAGTACAGCATGTTTTAATCAATATTTGTATGCTTCCACAGCTCGAAGCTGCTCTTCACAATCCAGTTCATTGTGCCCTGTTGGGTTTCTCTGCAGCGAGCACCTCTTTACCTCAAGGCTACCTCTGGGTAAGTTACAGTATTGTGTTAATGTCTGGCTTTTATCATGTGGCAGCCAATTCTATGGACTTTTAATGTTGTCTTGCTCCCCAAAAAATCAGCAAGGCCCCCAAAATAACCTTTGTTAGCCTAAGCACTTGGCATTGAAGAAAGTAATGAAGAATTGCACCTTCCTATACCAGATTCAAATACAATCAGTATTTATTGGACCAAATGTTGTCCTTAACCAACGTCTGTGTGTGTGTGTGTGTGTGTGTGTGTGTGTGTGTGTGTGTGTGTGTGTGTGTGTGTGTGTGTGTGTGTGTGTGTGTGTGTGTGTGTGTGTGTGTGTGTGTGTGTGTGTGTGTGTGTGTTCTCTCTGTGAAAACAATTAATTCACCTGAATGGTGCTAATAGTTGCTACTACTACTTTCTTTCTTCAGCAATATATGCAATACATGTACACAAGGCATCACCCAAGTCTGCAAACACTTTGAGTGTACAGATTTCCGGACTAGCTATGGACTAGTATGCTTAATTTATACTGTAGGTGTCACAGGTTGAGAGCTTATTTGCTATGTTTGCTATGCAACACAGGTGTATAAATCATGCTTAAATTGATAATTAATTTATAACGGGAGTGTGCAACTATTCCTCTTTATTTTTACATTGTTTCTCCTGCACCTTACAAAGACTTCACCCTCAGCATTTTTGCTGAGGGTGAAGCATTTCGCAAATTGTCGTATTTCATTCAGCTTGCACTGTGCGTGAAATTAACATCTAATTTGCTAATGCAGCAGCTAAAGTAATTATGCAATCAACGGGGTGGGACTGCTTTCTAGTTGCATGTTTGCAGGAGTTCTTAAAAAGGTGCAGGCTCAACCAGCCCAGGAAATTATGTACTTAAATTTGAACTGAATTTGACATATTGATTATTGAAGAAACTTGCCAAAACATTTTGGATGGACAGTGGACACACAATGCAATTCTAACTGAGAAGAACTGAATTTGGGGGATTATATTTGGATCACAAATCAAACCCCTGAAGTTTAGAGGGCAAAAAAAAGACAAACTAAATAAAATGTTGTTTACAACCCACTGCAGCGATCAGGGAGCTGACCCAGTCATATAAAGCAGATAAATGACATGGGATATGGTTTATCCATGTTCATGAGTGAATACATAGAACGTCTGATATATTTACTGTATGTTTGATTAAATTCTGATTACGTTTACCACATTAACCCTGATGTCCATGTATACTATAGTCCACCTTTGCACGTGAGCTTTCATGTGAGCTTGTACGTCTGCATTTATTTGCTACCAGAGTTGGGACTGCGGTGCGGCATTCACACCTACATCGCACCACCAGTCCGTGCATTTGACTCTGGATATAATATGTGCATTTGACAGCCCCTGGGGGCCGTTCTGTTGTGTCTGACATCAGTGCACATTGAACTTTCTGTTCCATATATGTGGAGTTGTCAGCCCCTTAGGACACACATAGGCCATGATATTCCACCTGCGGTAGATATTCTGTAGATTGAAATGACCCGGGTGGAAATGATCCCGATGCCAGAGCTTGACTATTGGCAGAATGGAATGGAGAAGTTGTGTGGGAGGTTCAAGGTCATCTTCGATTTCTTGCAGTAGAGTAATTATTGCGTGACTGACTAATCTATACCCTTTGATGATTTCTTGCTCAGTGAGTGGAAACAGTGTGACTGTTGTTCCAAAGATTATCTCGGCATAGCCTAGGGCCCGTCGGCCCGAGGTCTACGTCTGTGGCTCCTCCTTCTGCTGCCCTCCCCAATAACCTTCCTTTGACATACAGTGCATATACTCATTACGGCTGCCCTCCACAATTACACATGTCCTCTCATCAAGTTGTAAACATTTGACAATTATGTACATTCACATGAGGGGAATGCGTTGCCTTTGCATTATTTGTAAAGTCCTCTGCAACGTGGTCAGATCACCAGGCTCGATTTACGAACGTAACTCAGTTTCTTTTCTTGGTACCTTGGGGGGAAATGTGAAAGTTGAATTAATAATAAATAGCCTAAAATTAATTTGAGGTGACAGGAACACCTTCTAGATTTCCTGGAAAAGGCAGGTTCTGGAGTCGAGCACTGGCCAGTTCAGGCACAAAATAAGCCCTGAATACAGTACATACTCAGCATCCTGCCATCCTGCTTTCCTTTAACATACTGTAGGCTGTATATTCATTATACTGCTGCCATCCCCACTAACCTTCCTTTAACATACTGTAGGCTGTATATTCATTATACTGCTGCCATCCCCACTAACCTTCCTTTAACATACTGTAGGCTGTATATTCATTATACTGCTGCCATCCCCACTAACCTTCCTTTAACATACTGTAGGCTGTATATTCATTATACTGCTGCCATCCCCACTAACCTTCCTTTAACATACTGTAGGCTGTATATTCATTATACTGCTGCCATCCCCACTAACCTTCCTTTAACATACACACTCAGTACAGCTGGCGTCCTCAACAGCCTTCCTTTAATGTACATTACTCATTACCGCTGCCTTCACCACCACAACTTTAGTTCAAGATGCTCTTATTTGCACCTGCTCTTTAGAAGCAGATCATTTTCAATTCGCAAAATTGACCTTTGCAAATTGTGAACATTGATAAATGCACTGACATGTGTACTCAGTAACACTTCTCTCCTCCATGCAGTTTGCACAGTCCTCCCTTTAGGTGCATGCTTTACCACCACACCGCATCAAAACGGTTTGTCCTTATTTTAAGCATAGCAAAGATTTGCAATGAGAAGATACCATTTATACTTAATCGTATGACATGTCCGCCTGACAGAAATCTACACGCTTAAAATGCATTGCATCCGCAACATATTGCGGGCTTGTACTTTGGCATGTGACACTGTTGGACAATGTATATACAAAATAACTATACATTTATTATAAAACAAGTATAAATTAAGCATTTACAATTTGCAGAGATAAATCGCAACAGCCTTACCCTTACGGTTTAATGTCCAACATGCCATACATTGTACATTCATTCATAGAAATGAGGAGGGAAAAAGAAGAGTAAGAATAGGACTTATTCTGGAAAAATAAAAAAAGAGAATGTTGCTAGGAAACCAAATTAATATAGTATGCAAATTTACTGAAGGTAACTACAGGGAGTTTTATGATGAGTGGGGAAAGAATGTGGTGGAAGAATAGTGTATCACAGTGCTGCACTTGTGGGGATTTAACTTGATTTAGAAAGAAGGAGGGCGAGATTTCACTGGAAAAATAAAATACATCTTCATTTTTCATTTATATTACCACTATTCTTCGTTTTCTTCTTCAAATTTGTCACAAAAGTGGACAATTTATTGGGCAGTCCTCCCAAGACTTGGAGAAGGTGTTTAAATCAAATGAAAGCCCCCTAGGACACACAGGCAAGTCCTTCTCCGTTTCTGTGTGTGTGTGTGTGTGTGTGTGTGTGTGTGTGTGTGTGTGTGTGTGTGTGTGTGTGTGTGTGTGTGATTTCATTCCAAAGCCTGATTTATACTTAAATCTCACAACACGACACACTGCGACGTGTTGTGAAGTTGTAGATTTGCTGCTATTTTCAGTGTGCGACACCAGTGTATAACTCAGCCTTAAAATAAGATCTTGGGCGGACTAAGATGGGGGAAAGGAGATAATATACAGTAGATCGCATTTAGAGTAGCTTACGACGATATAAGTGTGCAAGGGAGACTAGGCTATTTGACCTTGAGGCGGCCTTGGAGGCCGTATCATTACAGATCAGTCGAAAGCCCCTTGAGCTTGTCCTCTCACATCAGTTATGGTTGTGCGCGTGCTGCTTGTAAGTGTTCCAGCTATAAAACATTTTTGTTATTTTATCACGGCCTGTGTTTTATGGCTGAGTGCAGACCGAATGTCCAATTTGGGACAATAAAGTGTTGCTGTTGGGAGACAGACTTGAATTTGATTGTGGTGGAAGAGGGTGTGTAGCAACTCTCACTGCATTACAAGGTGCAGCTCAGAACTGTTAATCCCTATGCACTTGAATTCCATAGTGAAGTCATCCGTTTTTAAATCATAGCCTCCAGGCAAAGTGACCCTGACCCTGCTCATGTATTTTTCATAGCTGTTTTTTCCACAGACTACGTTTGTCATCCCTCACAGAGTTAGCTGATATCAGAGGCAGTTCCTGAACCCGCTGAGCTAGCTAGACTTCCAAATGTACAGATAGGTGCATGATAGATGCTAGAGAGAGAGAGAGAGAGAGAGAGCTATGACAGACAGACAGACAGACAGGCCTTTATTGATCCCTGTGGGGAAATGCAAGAAACCATTTAGTAGTACAGCATCCAAACGCATTTAACATAATCAGAACGTTTATAAGGCTTCCAAACAACCCAAGGGATTCTATAAAACCATAGTTCCATTGCAGTTCTCTTCCTTTAAGGAAGATAAAAAGCACTATTGATAAAGAGTGGTAGGGTGGAGAATCAATCATGAATGTCATTGAAGTCATGAGATGTTGCACACACCCTATTTTCATTTCCAGTGTGCGACACCGGCCATGCAACTAAGTATAACTCTGGATTAATATGAAGTCGTGCGGACCCAGCGAGGATAAACAAATGGCTGTGCATTCCCACCCCCATTGAGCTCTATACCTCCCTGGCAGGCTTGTCAAATAAGGGCTGACACTAATCATGTTAAAGTGAGATTGGCTTGAGGGGTTTTCTCTGGGCTTCTGAGTAATGACATTGTTTCTAATCAGCCTAATACAAAAGTGTTGCCCCGTGTTGCCTCTACCTAGTACCTACCTTCACTGTCCCACTTTTCCTCTCCGGCATCCCATCTCTCAATTTTCAAGAGACGATAAAGTCGCCATTAACTCTCCTTATTACCCATATTCAAGTGGCGAATATCCATAGCGTCGCCGAGAGACAATTTGGTATGCTGCTTTTGTCAGAGTCGATGCACGCTTTATTGACCCATAGTTTTGGCTCCTTGCAAATACTATCGAGCGGAGCCCACCATGCCTCCATGCCCACCCAAAACCCACACCAACCCACTTCCTTGCTTGGTCCAGCCAGGCCCATCTAATTAATTCTGGCAGGGCATTTACTGCTGGGGAAGTTTTTTCTGCTCCCTGGCTGAAAAGAAGAAGCTGTCCAGGGCACAAGTCCAGCTATCTATTCCTCTAAATAAATAGTGATGACTTTGTCAGGCCACAGTAATTTCACTAGATCTCTTGGGGAATTGAATCGAGAAGAGGAAGAGAAAGTGCATGGTGCTGGCGACAGGGGTGGCACGCACCCATTCCTGTGTGTGCGTGTGTGTGTGAGAGAGAGAGAGAGAGATTGAGTGGTTTATACACTATATGTGCAGATGGAGGTGTGAGTGTGTACTGTACGAGGTGGTAGAGTGTGTCTGTGTTAGCTGCACAGAGTCACTGGAAGTAGAATTTTTGGGGGCAGCCTCCCTGCAAGATAAGTCCTCCCTATCTTTCTCTCTCTCCCTGTGAAACAAACCATTATTTGTTCTGGCTCGTTCTCCAGGGGCCCACGGGATCGCTCCCGTCCAGATCCCGCACGCTGATACAAATCAAACAAATGATTGCATGCAAATAAGGGTGAGCGTGGAGGAGAAGAGCTAAAGACTATATTTAGCTCATGTCATATTCAGAGACTATGATTCATATACAGAGGAATACATCTTCTAGTAAACAAGTACCCCCCACACGCACGCACATGCACGCACACACATATGCACACACGCACGCACATTTTATTTTACCTGGAAGGTGTATTGCATTTCAGACCAGGTACCTACATGTACAGTATATTGAAAAACACACCGTGACACACTTGACACAGAGTTGTTTGGGAATAGGTAGCAACAACTATCTAATTTAAATTGTGCCAGACAATAGTTTACACTTCACAGGCTCCTGCTGTCTCATTGCCAGGCATAATAAATATAACAAATAGAAAGTCAAGCCTGTTTTTTATGGTGGGACTGATCTTTACAGCAGTGGTTGTCAGGCCGCGACCCCCAAAAATAATCCTATTTGAACTGGGGACCCTCCCACCCTGACAGGCAATATTCATTCAATATTGTGAAAATAACTCGGCTATTTTCCTCTTGCCTCTTTCTTATTTTATTTGACAATTTGGCCAATATTTAACCAGTTTTTATAGTATCGTTTGTTGACCTTTGAATGCATTAATGGACTTTTTTAAATTAATTTGTTTAAAGCAGCTATAACATGCATTTTAAAACTGTTTTTAAAATGTAATATCATATTGCCATAAGTCCCTCAAACATATTTCTAATGGTTTGAGCCTAAATTACCACTTTGATATAACCAGTCCATGGCATTTCTTTTTTGCTTCAGAAGATGTTTTAGCTGCAGTACCAGACTGTCCTGAGGTGGTGGGGGCACTGATATGCAAATGATTTAATATTTGAGTCATTATAATCATCATCATCCTTCGAGTGCCCTCGAGATCTGCGACACAAGCTGCTTCCACTGGTCTCTGTTGCTCATTGCCACACCAAGTTCATTCACAGTCAGTCCTGTGTCCCTACTCAGAACATCTGGAAAAGTGAGAGGTCGTGTTCCTCTTGATGGGCAGGGTAGTCTCCACAGAAGAATATCCGAAATGACCTGGTCTTTTGCTCTGTGGCAGTGTCCAGCAAAGCGGAGTCTTCTTTCTGCCACCACAACTGAGATGGGGGGGGGGGTGCCTCCATAAATCTGAGCTTTTGTGGGATGGTCCTTCCATGAGAGGTTCTGGACACACATGAGGAGTCTTGTGTATGTTCCGTCAAGACGATCCCGAAACTCCTTATTCATTGTCCATGTTTCGGCACCATAGAGAAGGATACTTTCCACACAGGCTTTGAACAGGTTGATCTTGGTAGCTCTTGAGATGTCTGACTGCCATATAAGATGTAGCTTATTACAAGCACTCCAGGCCTGTCCTTTCCTTGTCAGGAAGTCCTTTCTGCTACTGACTACGTATGATCCAAGCTATTTGAAATCCTCAGTTTGTTTGATGTCACTGCCGTCCATGGAGCGGATGGTTGGGTGAACAGAGTCTTCATTCAGAAGCAGGCATTCTGTCTTTTTGGCATTGAGCAATAGGCCAACTTTGGCTGCTGACACTTCTAGTGATGTTAAAAGCTCTTGAGCAGAGTTTATGTGTTCAGCAAACAGTGCGATGTCATCCGCGTAGTCAAGGTCGGTCAGCCACTTCTGACTTTGACGACCAGATCTTCTGCCTATTGTGAGACCTCTGGAGGAGATGGTATCCATCGCTTGCCTAAGGACGTAGTCAACGACAATGACAAAGAGAAAAGGAGCGAGTGTGTCACCCTGAAGGATGCCTGTGGTTGTCTCGAATTCCTTTGTTGGTCCATCAATGCTCTGCACAAAGCAGACAGGGTTCTCATACATCACTGCTATTCCATAGTTGAGCAGTATATGCATAATAGCTTTCCTGTTCACGCTATCGAATGCTTTGCAAAAATCTACAAAAATGATGGAAGCTTTCTTCTTTGATACCCGGAGTTCTTTGATGATTCTCCTTAAAGCAAGGATCTGTGGTAGAGTTGATCTTTTCTTACGGAAACCATTTTGGTTCCTACGGAGAACTGGGTCAACATGAGGTGTAATGCGGTTAAGCAGAAGAGAGTTGTAGATTTTGGAAGCAATGGCTGACAAGCATATACCTCTGTAGTTCCCAGGCTGCTGGAGGTCGCCTTTCTTGGGTAACGGTATGAGGCTAGATATGGAGAAGGCAGTGGGTTTGTTGCCCTTGCGTGTTTCGTTGCAGAACATGAGGAGCTCTTCATGAAATAGTTCATGTTTCCATATGATGGCAGGAATACCGTCAGGTCCAGGGGTCTTTGACTTGCCGATTCCTTTGATGATGGTCTGAAGTTCATCCATGGAAAAGGGGTCAGTTCTGATAGGCAGTTTGTTAGAAACCTTTAGGTTGTAGAATGGAGCACTTAGGTCGACTGGCTGCTGATCAGTCATTATAATACTGCTGCTAGATAAACCCAGGCTTGTTTCCATTCCATACCAGCTTGGAAAATCAACAATGGTAGACATTGTAATCAAAGTGGAAATGCAAATTTGGAACTGAAGACTGAAGAGGTGTAGGAATTATACAAAGTAGGGTGATACTGATGACATCACGCATATGACCAAATCAGTTGAGCTGTTCCTGAGAGCAATTTCCATAAAAGCCCCTATATGATGAGAAAGCTTTATTGTTCAAAATTGCACATTTGTGGGGATAGAAAATACATAGGAGAGCCCCAAAAACACCACCAATTTTGAAAAAGTTGAATTTTATGTTATATGTCCAAATAAATGAATAAAATTATGTGGGTAATAAGAGCCACTGGACCATACCGATGTCAATACATGGCATTGTCTATTCACATCTTTGGTATACAACTATACATACCGGTAAACTTCACATTAAACCTTTTGTTTAGAGTAGAGTATGTTTGTAGTTTTTACAATGTCATTAAAACACTACTGAATCAGTCATTTATGTTTGACAAACACCATAAGTCATGGATGATTGAATTTATTTTGTAAATCAATATTTTCTCCAGGGAATACTTTGGGCTCGACTTTTCGAATAAATCTACATTCATTTGAATAACAATATACATATCTTTGAAAAACGGTGTTATGTTCCATAGCCTGGCGAACACATATCCAATAGCCTGGAGGGCTGGTGGGTCTGAGGTTATGAATTCACAAAAATAACATGGTTGTCTGTGACCGATATTTCTTGTGCACACTGCCTACTGGCAGCATGCACAAGAAATATGATGCTGATCGTTCAAATACTTGCAAGATGAGAGATGCATATTATAATCTTTATTTATTTATTTGTATGCAATGCATGCGTGCACGGCACACGCAGCACACACACACACACACGCGCGCGCGCACACAATGTGTGTCCCTGTGCACTATTTGTTTAAAAGGAGCTTTGGAAAGTTTGCTGTCTATGTTAGTGGCTCGATATTGATAAAAAAGCAACAAATGGCCAATACTGTGTAGCAAACATGGGCTATATGATGTACATTCCACTGACAAAACAGTCCCGGGTGCACAGGGAGGGACACACATAAATGGGAACGATCAGCCAGCCAGCTACTAAGGAACTGTGTGTGTGTGTGTGTGTGTGTGTGTGTGTGTGTGTGTGTGTGTGTGTGTGTGTGTGTGTGTGTGTGTGTGTGTGTGTGTGTGTGTGTGTGTGTGTGTGTGTGTGTGTGTGTGTGTGTGTGTGTGTGTGTGTGTGGGGGGGGGGGGGGGGGGGGGGGGGGGGGTGTAAATGGTGCATTTATTGACACTCTTCCCCTCACAGCTTTTTTCCTTGTCTGTCCTCCTCAAAACAGAGCACTGTCCTTTTTATACCATCGGTGACCCCAAAGTTGCAATCAAGCATATCTTTTCAAATAAAGCATACAGTATGTTGCTTTCTTACCTTACTACATAGACCAATTATTTGTTTAAAACATTGGGACTAGCATTGACCTGGAAGAGACCAGACAAACCAAGTATTACACAGTGGTTCAGGGAATTGTCTATATGTTTACCTTTGGAAAAGATTGCATATATTCTTGAGGACAAACAAGAAGTGTTTCAGGAGGTGTGGGGCCGTTTTATTAGATACATAAAGTACAATAATTTGTCGCATTTAATGGATGGAGCTGAAGAGGAGTAGTGCTGTTGTTGTTGTTTTTTTGTTTTGTTTTTTGGTTATTGGCCCCCAATAAAATTGCAATATTGTTCTGCTGGCATTCACTCTCATTTAGAGCTTCAAGTGCAGGTGTGTGAGCATGGGCCCTGCAACTTTGTTGAGTTTGTAAACATATACAGTAGGTTTAGTGTTAGGGGGGAACATAGAACCCGAGGAACACATTGGTAAGTTCTAAGTTCTGAGCTCTCTTTTAACATGGACATATCTCTTGGACACACAATGTGTCGATTAATGCAGATTTGCTTCAAGCTGCAGAAGGAATTTGAGAGTTTCTCTTTGTTTGTTACTCTATTGATTATATGCACACGGCTGCCATCTTGTCAGCAAGGTGCTACCTAGGTCACGGTGCAACTTCCCATAGACAGCCCATTCATCCAAACAGAAAAGTCCTATCTAATTGTATTAAATAACGTCAAACTCACCAACATTGCTGCTGTACGGAAAGCTTGAATTATCCTCTTTCTATCTGCAATGTTTGTTTAATAAAAATCCACGTATAGACATGTTATGAGCTACTCCCTGTCAAGAAATGATTTGCTGTATTAAGTGCTGGAGTTTGGAAGTGCTCGTTGACTATCACTCAACAACCCATGTGTACCACCTGTTTAGAATTTGCAATGCAGGAGGCAGCAGGAGGTTGCTTTACTGATAACGAGTGCTTCCAAACTCTGACACATTACAGAAAAATAATCATCTGCAAGGAATTTCTTGACAGGAAGTAGCTCATAACATGTCTACGGTGGATTTTTATGAAACAAACACTTTGCAGATAGTAAGACGATAATTCAAGCTTTTCATACAGCTGCTATGTTGGTGAGTTTGATGTTATTTAATACAATTAAATAGGACTTTTCTGTTTTAAGAACTGTTTGATGTTCTAAAGATGACATTGGGAATCCATTACAGACTGTAGTTTATGATTCTGAATGATGTTAAAGTGAGGTAGAGTTACTTTACTGAAACGTAAATTGCTGGCAGGCAAATTCAATGTGTAGTAAAGGAACATTATCCTCTGGCCTCTTTTAGATGAAGGTAGCGAACACACATTGTGAAAGTCAGAGCTTAGAGAGATTTCCCACATCCTTCTCCTCTTCCCATTCTGTTCCCCTTGTATGCTCCTTAGTCCATATAGTTCATTATAAAGCTCCTATTGTTATTTATGAGGAAGAAGTCAAGCATGTATTCTTTTATATACAATTTTGATGTAGTGATAGTCTAGAGTAGACCATCTGTTATCCCGGAAAAACATTGAATTTGTCTGCAATAAATAAAAGCAAAACGAATCATTCATTTTCTCCACCGCCTTAGGTCTTTTGGGGGCGAGAAGCCACTTTTTATTTTATTGTAATAGTGTTTATCCATTACTATAAAGTCAAAACTCTTACTAAATGAAAATCTGCTCCAAGATTGTTGGCATATTGCTTGACAAACTATGAATCAGCCCACCATAATACCATATTACGGTTTGCCAACACCATTCTCTGGCAAGTTACATGATGACCACGCAATGTTACAGTTTTCTTTTTCTTCAAAATGCTTAGTATTGTACCCGTGTCCAAATTAACAGATCTGTAAGTTGTCGACACGCCATGAGCGGTGCATTGGTGGTTCGTACAGTATGTCTATTATTTTGAAGCACATTACGCGTATGGGGTTGAGAGGCAATGATGTAAACTACTACATAGCCAAGTTGGCAGTTGATAATAATATTGATAGGCCTTATAATTGTAGCTCTCTTTGGGACTGTTGCACTTTGACCGCAAGTTACATCAAATATTTTATTTCTGCTATAAGTCCTCTCTCTCTCTCTCTCTCTCTCTCTCTTTCACTCGGTATAACAATTGAAACGCGGCAACGGGTGCCCTGGCCAATTGACATATTAGTGGCTTTTTTCTCTCTCTATCTCTCTCTTTCACTCTGTTTTTTTCGGGTTTTCGGGCCTAACATTATGGTAATTGTTAGGGTTGTTAGGGACCCAGTTAGGGTAGGGTAGAGCCGGGCTTTAATTCTCAGGCCCGATGAGAACTCTAATTGTTACCATTACACACCCGATATACAGTGTTCCATGATTTATCCCTTATTCTCACACATTTCTGTGTTGCCACTGCTGTTATGTCCTACTGCCACTAGTGAAGAGCCCCCACCGGGAGGACGTTAGCCTGGCATTGCCGGATTGATCACGGGGGGTTCCTCCACGGAGTAACTTGTGAGTGATCCCACGTGGTCGGTCTGGTGATGCCAGGCCAGGAGGATGTAGCATAGAGGGAGGATCCGAGTCCCCCAAATGGTAGGATTTAAGTGGTTTCATAATGAGGTCAGTCAATCCTATGATTCAATATGGAAGGTCATCCCAGACCAGATGTACAGTATGTTGAAGGCCCTCATTGTATTATGTGATAGTGTTACGTTGTTCTGTTAAATGTATGTATTTTGTTTATCATTTTCTCTTTGGTTTTGCAAATAGTGCTATTGGTGCAGAAACCTCTGATAGTACTGTCCTCCTTCACCTCCCCGCTCATCATCATTATCATCATCACCCCCCCCCCCCCTCCCCCTATGGTGTGATGATTTGATCCATTGATCCAGGTGAGATCTTGACCTTCTACTTGACCGTCTTCTTCTCCCCGCAGGTGGCCGGTGGGGATGACGGATCACAGGGTCATTTGGAGATCTTTTCTCTCAACAGGCCCACGCCACGGGCGGTCAAGAGCCTGCAGGTGGGCTCGCCTGTCCGCTGTCTGGAGTATGTGCCTGAGCCGTGTCTGTCTGAAGACGTGGAAGGCGGGGCTTACAGGGCCAACCCGTCGGGGTTGGGCAGAACGGTCCTTGTGGGGCTGGACGACGGCAGGTGAGTTTCTATTCATTACAAGAGAGGCTATAGTACCTGAAGAGGGTACACACACACACACGCACGCGCGTGCGCACTCATACACAAAATACAGCAATATAGCAATAATGCTTTACTGTGATTATGATGCAACACGCACCGCTATGCGGTGCTCACACCTACATCACACCACCGATCCAACCAATATACCCATATATGGAGATCGTTGTATCTATCTTGTCCCTTTTATGGCCATATCTATAGTAGATCGATGAGTTCATCAGTGTGCACATACTGTACAGTGTATATGGGTGTGCCCCCTTTTGTGCCCTTATGTCAAGTCAGCCCAGCTGCGCCTGATGCCATGACGAGGTTAGACGACATACTCCATATTTGGGCGTAGTTGCATTGGGAACTCCTTATTGTTATGGCTGAGCCATAGTGACATGTGGTCCATCCTGTCCTCTCTTAAGCCAATTTTAATATAACAAGAAGATGGATACAAGATGCTAACAGAAGCACCGAACGAAGTACCCATAATCCCTATAAAGAAGGTCTTAAACAATAATAACAGTAACATTACAGTGGAGACACTGCTGTGGCCAAATCAGAACCAGTTCTGAATCCTCCGTTTGAAACTTGCTGCAGGTCATGCTGTGATGCTATTTGCATCTGATTCGTGCGGAGGGCTGTATTGGTATTGAATGCATGCACAATTGAAACACTGTCGTATCGTATCCCCCCCTTCTCTCTTTTAATTGCATTCAATCAACTATTGGTAGTGAGCAATGAAGAATGAAGGCATCTGTTACTCAGATGTTATTGCTTTAATTCAACAATACAACCAATATGTGTGTTCTGAAAGATTCTCATGAATCAATAAAAACTCACGAGTCAATAAAAACTAGCCTGGTGGTTACCAGACGTTTGGGATGTAAGTGGGGACAGTTTTATGGCCATTAGCATCTCTATGTATAATGATATCAAAAGTATAACGATGTATATATAATATAAAATATGAAGGTTTCTGTCATTAATGGTAAGCAATAATCAGTGTTATCTTGTTGCTGTGCTCTAGCAGCATATATATTTGCCTGTCAATATATATACTGTATCTGAGTGGATTCAGAGCCCCTTCAAGTCCCCTGATAGGCTACGATCACGGTTTCTCATTTTCAAATCCAATATATTTTCTTATTTCTAGGGTGGGTAATGGGGGGTATGTTTAATCTCAGACTCGGTCACAGCCATTGTGAATGAATAATTTTCCCAGATGTAGAGGAAACAGCACACTCAAGCATTCAAGATTTAGACACAATATTACTGGTTTGTTATTCTCTCTCTTATTTTTCTCTGTTCTTTTTATGAAAACTCAAATATCAGGAGATGTCTGCATTTTGTTTATGCTGACTCATTCCCTGCCCCTGGAAAAGAGAGAAGATGTAAAGGAAATCCAATTTCAGCATTTTAGCGCACACAAAAGGCTGTCAAATCCAATGCTGCCGAACACTTTCTTTTCAGACACAAGGGTGAGAAAAACAAAAAAAAACAAGGTGTGCATTTGTCATTCCTATGAAAGACAATAAGACACGTTCAGCAAAGTTCAGATGGCATTTCAAACGTGAGGGAGACAGAGTGGTCGCAGGCACAATGTTTTGCTCCAGAGTACACTGTTAAATCAAACTGCATAAAAACGAGCCACTCTGTCATTACAAATGATGCTCATTTATCATGTCGGCTTTTCCCCGCTCCTGTTACCTGCAGTATCCTGGTCTACGGCAGTGTGGACCCCGCAGCACAGTGCCTGTTGACCCTCTCTAACCCTGAGGGCTGCCCTGTCCTTTGCCTGAAACGTTCCCCCAGCTTCTTGTTTGCAGGCCTGCGGAATGGGACGGTCATGGTGTACAGAAGAAGTGTTGGAGGTACGGTAATCCCTTGTTATTCAGTAGGTAATACTGGACCAACATGTAATATATCTACTATCTGTTGAATGTTGATTTGAGCAGTTAGACCCTCTATACTTATACTACAGTAATTACAATTACAATAGTCTGGTTGCCCTGTTAGGACAACCACACTAATTATACTTGGTAGACCATGGTCGGCTCTGTCCCTGTACACGAAATCTCTTCGCCCCAAAACATGTACATGATTATTACAGCAAAAACCTTCACAGGACATGTTTGGACCGAAAAGGTGTAGGCTGAAGCCGTAGCTTATAGAGTTTCAATGATGGCAAGACTTGGGTTTGTTTCATTTGAACTTGTTTTTTTGTAATGTTTCCATTTGTGTTCAACCTTGAAACATGATGAAATACCATGAGCCATAACTCAGTCAGAAAATAAAGTGTGCAATCCCATGTGTCTGCTTATATATTTGATTGCTTATGTTATATAACACACCTCTGTGCATATTTGTGTGACAAATGAAGCCTGTCTTTTTAACTGTGTGCTTGTGATTCTGAAAGCATACACCACAATAGTTTCATCCCATCATTGCAACCACGTGCGGGAAAGCACATTACACATTATATGAGGAAGGATATGCTAATTTCACAACAGATTACACTGCTCTAATGCTCTTACACATATTAGCCAGTAATTGATACGAGGTCATGTAATTATTTCCTATTATCTTTGCTGTTGAAATAATTATAATTATAGTGTCTTGTGTGAGACATGACGCCAAAAAGGATTTAATGTTTTTGATCACTATTCAGGGACTGTTTGACAAACAAAACAAGAATAATTTTTCAAATTAGTACTACAGTGTTATGTTATGAGCGTTACTGTTTCAGTGATTTAATATGGACATTGTATACCAAGCTGCTCGTACCAAATTACCATGGATGTCTGTGTGACTGTGATCATCACTGAGTGTGTGAAATATTTATCAGTCCATTCAGCACGTGGCAAAATGTTCTTTGCCACGGACAAAGAGAGTCGTGCTCTCAGGGAACCAGGGAACATCTTCATGTGAATGTTCGCTCTCGCTTGCAGAGACATTAATTTTGGACCACCTCCTGTTTTCTCCCTTCCCTCATGCCTGGTGGCTCTCTCTCTCTCTCTCTCTCTGGATATGAAAATAGAGCTTCACCATACATGTTTATTCAGGCGACATGAAGCTGGGGGTGTGCCTTCCAAGTCTTCACAGCCAGCGGGAGTACAATAGCTCACCAGGTGCCTCTCACCTGGCATCAGTGTGTCAATGTGCCAGCCTACCCCCTGCTCTTCCACCTCCACCCAAGCAGGGAGGATGATTAATTACACCAGGCTGCTGCATGCCGATTAAATATTACTATTCATGCTATGTATATATACGTATATTAATAAAAAGGACAGGGAGAAAAGCTCCAGAGGGGGCATGGCGAATATTTGCGCTAAGATTTAAAGATTTATGCCCTTGAATTGCACACGGCACTGTCTGGAAATAAGACTGGAGGAAAAATAAATACCAAAGCTTCAACCAAGACTGAATATGCAACACATTGTTCTTTGAAAAAGGTGCTTCACTACCTCTGTTTGCTTAGACATGCCCTAAAGTCTGAATTATACTTATCGTAAAGAATAGGCGATATACAAGCTCAACGTGTCGTGTGGTTGACGTGAGGGCTAGAGGTTCACTTGGAAAGACAGAGAATTTTGAAAAGCTGTAAAAGTGACATTTAGCAACACGCCAAGCAATTAACCTGTGGATGTCAGAAGGCATTGTAAAAGCCATTCTGCTATGAAAGGCAGAAATAAACAACTCAAAATGTTAATTAAATGGCTGGATGCACATCCTTCTCTAATTTTGCTTCATTAACGCAAATGCAAAAAGAAATGCTATATAATTCACTTCTTAATGTGCCACCAATGGTACAGTAGCTGCAACGTGTGCCCCGTGATTAAAACTCAAAGGAAAAAGGTCTGCCTCATTTTCACATTGAAGTAAAGAGAGAGAAAAAAAAATGAACTGGCGATAAAGAAACTGGAAAGCGGATTAAAAATGTGCCACAGACTTATTAGCATGTGGGTGGCAAGATTTGCGTTATTGTGCAAGCACAGTGTACTGTTTCAAGGAGAAGTCCAGACTCTTTGTTCAATCTATAGCAGAGGTTCAAAATAGCTGGTGTGTGTGTGTGTGTGTGTGTGTGTGTGTGTGTGTGTGTGTGTGTGTGTGTGTGTGTGTGTGTGTGTGTGTGTGTGTGTGTGTGTGTGTGTGTGTGTGTGTGTGTGTGTGTGTGTGTGTGTGTGTGTGTGTGTGTGTGTGTGTGTGTGTGTGTGTGTGTGTGTGAGAGAGCAAGTGAGAGAAAAAGAGAAAGCAATTGTTCTCTCTGGGTCTTTTTCATTTTAAGATTAAGAGGGGAGAGACCGGCGAGACAAGAATTCGAACCTGGGTCCTCACTCTCACAGGAGAATAATGCTCTGCATGTACTATAACTCCCTCTGTGTGTCACAACACATTGTAGGGCTGCTCTTCAATCAAAGCAAACTACTGGGGTAACCTAGTATAAATCTGTAGTTCTCAAAGTGGGGTCCAGGTAGGTAGTTTGAAATTAAATTCATGGCAAATTCATGGCTAAATTTAAATTCATGGCAAAATTAATTTAGCTTGTTCACCGTGATATAAGCGACAATACAGTATATGAGCACACAATGCTGTTTTCACTATTATAATATATTTTTTCATTTAATTTAGAAATATTTCTATTCATTTTATTTATTATTTCTTTTTTCTTTTTACACTTTTCGTTCAACAACATAGCCTACTCAAAATAAGGATGCCAGGTTGAAAGTGGTTAAAGTTGAGGTTCCATACAGTATTCTTTCTTTGCTTACTTTTTGCCCTCCCATCAGGTGATCTGTGGGACCCAGACTCCTGCAGGTCTGTGAGCGTGGGCTCAGAACCAGTGCGGACCCTGCTGGTGCTGGAGGACTCTGTGTGGGCCAGCTGTGGAAACAGTGTCATGGTAATTGACGGCTCCAGCCTCGCCACTCAGGTGAGACATTCGACACTGAGCCATTGGTGTAAAATGTGTTAACTGTGAGTGTACACCATAATGGACCTGTGAAGGCTAATTACAAATAGAGGTCTCCATTGATTGGTTGATTGATTAAATACTTTATTAGACAGAAATGTGAAAAGCACGAGTATAAACTTGGTCTAAAAGGATATACACAAAGCAGTCCCCATTTGCGCTACCTATAGTAGCACAAATACGCCATTCTGACTGGCTGAGACATGTCATTTGGGGTAATTTAATTATTTAGAAACCTGTTAAGAGAACAGACAACACAGGTGTGTAGAAGTAGTACAGCAAAACTGACGGTACAAAACTACCTACCTAGCTACAGAACATTGAATAAAAGGAACGATGACGTGGTTACTTGCTCAAAGTGCATTGTCCCACTTTTCCCATGCCTAACATGCCAAAGTAATGAATGCATTCTGGGGGCATGGTGGAGCAGTCGGTAGCGCTGTCGCCTCACTCATTTCCTGGGTTCGATTCCTGCCAGGATTCGAGGGGGAAATCCCGGGTTTCGAATCCTACTGGGACTCAAGGGCGAAATACCGCCAGGATTTCTGCTGTGGCTGCTGGGGGTGTTTTCATTCCTCTGTGTCATCAGCGCCCATACCCTAGGTGGGGTTGGTGAAAGGACCCTGATCATTTTGGTGACTCAATGGCTTAATGGCTGTTGCTCTAACGCCATCCTTACTGTATGCCGATGGTTCAAGGACTTTTACCTCTAGTGCTTACCTCTAGTGCTACCCTCAGGGCAAATGTCAATTTTGTACCCAATGCATCTTTTAGCCTCTCTAGAGCAGTGGTTCTCAAAGTTGGGACCGGGACCCCCAGGTGTCCTTGAGGGGGGTTCCAGAGGGGGTCCCCTGTTAAATAATTTAATGTTATGTATCAAAATTATAAGTTTTATTACTTGGTGCCTGGTGCATGAAAAGTCATATCACAAAAGGTTCTGCCATCCAGCCAAAATGTTTTGTGGTATGGCATAATTAAACAGCTATTTTTTTTGTTAAGTCATGCTCAAAATATTAAATTCCAAGAGGGCAGACAGGTGTTCTTGTCGTCTCTGGCTGTGGTCAACATTAAGTAGCCTAATGTCCTCTGATAACAACCAAACTGTCAAGGTTAATATTAATAACATATTTGAATGCTGGACTTTAGCCTTAATTAGTTATTGCTGGTGACTGGTCTATGAATGAGAAGTAGGAAAGCAGTGAGAAAAAGTACATGATCATGTGCAAAGTCTTCCTGCATACTGCAAATGAAGCTTTATAAATAAATAAAAAGTGTAATAACCAAAAGACCAAGCAGAACAATAACAAAATCTATATCACACAATAGATTTTCCATCCCATGAAATGTACAAACACAGTGCAGTTTCTACGAGGTCAAATTAATTAATCTCGGAAGGCTTTTAAGATTTCCTGCCATTGCCTCCTTCCCCTGCAGAGCTATGTGCTTGAGTAAAAGTACCTACCGTAGGTTGGTTTATTTTACATACTGTGCTTGACATGTTAATGTCACAGAGTAGTTCCTTTCATATCTCAGTTCAACAAAATGTATGTATGCCTGTCCGTGTCCATGAAAGCAATAGAAGGAAAACATTAGGTTACTTACAAGGTAACCATGGTTATTTAAGTGAAATGAGCGAAGTAATTCACTGTGGGAACACGCCTTCCAGGCGTGAGACAACAGAACAACTATAAACTCCCCTCAGTGCTTCCCCAGTGCCTCCCCAGTGTCCCCCTGAGTGCCTCCCCAGTGTCCCCCCAGTGCCTCCCCAGTGTCCCCCTGAGTGCCTCCTGAGTGCCTCCCGAGTGCCTCCCCAGTGCCTCCCCAGTGTCCCCCTGAGTGCCTCCCCAGTGTCTCCCCAGTGCCTTCCCAGTGTCTCCCCAGTGTCCCCTCAGTGCCTTCCCAGTGCCTCCCCAGTGCCCAGCCGAGTGCCTCCCCAGTGCCTCCCCAGTGTCCCCCTGAGTGCCTCCCCAGTGCCTCCCCAGTGTCCCCCTGAGTGCCTCCCCATGCTCCCCAGTGTCTCCCCAGTGCCTCCCCAGTGCCTCCCCAGTGTCTCCCCAGTGCCTCCCCAGTGTCCCCAGTGCTTTCCCAGTGCCTCCCCAGTGTCCCCTCAGTGTCCCCTCAGTGCCTCCCCAGTGTCCCCTCAGTGTCTCCCCAGTGCCTCCCCAGTGCCTTCCCAGTGTCCCCCAGTGTCCCCCCAGTGTCTCCAATAGCAATACAAGAGCAATAATACAAATTAATCTTAATTTATTAATCTTATTAATTAATTATTGAATCAAATTAATTAATTAATCAAAATGTTCGACGCAAGAAGGCCCCCCTGCGGCCTGCGCCCAGCACCATGCCAAAGCTTTTTCCTGCAGGAAACACTGCTTGTGGTTGTAAATATATTGTTATCCATGTCGAGGATGAGGGGGTACCTGGAAAAATATCTACCCCAAAAGGGGTACCTGGTCCAAAAATGTTTGGGAACCCCTGTCCTAGAGCACCAGCGTTGATAAACACGCCAGGCGATGTCGTACTTGTCTCTGGTAGACTGTGCACTGGCCCCCTGAATTGTCGCTATGACATTGGGGGGCAGGTCGTTGGCGTCCAGGTTTAACCTCTCACGGGCCAGGCCCAAAGGTCTAGCTCGTGCGGTCGGGGATGGAAAATCTCGTTCCCCGCCTGCATGATCATGTCCGCTCGTAGAGGGAGCTGCCACGGTGTGTCGTAGAGGAGAGGAGTCAGTTCCGACCTCCATGAGCCCCAAGCCTAAAGCCCCTATCATCCACGTAGCCTTCTGGAGCTCTTCTAGCTCTAGCTGCGTGGTGGGAGCTTCCTTGGCCCCTTTCCAGATCCTCATTAAAAACCGGCTCGAAGGCAATAAAAAGGTTGGGCTTACGGCGGCCACAGACTTACTTTTGAGGTTGCTATTTTTTTTGTAAAAATAGTGAAGTGACGGTAGAAGTTATGAGCTTCTGTCACTGTGGTAGATAGAAGAGAAAACTTATCCGTAGAGAAGTTTTGGCTCGGTTGAGTTGTAATAGTGCTTGTTGTCTTCATGCAGAAGAAAGAGCGAATGAGCGGGAGGCGTCACCGCGCCACACATACCCTCAGGCGGAGCCTGGGCGCGATGACGTCACGTGGCATAAACCCATCTAATATCATTATATGGGAGTTTATAGTTGTTCTGTTGTCTCACGCCTGGAAGGCGTGTTCCCACAGTGAATTACTGAGCGAATTAAACTTAAAATAACCATAGAAATTGCACACAAACAGAAAGGAAAAAGAAAAAAAATGCATTACTGAATTGGCCAAACCTGATTATAGAGTTTAAAATTAACACTGAGGAATTGACAGCGTAAAACAGATCTTGCAGACTAAGTAACGCATAGACAGCTTCTGACCGCCTCGTGGTCTGCCTCAAGACCTTGAATATTAGGAGTGACTTAAGCAAGGGAGAGATGTCTTACCTCGTTCCTTTGCACCTCTGTTCCCTAGAGGCAGTAGCTTAACCAGCTGAGTGGCCACGCAGTGCAGCCACAGTTCTGGTTCACTGTCTATCCCTCAGAGCTTAACAGGTCAGCATCTCACTGCTAACCTTGTCTCCGGCGCTAATATGGACTCGTGGGGGCTGACTTCACAGGAGCTACAGTGAATGCACAAGATCTAGGAAGCTGTGCTTCGGCCGCTGGAGTGAGTTGTATGGCTGGGAGTGAAGACAGAGTGGTTTCTATCAATCTATACTGCAACCCAATGCGTTTTATTGTCTGTAGCACCCCAGAGAGTGTGCGCAGCACATCACACGACAACTTTATGCAATCTCAAGTAAAACAGCTGCCGTTTTTAACATCTGAAGTTAAACTTTTTAAATCACCCAAAGGGACTGTGTGCTCCACTTTAATATCTTTTGATCTTTTGATTTCAGGACCATCCATGAGTGTAAAAATTAAAAGCCATCTTCCCAAAATGCTGTTGTTGAAGGAGAGACGGTAAAAAGTAAAACGTTTTGGCATTTTGGCAGTTTGTATGTTGTAATGTAATGTAAATGGTCATTGCTGTGGCAATTTTGCATGGTTTGGGCTTTCTGTCTCAAGGTGGTTTCTCACTAGTAGTGATATTTATGCAAAGACATGAGAAAAATGAACAAAAACATTTGTAATAACAGAACATTTCTCTTCCCTGGCCCAAAATATTTTCAGATAGGGGTCCATGGGGGTTCTAGGCAGGAAAATGTTTCCGAACCGCACTGCATCATGTGAATCACTGAGTCCGAAAAATGCACATACTCTACCCTTACAGTAATAAGGGTGCACTATGTGCAATAAGGGTGTACAATCCATGCACTATGGTTATGCCCTCCATCACTTTAAGAATAAATCATCACGGCCTGGGCAGTGGCTCAGCGGTCCAGGCACCTTGGCTGGTAATCCAGTCTGGCAGTGTGCCGCGGGTTCGACTCCCGATCCCGATGGCCTTTACTGCATGTCACTCCCCCATCTCTCTCCCCATTTCCTGTCAGCCTTCTGTCTGTCCCTCTATAAAAAATATAAAATATCGCCAAAATCATAAACAATATATTTAATACTACAATAGCTGTCTGTCTGACAAAATCACTGACTGACTGGAAAAAGTGCTCTCATTGGCTGTAGCGTGTCTCTGCTCTCAATGATCGCAACACATTTCATACTGCGTGATTTTCAATCGCCGGCCGACATGTCCAGTTATCAAACATGCCTGATATGATATCTAGAGCACTCAGGGAGGCATGTGCAAATGCTGCGATCATGCTCGGCTCTTGTTCTTTGAACCGTTCACACACACAGCGAGCAAAACCACAGGGAGCAAATCCTGACCTGCCTCTGATCTGGTGCTTTGTCGGCGACAGCCAAAACATAGACAAGTGGATGATCGGTGCAAAAATCTTGCAGTGTGAACTCGACAGTAGCTATTCTTAAACGTATATCTCCCATTACTTTCTCATCCTCCCTTCTCTGTGTCTGTCCACCTCTTTACTTTTAATTGTCACTATAACTACAATTAACGAATGAAGACAAATAAATATTAACTAAAGAATAAAATAAAAAGAACACAACGGTTGCACTGCAATACTGTGTGTATCACAGCTTAAGCCCCTTCTTTCCACCCTTCCACGAAACCTTAACTGAGTGGGACGGCTGTATACGGTTTTGATAAACTCCAACTGGCAAATCATGTTCCCTGTCCACCATCCTATTATTTTCTCTCTCTCTCTCTCTCCCCCCATCTGCTCTCCCTTATCACTCACTCCTTATCAATCCACCCATTTCCCCTCTCCCGGGCTGCCACTAACCGTGGATTTGCCATCCTCCAAGGTACAACGACACCTTGTCGCCCGACGTAATGAAGGGCTAATGAGGTGTTCAGGCCGGCTTTATAGCGCGTGTGCCTTCAGCCTGTTGTGCTGTTGCCTCCCTAGCAGTGGAGGGATACCACTGTTGGTCTTACATGGCAGTGCAGAGCATAGAGGGCATATTACCACTGTCACGCTTCACTGCCCACCTCATCTTCTGTCAGCAACACTGGATTCAGGCCACTAATACCAGGTTGTTGGTTTGCAGGGGACCACCAGTTATTGCCTTCACTCAGCCTGCATTTGACACTGCACAGTGCAACAGGGGTGTCCCACTTGTTTTGATGGGAGCTTATACACTTCTGCTATTTTTGAGCGGTGCAAAACCTCTCCAATGAGTGACGAATGACCAAGTGTGTCTGTCTGTCTGTCTGTCTGTATGTCTGAGTACGCCTCATTGACCCCTGCAGCTGATTGGGGAGGTTCAGGTCACACACATTTAACATCTTTATTTGTGTTCACATTTTACAAGAAATATCTTGAACACAAACAATAGTGGATGCGCAAACTTGAGAAAACTCTACAACAAGTGCTTCAGATACAGATCATGGGTACAGAAAGCATCGCCTTCTCCATATATGGTGACTGCCAATTATTGCAGACACTGAACAGAATTTTGCCGATGCCTTAGCTCTCGGCTTGGGCATGCCTGCAATCTGCAGGCCCCTCACGACTGATTTGTGGACATTACAGAGGCTTCCAAATATGAACACAAGTAGTTTACATCTGTAGCCAAGCTGTATAATAGCATCCTTAAGACGCTGGTACTTAAGCACCTTGGTAAGGAATGCCTCTTCCAGACTGTGGTCAAATGTACATGCCACACACACACACACACACACACACACACACACACACACACACACACACGTTTTAATCATTTATCCACATAAGAGATACAATACAAGAACACAAATATTTACAAGGTGCTGTACAGAATACAGTCAGAAAGTCACAGACAAATACCCGCACACCCTTCAGGGGTACAAGTAACAGCGTCTTTGCCATAATTGGCGGCTACCGATAATAGAAGAGATTGCACTGAATTTTGCAAGCCGTTTAGCTGCTTTTTTGGCATCCCAAGTTGTTGGAAGCCTCTCAGGTGCGTAACTACCGTCGCGCAGACAACGCAACTGTGTTGGGGTCCAGAGGCAACCCGTGCCGTCGGTAAAATAAAATTATAAATACATGCAGAGATACAATGACAGTTGAGTTGATCAAAGTTTGGCGGAGTCTGGTGCTAGCACACAGCTTTGGTGGAGTGTAGGTAGGCTAATAACATGAAGGAAGTCAGAAGTGGCGAGTGTGCAGTAAGGCTCTCCCGAGGGCGAGTCCCGACTGCTCTGATCTGCGGATGCGCTGCTCTCTTCACAATCTGCGACAGGAACGTTCACAAGTCACAACTACTATACAGTGTCCACTGTGCCCCGCTATTTATAAACCAAAACACAGACCGGTGACAGCGCTCACTCGCACGGGGGGGGGGGGGACCACATGCTGACCACATGCTGACCACATGCTGACCAGCCTGCGTGTGGGCCTACTGACGTCTAGTTACGTGGCTGAAGCCTCTTACAACCAACCTATGTACATGTCCTATAGGCTGCCAAAGATAAACACAAGCACCTATAGCCTCTGTGATAGTCTGGAGGAGTGGCTGGTATTTAATGACTTTGGTCATAAAGGCTTCTTCTAAGCTAGGATCAAAGGTACAGGCCACTTCAAGAATGGCAACTTCAACTGGTGTATTAGCAGAAAGATGTTAAACTACTTCAGGATTTTCAGTACAGAGTTGAAACATGGAAGGTTTGACACAGGAATGTTTGTACATTCTTACAGACAGTAAAATGTTTAGATATGTCCTTTGTTATGAGATCAACTATTCTGTCATGGAGTGCTATGTAAAGCCCTATATAGGCATAGCAGCCATTCAGAATGTGTTGAATGTGACCACCTGACCTGTTACTGTAATTACAACCCACCTTGCTTAAGTCAAGAACTGTGCTTGACTCCAAGGCACCGCTCATTTCACACTAGGTGTGATTTTTTTAACGCAAAAAACTAAAATTACACGGATGCTTTCCTGGTTTTAATGGGTTGATAGTGAAGTAATTTATCATCATCAATCTTTTCTTTTGTTTTTGTGCAAGTGAATATATCAGTCACCCTGAACTATTAATTTCCCTTCATTCAAATAGTGGCCTAATGAGACTATAATGAGTATATGAAAAGCGTCAGCATTGTTTGCAATTAATACACTAATCAAACAAACTGTCACAGGCATTTGCACTCATAGTGATTGAATTATTTCAAATGGAAACCAATCGGAGAGTTTTGATTGATTGATTGAAGTATTTATTAACAGTTTGCAGAATTACAGTATATTTCAAGCACAACCCAATACAAAAAGTGTTCCGTTCACCTCTGTTCTCTCCCCTCAAGGTAGGATTGCATCCAGCTCACTGATGTGCTATCAAAACCAATTGCTTTTATCTTGTTAACCAGTATGGAGTGGTTCATGGTGTCAAAAGCCTTTTGGAGGTCCAGCATGACCATGCCACAGTATTTGCGAGCATCCACCTCGTGTTTGATGTAGTCACTCATATAGAGGAGGCATGTGTCAGTGGAGTGAGATGTTCTGAAGCCGGATTGAAATTCGTACATAATTTTTTTTGTGGCAAGATACTTTTCAACCTGTTCATAGACAATTTTTTCAGTTACTTTCGAGATGGAGCTAAGAATAGAAATAGGGCGGTAGTTGCCGGGGTCTAATTTGCTCCCTTTCTTATGCGGGGGGGTTACTTTGGCCAGTTTGAAATCTTGGGGGACCTGTCCCTGTTTGATGGAGAGGTTTATTATGTGGGTGATAATTGGAGCTATATCACCCCTCAAGAGAACATTGTATGCTGTGTCAGTATCCCATAAGGCCCTCCAGGTGTCTTAAACATATGGTAGGCAAGATGGTATGTACGTACAGTTACAGAATAAGCCTACACTTAACTGAATGTTCCTTGCAAAATGACCACACCAGCACTATGCTAATTGTGTGGCATGCAATACAGAAACCGGGTTTACTCTCTAAACTGCTCAACTCAAATAACGTTGTGGTTAAACACTACTGAACGTAGCATTAAATGGTACTGAATTTGCATTTAATGCCATAATGATACTCAAGATAGCATTTAACTAGTTTTTTTTTATTTGAATCCGTTTTTATTGGTGCACAAAATAAGAAGATACATTGCACATCTTTTCCCAAGCAGAGCAAGCACAGAATGCCGAGGAGTCCCTTAAAAAAGAAAACACATCAAAGGCTTATTTCAATCCAATTTCAAACAAAGTGGGACCCACTGGCAAGGGCACACCAACAACAGGTGGTAATCCCCCCTTGCAAGTGCACAAGAGAGTGCATCTCCCCTCACATGCACCAACTGACTAATCACCCTACCAGCTTGTGCAATGGCAATGATAGGAGCTCCAAGACCATCCCTGTAGCAACCATTTCATGTTTAGGACCTCAGGGGTGGCATGTGTAGCCATGATAAGGCTCATTTAACTTTTTCTTCTCCCCAGCAAGTCATTAAGAATTTGTGCCTGGAACTGCTCGATCTCCATTGCAGTCTTAAAAAGAAGGAGGTCAGGGACGTGATGCAAAATAGTGTCCTGTGTTTCAGTGGAACTATTAATTACAGACTAGAGAGGCATTAGTTATTTTCTTAAAGCATCATTAACGCTACAGCTGTGTCTAAGCTTTCTACTGTGAATTGACCATATTGGAACAACTAGTGTATTGATGTTATTAGTATACTACTGTGTAGTAGCCTATTATTCATAATGAGATATGACTGCCAATGCAGCAGTGCTAAGTGGAGGGAGGATAATGGCACCCTGTCTTTAAATCACCTTTATTAAAATGCACTAGCCTTGTGTATCGATACTATCGATACTACTGCGTGGATAAGGATATTAGTCTCGTCCTCTGCAATGTCCCGCCCCATATTTGCATACTGGGCCCTGGTTCCTGACGAATCTGGTTGGCTCGTCACCATTTTGGCTGTGAACTCCTCCCACAATTGAGAGGGGCCAGACTTAATCTGCCTCGGGCAATATGCAATGCAAAGACTGGCTGGCTATGCAAGGCTAGCCTTCCTCCTGTGTGAATTTGTACATTGTCCAGATATGATTTATTTCACCACATTAGGTACAAATGATCTTGTGACTGATTTGGCAATGATCATCAAACATGGTTTTGATATTCCATACCGTTTGCCTGTAATTGGCTTCATAAATTAGTGGGCAGGACCTATGTCTTACATTGTTTCTGTATCACCACATCCAATCAACCCCAATTAGAATCTCATGTTGGGCGGCCTTTATAGAGCATACCTCCAAAAGCGCTTCCTCTTCTGCACCTGTATCAACCACTAATGCAGAATGTTTAACCTTATGTCAGAACGTACTTTTGCAACTCCTTTGTGTCCTGGCAGCAACCCATGACTACAGAACTGGCTAGGCCACCCAACCTGGCAAAGACGTGAACTCAAAGGAGCACCATTTTCTAGTTCATTGTCTCCACCCGGCCGAAGGCATGGGGAGAGTATGTTTTGCACTCCGTCCGTCCGTCCGTCTGTGTACAGCTAATCTCCGGCATATTTAGCTCGTCGATGCCAAACTGTGCACACACACTCTCTGGATGCCAACGACGAACCTCTGCCCCAATTTTTCCACAACGCCCTTTTATAGCGCCACCATGAGGCAGATTTTTGCAAAACACATTTCTTTATTACTCATTTTATCATGCAAATCGTTATACACCATCTTTATAATCATGTGATCAACATGGACCTGTCCATTTCCCCAAATTCCCTCCCCATTGACTAAGAAAAGAAAAAAATATATTTATATGTATATTATTAACCAAAGGACTGTAATTTTGATAGCTCATGAAAGGACACATTTTGACAGATAAAATATGGCTTTGAAATGATAGCCAACACCAGAAACCCAAACGTAAACTCACCTTAAAGATGTAAAACCATGAAACCTTTAACCCAGAAAATAGAGTTTGAAAGAACCAGAAATAATTTAGACACGGATATATATATTACAACTTACAAGTTACTTTTATCTCAAGTTCAGAGCGGTACAGTTGCACAGAGACAGAAGAGAAATGCCAACATATCAGTCCACAGTTGTCGAAGGTCAATAGGTTGAAATAGCATAACATAGGTGTCCATAGGATGACACATCACATAGAGAGTTGTCATATTGCTGTCATCAGGTGACAGTGGGTCTGAAGTTTGTCTCCCATTTTTTACAAAATGCGGCAAATCATGAATACATTTCATTGCGGTGAAACTATGTGCACGCAGCACGCATATTCCCACTAGGCTGAGGAAGAAATGCCACTTGACATTTTTTCCAAAAACACTGTTTCATTAATTTGTTAATTTGTTTGTTTGTTCATTCATTCATTCATTCATTCATTCATTCATTCAGGTATTTGTGCGGGAGCAAGTTCTCTGTTCTACTGGACTGTTAAATTAATGGGGTGTAATATTGGTTGCATTGACTAAAACCATCTTGCTGGATTAAAATTATGTTCCAAACAGAGGTCCAAATTAATGTTGATGGAATGTAGACAAAAGACCAAACAATGGTGAAAATAACATTTCTTCTTTTATTTTCTTTATTTCCTTCATGTTTTTTTTTAAATAAACTGAGATTCCTTATTGAGACAACCATTGTTCTTGTTTTCTTGTACAGCATTACCATGTCCTATCTATGGATTACATGGTTATTGTGTTGCTTCCACTGCCTTGCTGTCCTCCCCCTTTTATAACCATGCCAACATCTCTGTCCTTCTTCCAAACCCCCTTTACTCCATCCCAGAGGTTTGAGGTGCATCCCGACCCCATGGTGAGCGTAGCCCACATGGTGCGAGCTGGCGGAGGAGTGTGGATGGCCTTTTCTGAGGGCTCTTCCATCCGTCTCTTCCACACCGAAACACTGGAGCATCTACAGGAAATCAACATTTCCACACGCTCAACACTACTGAACCCAGGTACTGTAGCATACGGTCAAGTGTTTGAGTTCTACGCTGCAATCCACCCACTACAGCACATCGTACATAATGCTGTAGGAACTACATACATACATACATACATAGATACATACATACATACATACATACTGTACATACATACATACATACATACGAACCATAGAATAAGCAGGGTTAAGTCACGTCATTGTGTCGCAGGCCAAAAGTAGCCAAAAATATACTGATGCACCCATGGCTCTGACACGGTGCATATAATATACAAGATAATATACTGTAAGCTGTTGTTAAAAGAAAAAATAACTACATCATAATATATGCAGGCATATTGGGGATAAGCCTGGTTAAACCAGGCTACAGGCCTGGTTTAACCACTCAATTCTTCCAAATGTGTCAAACTTGTATAAATGGAAGCTTGTCCCTAGTCCTCTATGTGCCGTTTGTTTGGTAAAAGAGGAACATAATTACTTGCGCAAGCAGAGCGCGTAAGTACTAGTTTTGTCCAGGACAATGTTTGTTTCATGTCAATGTCTGGGCAACCTTTTGAATCATGTTTCTGCTCATAATGTCTCAGTTTGAACTAAGGGCACAATTACAGTAGAACTGTCAAATATCATAGGCCTAGTGACAGATATAGTGTACATTTGATATTGACAAAAGAAAAAGCAAAAAAAAGCAAAACTATCCTTTTTTGCGGCTTTCGGCCTTTATTTTATTTAGAGGGACAGACAGTAGGCTGACAGCAAATGGGGGAGAGAGATTGGGGGGGGTGACATGCAGTAAAGGCCGTCGGGATCGGGAGTCGAATCCGCGGCACACTGCCAGACTCGGGCTACCGGCCAAGGTGCCTGTACCGCTGAGCCACAGCCCAGGCCTAAAACTATCCATTTTAAATTAGATACAAAGATGGCCACCAAAGGTTTTATAAAGCAGACGGGGTGTCTGACTGTCTTTCTTTCAGAGTTGAAGTTAAGAATCAAATGGGATCTTTTGGTGGAAGAGTCTATATAGAGGTAATGAAACCTGGGCAAAGCTTTTGTGGTTGTTGGATCAAAACGCCCAAATTAATCACAATTGTTTTTGTCTCTGTATGTATATTTCCATTTTCTTTGTATAACTCATTTGTATATACCAATCAGGGGGGCAGTCAGACAGATATTTTGTGAAGCCATCGGGAAAGAAGAAATCAGGATTTCCTGAAAATTCATATAATGGCCTGTTCTGGCGCTGTCATTGGGCTCAAAAAACCCCATAGCTCCATAGAGATCCATGTATTTGGGCCCAACTTCACCTAGACTGTATTACCTTAATAAACATGGTCATGAATACTTTCTGCTTCCAGTCACTAGTTTAAAGTCTTATTTCTAATGTCATAATATTCTTTTTGGAAAATTATGGTCCCATTTATTAAAATAATGACCATAAAGTTGCGTATGTTCTGAGGGGCGTGGCTACCGTTACAGTCTATGAACGGGATCCCCCACCCACTTGAGTCAAAATAAAAACCAACGAAGAAGAAGGGGGAAGTCCCGCCTCGTTGTCTGGGCCAGCCAATGGCTCAGCTGGGCCCAAACGGATCTAGAAAGATGGCGATTTACAATTCAAGGACTGACAGGCTTCATTTTACTTCCATATCAGACCCGGAGAACGCTTTGTCCATATTTTTTTACAGTCTATGATACCAATGCTACTTTGATGTCAGTTTCTGCATCCTTTTCTATAATGTTTATTTCTATAAGTAATCTGTGATGCCCATTGCCCTGTGAGCTTTTAGATCTGCTTATTCCGATGGACAACTATGGCATGCAGCAGCTAACTCTAAACGAAGCCTTAGGATGAAAACATACACCAGACCTTAGGATGAAAACATACAGCACACTGTAATAAGGTCTTAACAGCTCAAGAGAGGGTGCCAATTAAGTGACTATGTTCTCTCTCAATGCCTCTTTCTCTGAGTGGTATTCCGGTCTTGTCCAAGTTGCTCCTGCGGGGTGCAGTGCTCCTCCAAGGACTGACCTGAATAAGTAACTATCAGTCTATCAGTCTCCAGACCACGCAAAGCCATAATAGAGCCATGGGGTTAGAGGGAGGAATTAATAAAAATGAAATAAAGTCGCAGAGGAGCAGTAAAATACCAGAGTCAAAAGATTTCCATTAGGAGGGTTTCCATGCAGGAAACACACCTGTCTTTCCTTCAACGTCCCTGAAACAGAGGTATCATGCTGGGTTTGCCCCTTCCGCCTCTGTGTCTAACTCTGTTTTCCTTCACCTGACACCTTTTCTTGCGTTCACTCTTCAATCTTTTTCCTTTCTCTTTGTACCCCGCATCACCCCCCACCCCGCCCCTCACACCGCTCCCTTTTCATCCCTTTCTAAAGAATCTCCTCGCCGTCACTTCACTTCTAGCTGCAGTCCATTGAGTATGCGGGAGGTATCACATCACACCCTATCTGCCTTCCTTCATGATAAAATGAAATATTTATCACCTAACGTGGGCATTTTTTCTCTTGTTTGTTCAGGGAGCTACAGTATGCCGAACAAATTGGATAAGACTCTGTGGCCGAAGAAAGTCCATTTCCTGATTCAATGTCATTTTGATTCAAACTCTGATTCAAACTTTCCGTGCATTTAAATCTGTTCAGTTGTGTTCATGTCTGTATTTATGCAATTGTAGACTCCTGCCGAATTGAATCAGTGTAGACTAGAGAGAGATTGATGTGTTTAGAACAACACTCAAAGCAATAGCAGCAGCACTCAATCTAAACAAAGAAAGTTAGTAATCTCTAGAATGAAGACAGACATGTTTAGAGGGACAAAAGTTTCCTTTTTGGTCTCAGTATTCTTTTCATTTGTTTTGTTCAAAAAGGCACTTTGAGGTGACAGACACAGCTCCTATGGTCATGGCGTTGTCTGGAGAATACAAGTGACCGCAGGTGTCATTTTTCAACTTGTGCCTGCACCTCCCCTTGAAATATGTGGTCGATTTGAGAGAGGGTGACAGCCTCGTGGCATGGCCCCAGGGAGGGGAGAGGGTGGCAGCCTTGTGGCATGGCCCCAGGGGGAGATTCAGGCCTAAAAAATGGGTTGCTGGTCTCCAAGAAAGTATCTCAACTGCAGTGTATTTACGCAGGAAACACTTCATAGTTAATACATATCAGTGGGGTTTTATTCCCTCTTGGTTTTCTCCTTGACTTGTAATAGGACATGCATTAATAATATACTCCATAATCCTCTCCCTTTAATGTGATATATACACATAGGGAATTCCGGTTGCGGTAAACAAGAGAGAAGGGTCTGAGGTTCTGAAAAATGCCTGTCTCCTCTTACTAATGGCTTTAATAGTTCCCTCCTTAGGGTGAAAAGCAGCATTCCAAAATAAAGCCCTCTGTGACATTGCAGGAGGAAACATTTATCTTCAGAGACATCTTTCTCCCCCCACAATACCAACCCCCCACTGTAACACCATTGTACAGTATTGTGGTGCATGTGCATGTTTGTGAAAAATTGGAGGTGGAAGATTGCTTGAGGTGAAGTTATACCCCCTTCATCTCAAGTGTCGCCAACCCCCACAATTATGTTTCCTGAACTTGATGCCTTGCGCCCACATTCTCTGATTTAAGTCGATGCTTAAAAGCTTTACAAAGATTTTTTCCCCTGTTCTACACAGAATATAAGTGGCTGGCAAAAAGAAAGAATAAAACACTTTCTTTTCATTATAGTCCTGAACACATGCTCTTATATGCATTGGGCAGAAGCAAGAACTCAGCCTGAGTGTTACAAGGGGGCGACTCCCTGTCTGTCTCACCATGTGGAGCAGGCACAGCTATCTCTTGACCAGTGAGGGGACAGCGTGTGCCAAGGTTGTGTCCTGGGCTAAACCTCTAACAACAACATGAGGCACTGTGCTGAAACAAGCCATGACTTCAAATACTGGACTCATGGATTAACTCGACAGAGCAAGAACTCCAAGTTAGAAAAAGCACTTGCATGGAAGGCTCTGAAAAAGCATGGCCAGTGTGTGGAAGACCCCTACATACTGTATCAAGCTCGATCACCTTCTTCTCTGCGACTGTAGAATGTGTCCTCCTGTAAATGGCTGTGAATGCAGGATGCCGGAGCCAGTCCTACAGAAGTCCCTGGATGGGTGCTACGCCAGAATGCTACGTACTAAACATCACCCAGGATGAGCATGTTGCCAACCAATGAGAAGATAGAAACCAGGGGCCTTCAGACAGAATACTTGTGCAGTATGTAGGAGCCAACACACAGGCATCGATCATGTGGGCATCCCACACCTACCTACAAAAGAATAGACCCACGCAGAGTGTCAAGATGGCTAGAGATGCCGCCGGAGGACTTGTCCGAGGATGACCTAGATTGAGAGAGGGTCCTTTGCTAGAGGCCTCTAACCCACTCTGCTCCCTCTGTCACTGACAACATGCACCTCAGCTATGGATCCATGTCCACATGCTGCTCTTCTCCCACGCTCTGCCTCGCCAGACCGTCAACTTGTGAATGCTTCATTCATGCACAAATCAATTAGGGAACTCTCAAGCCACTCGTGCAATTAGCACATTCTAATCTGAGCATGACGCGGAACAGCCATGTAAATACATTTCGCATACATGTAAATGAACATTCTTTTTCTGCTGCGATCACATGACTGTTGGTGTAATTCAATTATGGTTGCCATGGATATTATTGTAAATGGTGCTACAGATAAGTAGGCCACAATGGGAGCCGAGGGTGGGCTCAGGGACCGCAAAGAGATTGCAAAAATAAACCCATAACAAACATTGTTTTTCACCCTTTGTTAACTGGAAACAAAGGTTTTGCATCTGTAATGAGAACATGCAATTAGCCTTTTTCCCCTTCCCTATAGACATGCAGTAGTAGAGAAACACATCTATGCTGGACAACTTTGGAATGTTCTCATTAACTCTTTGATAATAAATTCATCGCGTTAACCCCGGCGCCCCTACTGTATGTTGGGCGTGTCAGATTTTCCTAAAAAATTTGACAGATCTACAAGCTCACCATGCATCAAATTTTCTATTTTCACCACACAACGCCATCATACTCCAAATAATAACATATGGCTTATGGGGTTAAGGAACTACGGTGCAGAAAATAGGAACACTGCTATAGGCTGTGTGACAAGAAAGTAATTGCATGGCCTCTTGTTGTACTCTAGGGGCTGGATATGGCTTAGTCTGTCACATTGGCAGAAAATGTAATGAACCTCAAGTACTAATATTGCTAAGTGGTATAATAAGTGAAACTGCTATGAGTATCTATCCATCTATCTAGCTATCACTTGCTACCCTATCACAGATGCATGCAGGGTTGCCTGCATCTCAAACTAGCGCGACATTATGGGATTGGGAATTGCCTCTGATTAGCAAACTCAAAGCTGGTTTAACATTGCTTGTGAGTGGCATGTTGATGAGTGACACATGAGGGCTTGCATACGCATTCCAGCGACTCCGCTGGAATGCATATGCAAGCCCCCATGCGTCACTTGACTTCACACAACATTTGGCATCAGGCTGTTGTAGAACTGAAGGGTAAAGGCGAGGTTTATTAACTCTTATACATTGTGTGTGTGTGTGTGTGTGTGTGTGTGTGTGTGTGTGTGTGTGTGTGTGTGCGTGTGCGTGTGCCCGCCACGTGGCCGTCTTCAGTTCAATATAAACACAACACGAGATACAACTGTCTTGAACGTACAGTACGTGGTCAGAATGCTCTGACCACGTAGCCTATAGCATGACTTTGTGACCTTTAAGTAAAGTGACAAAACTTTGTATAATATGCTATACCCGGCCATGTGCACGTATAACTTTCATCACCAGGAGGTTTCATACAATGGATGTTCATATAGCCTATAAACCAATTGATCTGTGAGTTCAAATGTAGACTACTGCTGTGTAATGTTTATTCCTTTAATGATAAGAAGTCTATTTCCAGCTTTATGTATCCATGGTAGCTTTTCCTTTTAAGTGCTGCACCAGCAAATGGGGAAATTCAATTTATCCTAATCATTTTCTCTAAATGCCTGGGTTGTCTATGTTGAAGATTTTTTCCCCCTTTTTTCCCCAAGCTTGTTTTGCGCTGGTAGGTGAATTGCAGCTTCACATAATCTAACCAGACATGGGCATTTTCATGTTAAGTCTTACATTGTGAGTGACCCAGTGTTTCCTTTATTGCAGGTCAAAAAAGCATGCGTGTCACCAGCCTCCTGATTTGCCGGGGGCTGTTATGGGTCGGTACTGCCCATGGCATCATCATCACCCTTCCGGTTCCCAAACTGGAAGGCATCCCAAAAATAACAGGTATGGATGGGTCAGCATTTGGAGGACTGACAGTGATTGAATGGGTTCTTGAGAGGTCAAAATTAAAGCAACAAGTTTTTCCATGATAGGAAATAACTCTGCACTGGACATTATTGAGGTCACAGGCTACATTGTTCTCCTGGCAGTGGGAATGGGGCTTTTGTTAGCGTTTTGACAACACAGCAGTGACATATTCTGGCCAGATAAATGTACCACTGTCAGGCAGTCCTTTGTTACTCATGCCAACAGAAAGAACGTTGTTTTAGTAAAGTGGTTAAACCTTACCTTAATTACTTTATTACTCTCTGATTATAAGCCAGTTTTTTAATAAAAACCCAACTTAGAGCTCATTTTTGCACAGAAAATGCAGTATAAATAAACATTTGGTAATGTGAATAATTGTAAACGCACTGCTGCTGAGAGGTCAAGTTGTTGAGGTCAAGTTGTGCTTTTCACTTGTGATACTACAATTTTCATAGTAATTCAATTCTGAATTAAATGGATATAAAGACACATCTTTGACTTGAGTCAAAAATGTATTTGTGCAGCTTTTATTGCTTCACTGCCTTCACATACGGTACTACTGTGTATATATGAGAAATACAATTACTTGCAGTTGTTTTGTTGGCATTGGTAACATACGTACTATCGTAAGCCGATAGTGGTCCATAAGGTTGAAGATACATCTGGACCTCACGTGCAGTGCAAAGGGACAATATAAGACCTACAAAAATAGATATATACTGTACCCTTCGCAATATTTTAATATTCCACTGCTCCTCCCCTTCAGGAAAGGGGATGACCTCTCTGAATGCCCACTGTGGGCCTGTTGACTTTCTGGTGGCCACCACCAGCACCCTGTCCGCTGAGCTGCTGAAGAGGGACTCTGTTGGCGACGGGCCAGACTCTGCATGTGGCGGGGAGGACCGCAGCGACATGTCCTCCCAGGAGTCCCTGCAGCAGTCCGGCTGCTTTCAAGGACAGGCAGGGGAGACGAGAGGCAATAAGGGACGTGGTGTTCTGCTGCAGTACCGCCTACGCTCCACGTCCGGCCTGCCAGGACGTCCGCTGACGGCTCTGGGCGACGAGGCGTCCGACTCCTCCCTGGAGTCCCTGCAGGAGCACAGTCTGGAGGACGGCTCCATCTACGAGCTCAGCGACGACCCCGAGATGTGGGTCCACGGCCGTCCCTGTGAGCGGGACGGTGGGCGCAGGGACAGGGTCACTTCCGCAGCCGTCATCTCTGGTGGGAGGGGCTTCCGTAGGTTGAGGGAAAGAGGTACTAGGACAGGTGGAGAGGGTGCGGAGAATATACTCATGGTGTGGCAACTGCCGTTGACTGTGTGACATGGAAGCCACGTCATGCGTTCATGGCACGCCGTTTAAACGTGGTTCTCCGGCATAGTCTGTAAACGATCCGTTCTATATTATCAAGGGATTGGTAATGTCATTATGAAGGTGACATCACTGGCACGCGGAGCTACACAAAGTGGGTGACTCAGCCTGTGTGATGTGGAATCAAAGGCGCCACGCTGTTTTTGCCCGCCACAGATTTCCGTCCTTGTGACACTTGTGGGCTGATTCCCACCTCCTACTTTATATCAAATGGATATACTTAAATTCAACCTCATCGTGGATGCCTGACGCACAGATTCCGCTCCCACCGGGATTGCTGTGCGAGTACCAGCGGACTGCATCTCTTTGGGAAGCCAGCCTTTCTTGAATGTGCCGTGCTGTGCAGTGTTGGAGATGGACCGCCTTTTATCTGATCCCATGGGAAAGATCCCATCTGTTAAAGAGGCTGAGAAGATGAGAAGAACCGCAGCATCACAAATCACATTAGCATTTACTTTATTTCCTCAGCCAGAAGTCTCACTCACTCACTCCCATCCAATGTGAATGTACTAGTGTATATATTACCAAGAATGAATCGATGCATTCCAAAAGTAGACTGTGTTCCCATTTTTTAGACTGTGTCTGTTGATAAGCAGATTTTTGAAGAATCAGATTATGTGTTTAGGGTTAGGAACATCGGGCCCTATCTTTTTTGCCTTTAAAAAACATATATCCAGTTTACAAGCTCACAACGTGACCGTGTCAATGTACAGTAGATTGGCTAGTTGAAATATTTTAAAATGTTTTTCAAAATAGTAAAATATGGCGAATAAGTTTAAACATAAAGGGTAAGGTGGCGCGCGAGATAGGGCCCGCAGACCTTTATCTACAGTATGTTGAAGTTGCCTTGAAGAGTGTCAAAGTTCCTGTGCCTTCACAGAGGAGGACCCATGCTAGTATTAGATCAATATTGTAAACCATGAAAGGTAAGAATAGCAAGTGTATTATGAGACACAAAATGGCTAAGACGTTACATTACATTTAACTATACAGCATGATTAGGGCTGACTCATTAGAGGGTCAAAACATGCATTGCATTCCTGAAGGGCTGTGCATGGCAGACATGAAGAACATATCTGATAGCGCCACTTCCATTATCCCATGTCTTTTCCATTTGATAATACTACACATGTGCACACATGCTTGTTAATGCAGAATCTGCATTAATTACGCATGTCACACACCAAAAACCTGTCTGAAAGTCATTGTGGCCATCCAAGTCATGTGGTATGTACTGAAGCAGCCAAGAGTTATAACTTGCTTATTAGTGTCAATATTACATAGGAAAATGAAGGATTGCATTTAACAATTGGCCCAGTGCTATATCACAATTAGGCCAACAACTGGCTGAATAAGGCCACATCTTGTTTATTAGAGAATGCTACCCTGGCAATATTTTGAATGTTGAATTGAATGTCATTAGCCAGGTAGACTCTCAAGCCAGATGACTCTTCCACAAACGTATTATGCTACAGAGAATCTGTAATTCCACCTCTAAACATGCGCTCTTGTGATAGGAATCTGTCAATCTGTCATTTTCATTCACAGACTGAATGTATACTTGGATGAAGAATTATTTTTAATTAGTTTTTGCCTACAGATCCAGTCACTGCTTGGAATAATGTATGTATACATGTGACTTCTTCAGTGCCTACAGTATTTTGTATAGCATAATATCTGCTAAGCCATTTGAAGGCTAAGGTGATGCAAAAGGTACAGGGATGATGGCAATCTCAGTGTTGCGTCACAAAAAGAAAAAATATGTCCATGTTCAGATGGAATGCTGCTAGGCAAGAACATCTTCATGGCCATTCTCAAGGTTATTCCATTGAACCTTAGCTGGTGGATGAGCATGTACTGTATTTCATTCATAAACACACTTTCATACAGTTAGCATTGCACATTAACTTTTTTCTGTAGTTTCCCTACGAGCGGAAATTTAGCGTGACCCTTTAAGAAGAAATGGGTTTCCATTCTCCATTGTTTATAGTAAAGTCATACAATAAATGGCAATGCACTGAATATTAATTAATTAAACGCACCACTAATTAACCTGTTGAGTTTTTTGGCAAGGGGACATGATACAGTAAATGCGACTGAAATGAATGCAACTTTTTAACAGTATTGTTGTGGTGAGAAAAATAATTGTATTGGGCACAATTTCACAGGATGCAAACATGCATTCAGTGGTCGATGTGCTGTTTAGAAATAGTACAATAATTGCACTTATACCAGCACTGGTATGTGGAAGCAAAGTACTCAACATTTGCTTGTTTGAATTTACTTTGGTGCATTAATAAATACATGTCTAAACGGTGTCATATGTATGCTAAATTAAAAACAACTGAATCAGCGAATAGAGTGCTAATTATTGTCAAAATTGATTGCATTGTAACTGAATTCATAAGGGTTCTATTAAACAGTATTGTGTTTGTCTCACCAGGTGTGTGAGCCCAAAGGTATCATTTACTGCATCAGTAGGTCCATAGTTCATGCATTCTAGCAAAAACCAGTGCATCAAAGAAATCCATGCAAACAACCAAATTTGATTAATGATCTGAATTTGTGCTCTGATTTACGACTGTACGACATTAGTCTGTAAGTATGCAAAACATTTCCTATAAACAGCTATCAACTTTTTGAGCTTGGCTAGTCTTTTGTAGCCTATCCCAGCACTTTCCAATACATGTTATTGTCTCCACCAGGCCGAAGGCATGGGGAGAGTATGTTTTGCACTCCGTGTGTGTGTGTGTGTGTGTGTGTGTGTGTGTGTGTGTGTGTGTGTGTGCGTGTGTGTGTGTCTGTCAGTCCGTCTGTTACCAGCTAATCTCCAGCACAGTTAACCCGGTCGATGCCAAACTTTGCACACACACTCCCTAGATGCCAACGATGAACCACTGCCCCAAATTTTCCAGAATGGCCTGTTATAGTGCCACCTGGAGTCCGACTTTTGTAAATACATTTTTTGCTATTACTCCTCTATATTTTTAAAAAGAAATCCAGCAAATCGTTACACAGTATCTCTATAGTCATGTGCTCAAGACGGATCTGTCCGATATTTCATATTCCACCCTGATTGGCTAACATTGGCTTTCAAAATTTGCAGAATTGGCCCGTTTTGAACAAAAAGCCTCAAATCATGAACGCAGGAATTTATCCCACCCTTTTCACATTGGCCTGTTATAGCACCACCAACAGGTGGATTTTTGTAAAACACATTTTTGGTACAAAATGCCTCAAATCGTCCAATTGCCATTCAAGGCGTAAGAATAAATGGCACCCTTTTCACATTGGCTTATTATAGCGCCACCAGGAGGCCACAACCTGACCTGCCCTGGTGGAGACCTGTGCCCAGAGGGGCACTTTTTCTAGTTCTTATTGTTTTACATGTTGAATTAATATTGCACTGCTGAATTGCATTGTTTAAAAGAAATGACATTGCTTTACCTCTGCTAGAGAAACTAATCTTGTACAAATGTGGTTTAGACCAGGGGGCTAAAGTAAAACTTTAAGGATTATGTGGTGTCTTTTAGACATTAACCGGCTTTGGAATCGTTTGTTGATTCAGGACACTGATTGCAGTGACAATTCTTTCTTTTAAGCTTTACTGGCTACAAATGAAGGATTCAGGTCAGATTGCTATCCATTAAGTCTATCCCATCTGTGCAAAATTCTAACCTTTTTGGTTTATTCACTTTTACCATTTTTACCCGCTTCCTATCTACAGCAGTGGTTCTTAAAGTGGGGTCCGGTGACCCCCTGGTGTCCTTGTGAGGTGTGAGGGGGGTTCCAGGAGGTCCCCAGCAAAGTTAAAGATGGAGTGCCGTCCACCCTAAAACATGATCACCAGGTATTAAGGATATATATATAAAAATTATATAAAAAATGTATATAAGGAGGAAGAATGTTTTCAAAAAAGTGTACAGTATTTGTTAAAATGTCGTTTTTATGTGGACACGCCCACCAGTTAATTAAGTATGCCTGGTTTGCCTGGTGGGTGATCCACCTGAACTGTGTGTGTGTGTGTGTGTGTGTGTGTGTGTGTGTGTGTGTGTGTGTGTGTTTAACCATCCATCCGTCCGTCTGTTACCAGCTAATTTCCGGCACCGTTAACCCGGTCGATGCCAAATGTTGCATGCATACTCCCTGGATGCCAACGATGAACCTCTGCCCCAAATCTTCCAGAATGAGGAATATATCCCACCCTTTTCACATTGGCCTGTTGCCCTGTTATAGCGCCACCAGGAGGCCGACTTTTGAAAAACACATTTTTTTTATATTACTCCTCCAGCAGATCGTTACACACTATCTCTATAGTCATGTGTTCAAGACGGATCTGTCAACAAAAAGCCTCAAATCATGAACGCAGCATGCAATTTACGTGAGATCTTTCACAAACTTTCCTACTAGGCTGAGGAATATATCCCACCCTTTTCACATTGGCCTGTTATAGCGCCACGAACAGGTGGATTTTTGTAAAACACATTTTTGGAACAAAATGTGTCAAATCATCCAATTGCCATTCAAGGCGTGAGAAGAAATGGCACCCTTTTCACATTGGCCTATTATAGCCTATATTATATCATTATATGTCAGTTGGGTGAGGGTGTTCTTGCCACAAGCCCCCAATTAGACCTCTCTGGAAACATTGGGGAGAGTCAGTGTAGTGGGAGTAGTGGGACTTGAACCTGCCTGCGGATTCTGCAGTTTGCAATAGTTAAGCTGACCTCACCACTGCACACACTTGATTCTCCTATAGTGCTCTTGAAGTGTTATTCTGGATGTTAACTTTCAAAACTTGCTCTGTATTTAAGAGACAAACTCCACCAGCATATTAACCATGGAAGGCATGGGATTGGAAAAAGGAACCTCTGTATTCAGTCTTCACCACTGCACCCCAGAAACTTCACACAGTGCTTAGAGTGTTCTTAGCATAGAGGCATGCGAATTGATCACTGCAATGCAGAACCTTCACATACTTTAGAGTAGTGATGTGAGATTAATCGACAAACACATCGGTATCGGAAGATTCTAGTTGTTTTGTGATTAAACCTAGAACACTAAACATATTTTTTGTTCCACCATCACTAAGCACATGCAGGTATATTATACCTGGGGTACCAGCAGCTTATCAACACCTCCCCCTCCATGTGGGGTACCAGCAGCTTATCAACACCCCCCCTCCATGTGGGGTACCAGCAGCTTATCAACACCTCCCCCTCCATGTAGGGTACCAGCAGCTTATCAACACCCCCCCTCCATGTGGGGTACCAGCAGCTTATCATCACCTCCCCCTCCATGTGGGGTACCAGCAGCTTATCATCACCTCCCCCTCCATGTGGGGTACCAGCAGCTTATCATCACCTCCCCCTCCATGTGGGGTACCAGCAGCTTATCAACACCTCCCCCTCCATGTGGGGTACCAGCAGCTTATCATCACCTCCCCCTCCATGTGGGGTACCAGCAGCTTATCATCACCTCCCCCTCCATGTGGGGTACCAGCAGCTTATCATCACCTCCCCCTCCATGTGGGGTACCAGCAGCTTATCAACACCTCTCCCTCCATGTGGGGTACCAGCAGCTTATCAACACCTCCCCCTCCATGTGGGGTACCAGCAGCTTATCAACACCCCCCCTCCATGTGGGGTACCAGCAGCTTATCAACACCTCCCCCTCCATGTGGGGTACCAGCAGCTTATCAACACCCCCCCTCCATGTGGGGTACCAGCAGCTTATCAACACCTCCCCCTCCATGTGGGGTACCAGCAGCTTATCATCACCTCCCCCTCCATGTGGGGTACCAGCAGCTTATCAACACCCCCCTCCATGTGGGGTACCAGCAGCTTATCATCACCTCCCCCTCCATGTGGGGTACCAGCAGCTTATCATCACCTCCCCCTCCATGTGGGGTACCAGCAGCTTATCAACACCCCCCCTCCATGTGGGGTACCAGCAGCTTATCAACACCTCCCCCTCCATGTGGGGTACCAGCAGCTTATCATCACCTCCCCCTCCATGTGGGGTACCAGCAGCTTATCATCACCTCCCCCTCCATGTGGGGTACCAGCAGCTTATCAACACCCCCCCTCCATGTGGGGTACCAGCAGCTTATCATCACCTCCCCCTCCATGTGGGGTACCAGCAGCTTATCATCACCTCCCCCTCCATATGGGGTACCAGCAGCTTATCAACACCCCCCCCTCCATGTGGGGTACCAGCAGCTTATCTCATCACTGGCAGACTGCACTGCACTTCTGGGAGATGTGCAGCATTGCTTCAAGGCTGTTCAGACCGCAGCAGAGGAACCACTGGGGAACCCTTAACAGTGTTTCTCCATGTCCAACTATCCCTTTTACGGAGCCCCTTTCCATCGATATCTCATACTATACCCCCCCCCCCCCCAACACACACATGCTCGCACACACGCACGCATGCACGCAAAGTACAAATGAATTCCACAACACATCCCTCCACTGTCCATCATTATAGTTTTTGTTCACATTCATGATGCCTATAGCCTATATAGCATCTCATAGGCTCTGTCTGTCAAACTCAAGGCCATAAAAAATAGCAACCTTTCAGCAAAAAGCACAAAGTTTTTGTTCCATTTATTTTCTGCAAGTGACACTGCCCTACAAAGTATACATAATTAGGCAATAGCTTCCCTGCTGTCAATGTCACATCAACAACTTACACAAGGGTGAGAGGGTGGTTCACGGAAGTGGGCAGGCCTCAGCAGCAGCAGTCGTCTGTAATAAATTACCCAGTGAAGGTCACTGTTAAAATAAACCACGACTGATTGGCTGGAACAGATGAGTTCCAATGGAGGTTCAGGTGTGCACGGATAAATCTGAGGTCAGCACACCTGTGGCTTCTCCAGCGGGGTTGTGACAATCAAAGAGGAACGAAATGTGATCATGCCCCACACCAGGTGCCTCTATACTGCTGGCCTTTTCACAGCAATATCTGAGAGCATTAGCACCTGAGGCCGTATTCTGCCGCGATGTGTTTGTTTGTCTTACAATCAACACTATGTGTTCGTGATATGGGGCATCGTGTATTTTTGTTTGTTTGTTTTTTTCATTTAACACAGTGGATTATCACGATCATTCTACTCATTTCACTCTCTGATGATTCCGTTTTTCACGAAACACTAAACATGCGATGGAAAAGCTGCATCCTCTGCAATTAATATGCCTGTCTCATTCTCAGTGGATGTGCAGAGCCAGAATATAGGTTTTTGTTTACTCGTATACTCTTTCATTTTCCGCGCATAAGCTCTCTTTTAGCCAAACGTTCTGGCTCGTGTAGATGCTATATCCTGGGAAAATGGCGATACCCAACCCCCGCTATCGAGAAAACAGTACAGAAATGAGGATCACAGTGCTGTGGGGGAACCTGAAAGGGGTCTGCAGAAAGTCAGACGTGAATAGGGGTAACATAATGCTGATCTGATAAAGCTGTGCTGAATTGCACCCTGTACTTGCGGGTCAGCCGCAGAACGTATCCTTCCCTCGAAGCGAAATGACAAAGTGAGAGCATCCGTGATGCTGTGCAAGCGATTCCCTATCAAAACCCAAGCATAAATATGTGTCTACTTTTTCTTTGGTGGGACTTCTCTCACAAACCCTTTTTTCTAAGACCTTTCTATAGATATTTTCTACCAATTAACCTTGCCCCAGGAGAGATTTGCCTATCTCAAGCCCCAGCTTTTGCGTCAGTGTGGCTCGCGGCGCCACTCTCCCTACATCTCAGGTATAATTTGCATGGCTCGGTCAAGGCTAAACTGAAGCGGATGAAGCGTTGCGTTTTTGAAGGCCTCCAAGCTTTATCTGTCGGTTCATAAAAGCCAGGCATATTTGCATTGCTTTTCATTTCAGCAGGCTTGGCAGTACTGGTGATAAAGGAAGAACAGCACACAGTACCAGGCGTTTCCTTAACAAAGAAAGGCAGCAGCTAATGATTTGCATAGGGAGAATGCGAGGATAAGGATTCACAGAGGTACAAACCTGTGCGTGTGTGTGTGTGTGTGTGTGTGAGAGAGAGCGTGCGTGCGTGCGTGTGTGCGTGCGTGCGTGCACGCGTGCGCATGACTATGTCCATCTGTCTGTCCGTCTGTCCATGTGTGTGTGTGTGTGTGTGTGTGTGTGTCCTGTGACGCCAGCACCGTTGGATTGGCTGCAGCAAAACACAATCATACTCACAAATACTCCCTGGATAATAATAATAAAACTTTATTTGTATAGCACCTTTCATGACATGAAATGCAGCTCAAAGTGCTTCACAGAACAATGGAGAATAAAAGAAAAGCAAGGCAACAACATTAAAAAACAAGCAGTAATGCAGTACAGTGAGGACATGAAAAATAAAAAATAAAAGATCAATTAAAGGCAATGTTATAGAAGTGGGTCTTGAGCTGAGCTTTAAAAATGTCTACAGAGGCTGCCTGACGAAGGTACAGTGGGAGCTTGTTCCATGCCGACGGCCCGTAGAAGCAAAAAGCTGCTTCCCCGTATTTTTTAGTTGACATTTTTTTGGGCAAAGCGAGCAGGCCGGCGGTGGAAGACCTTAGGGGGCGGTTTGGGACATATTTAGGCAGGCAGTCATGTAGGTAGGAAGGTGCGAGACCATTGAGAGCTTTATAGACAAGTAAAATAATTTTAAAATCAATCCTAAAAACAACCGGAAGCCAGTGCAGTGATGCCAAAACTGGAGTAATATGTTACTCTTAGTTCTAGTTAAAACTCTGGCTGCTGCATTTTGGACAAGTTGTAATCTGTCAGTTGTTTTCTTAGGCAGTCCTGAAAAAAGTGCATTGCAGTAATCAAGCCGAGAAAAAACAAAGGCGTGGATTAGCGTTTTTGCATCGTCCAAGGACAAATAGGCTCTGATTTGTGCAATATTTCTAAGGTGAAAATGGATGGCACAGCATCCATGCTCAATACCAAACAATGCACACCGACAAAGGTTCCTGACCTGGTGGAGACCAGTGCTCCGAGGAGCACTTTTTCTAGTTTATTTTATTCAATGTTATAACATATTTTAACTGTTGAACCTATAAGAGCGAGTGCATTTTCCGGCAGTGGCATCTGCCAACATTACTTTAATAGTTTTACTATAGTTAACCTCAGTAAAACTATGCCTAAACCTAACCTTAACCTGCAGTAAAACCATGCATAAACCTAAGCCTAACCTCAGTAAAACTATGCCTAACCGGTCCTAACCCTATACGTTAACCTCAGTAAAACTATGCCTCAACCTAAAACTAAGTAAAAGTGTTGCTGCGGGCAACTGACACGGAAAAAGAAACACTGCTCCGGCAGCTGCTGTAAAATATACTCGCTGTCCCTCGTTGAATGCAACTGTTTTTCAGTTGATTCCCAGATCTAAAGTTGATATACAAGGACGAGGTCCTTCCAGTAAACTCCTGGAAAGCCTGTTCCGTGGCATGGGTCCATCAATCCCCCGTTGCTCTTTGTGTCTTTTTCAATGCTTTGCCAATGCTCCTGGAGCCTCACACATATATTTTATTTACAACCTTTTAATCATGCAGATGATTGATGACATTTTGAACGCTTCCCATTATTCTCCTAGTCCCCAAGGAGAGGTCCTGCTCTGTGGCCTGACCATTGCATGTACTGCATGCTTATCACCATCTGTGATTTATCTCTAACTGCATCTACAATATTTGTATGGAGCTATTGAAAAATAAATGCATGCATTTGCAGTACACTGTATGTATAGCCTATACTGTGTAGGCCTATCATACTGGAGGGTCCTATCGTGTCTGCTTATTTACCCCTTGGATTTATAAACATGCCAGGTTTACACTCTACACTTTCTTCTGTGTTTTATTTCATTGGACTGTTTAGGCATTTGAAGGGTGACCTTCAATTCATATATCTATTGCTATAACTCTCCACTACTATCTCAGTTGGACCAGTGTGGAGGAGATAAAAGGTATTTTTATGTCTTGCAGTGAATCAAGTCACTTTTATGCCAACATTCCCCCACTATTCAAACAAAATGGGAGCGTTAGCATTCAGGCCTAGTCAATTCGTTCGCAGCTTTTTTTCCTTCCGCATGTCTGTTGAATTTGGATGGTGGCCAGGGAGCAATTCAGAGGAGAAAAAAAGTGCTGAAAATGATCACAGCCTGGTTTCATTTCACATGAAATTTTCACAACAAAACCACACCTCACACTCACTATAGTCCCCCAAAAATACACATCAAACTCTTTACCTGTGTGCTGGCCAGTTGGCACACAGTATCCTAAACTACTTATTCCAGCTGCATCTCCAAGTTCACTTACAGGAATCGTCCTGTAAGGGATATAGGCATAGACAAAGTTTTGCCTTTATCTTTTCTTACTCTCGATTCCCCACAAACCTGACTCCCCTCAATAATTTGTATTTGACCTCTCTCTCTTTCTAACCCTACCATCTCTCTCTGACCATTTTCTTCTCTTCTTCGATCTCTTTCTCTCAATTCCCCTCATTTTTGTCCACTTTGTCTGCTATAGCTGCAGTTCCCAAGAAAAATAAGTGGCATGGACGCCACAGAAATCTTTCTATATCGTCCAACTTGTCTTTAGTTTGGCTTGTACACTGTAGGGGTATGTAGATTTCAGTGATACAAGGCTTCAACTGCCTTCAACTGTAATTTCACAGTGTGTGTTGTATCCTGGTTTTATATTAGCCGAAAGTGAAGTAGAACAAAGTCAGATCTGTAATCTCAAAAAGGAAGTGTGGCTTAGTAATGTACTTTTCCGACTAGGTAACAGGAATTTACTGCCACATACAGTGTGGTCATAGAGAGTCCTGGCTTTCAAAGGGATAGAAAATCAATATTGGCGGTGGCAGATATGATATTCATTCTCAATGCAATTGTGCTTTTAATAAAATGAGGGGGGTTAGTTCCACAGGAAGCTTGGCACATTTCTGAGGTTCTTTTTTCTTTTTCTTTCTTGTGTGTGAGTGTGTGTGTGTGTGTGTGTGTGTGTGTGTGTGTGTGTGTGTGTGTGTGTGTGTGTGTGTGTGTGTGTGTGTGTGTGTGTGTGTGTGTGTGTGTGTGTGTGTGTGTGTGTGTGTGTGTGTGTGTGTGTGTGTGTGTGGGTGGGTGGAAGGGGGGGACGGGGGGGGACATTCATTCATAGTAACCAATGTTGACAGTCTCTATTTTTAAACCCCTCACTGCTGTCAGAGAACAATCCTGCAATGCAACGTTTTCATATATTTTTGGTCGGATGGAACAAAAAATGTAGGTGACTCAAACACCATTTTTTATTCTTAGCCATTGGTATTAATTACTGACAGCACCTATAGCTCAGCTAAATGCACAGTAAGGATGCCATGGCTTGACATGGTTATACATAGCAGTACTACCAATCATCTCCTACGATATGGGAAGTGTTCCCCAAACTATGGGCTATCACGAGGGAAAGGGGATGAATCATTTGCAATTACAGTAGAGGTGTAATTGTAATTGACCTTCGAACACCTCGAAGGTCAGCTGAAAGAAAGTGGCATAAGACAAAGCTACCAGATGACCTCTCCCACTTTCACTCATTCCTTTCTGCCTTCTCCCTCTCATTATCCACTGCTAAAACGTCTTTCTACCACACCAAAATCCAATCCTGTACCTCTAACCCAAGGAAGCTATTCTCTAGCCATCTATTCTCTACTTTCTCCTCCCTCCTTAAACCCCCTCCCCCCTAACCTTCATCCCTCTCTGCTGATGCTTTTGTCACCTACTTCGAGAAGAAGGTTGATGATAACATATCAGCAGCTCCGTTTCCCTCCTTCCCCATAATGAAGCGTCTGACTCACCCAAAACTAACTCCAACATACCATGCATGTCCTCCTTCTCTCCTCTATCCCCAGGCGAGGTCCTAAAACTATAGTGACCTCCACTAGACCTACCACCTGTCCTCTTTAGACCATCACACCTGATCTGCTCCCCTTCATCACCTCCATCATCAACACCTCTGTAACCTCAGGTCCCATGCATCTGCCTTCAAGTCAGCCAGAGTAACGCCGCAAGAAACCAACTCTTGACCCCTCAGGTAGTCAAGAACTACAGACTGGTATCACCGGCCCTCTCCACGGAAACTGCACTGCAGTCACAGAAGCATTACATGCTGCCCAGGCTGCTCAGCTTCTTATCCAGACATCGGTCATATCAAAACTTAACTACTGAAACTCACTCCTTACTGGCCTACCGGCATGCGCACTTAAGCTTCTCCAATTGATCCAAAATGCTGCAGCTCGCTTGGTCTTCAACCAGCCAAAATTCTCACATGTCTCCCCCCTTCTCCACTCCCTCCATTGGCTCCCGGCCGCGGCCCACACAGCCAAAGCAGCCAAAGGTATGGCACCCCCATATCTGATAGGACCCTACAAACCTTCCTGCCTGCTCAGATCAGCCAACGCAGGGAAGCTGGAACCTTCACTAAAAATGCTGGGACAACGCTCCACACATCCCAAACTCTTCTCTGCAGACTCACTCCCAATCTTCCGCCGTTGTCTGAAAACCCACCTCTTCGGACTCCTTCAGTTACTTACGTAACTTAGATAGAAGTTGTCTGGTGTTTTACAATGTGTCAGGACCTGACGACGATGTGTGGATCGTTGTCGCTTAATTTGCACCTGAATAGAAAGGCAGCAAATATACATCAGAGTTGCTCCAGCGCTTCCTTTTTACCTCTGCTTTACAATGTGCATTACGTCCATCTTCACACACAGACTGAATTAAATACATGCATTTCCTTTCGGAAAAGGTAAACTGTGTGTAACCAGGTAGACCTGTTACGATGGCAGCATCAGCCAGGTGCTCCTTGGTTCAAATTAAGGGTGGGGTTTATTGGCAGACAGGTTTAAAAGGGCTGGGCTGCTTTCATTCAGGGGATCCCCTAGCTTGCTGTAAGGTTGGTGTACCTGAGGAGGACAAGAGTTTGAAGGTATGGCTTTCCTAAATGTATCAGCATACTGGCTGCCTGGTGAATTAGTAAGTAGAAATGTATCAGCATACTGGCTGCCTGGTGAATTAGTAAGTAGAAATGTATCAGCATACTGGCTGCCTGGTGAATTAGTAAGTAGAAATGTATCAGCATACTGGCTGCCTGGTGAATTAGTAAGTAGAAATGTATCAGCATACTGGCTGCCTGGTGAATTAGTAAGTAGAAATGTATCAGCATACTGGCTGCCTGGTGAATTAGTAAGTAGAAATGTATCAGCATACTGGCTGCCTGGTGAATTAGTAAGTAGAAATGTATCAGCATACTGGCTGCCTGGTGAATTAGTAAGTAGAAATGTATCAGCATACTGGCTGCCTGGTGAATTAGTAAGTAGAAATGTATCAGCATACTGGCTGCCTGGTGAATTAGTAAGTAGAAATGTATCAGCATACTGGCTGCCTGGTGAATTAGTAAGTAGAAATGCCCTTATTCCATGCTGCTGTGCTCCTCCTCCAGTACGCCAGTCAAGTGTATGGTATAGTATGTCTTGGTTGTTTATATGATGTTGACTTTTAATGAGTATTTTAAAAGAATAACTACTTTGTGCACAAAACGAAAAGAGAATAAAATGCCTTTGTTTGAAATCCCAATATGTCTTATTTCCATGCTCAACCTTGTACACGAACCTGTGCTTTCTATTGTTAAAGAGGACCTTCCCTCTAGAAAAAGGTGGCGTAGTATAGTAGGCATTAAGTATATTTTATTAATATTCCCTCAAAAGTCCTCCCTGCTACATGTGTTTTAAGCTTGATATTTAGCATAACAACTTTATTTAAAATGTGTATTATTCACATGGTGTACCCTGTGTACCCTTTTCGTTGCATGCACATACACTATAGCCTATAAACATTTCAAATCAGCGCCATGGTGCTATAACAGGCCGATTCACGTTTAGTCCTCTTGAACCGTACGTAGGCCATACAATTCAAAGTAGGCTACTGTATGTGACGTGACTCTATGCCTACGCTCTAGACACTATGATGTAAAATTCTCCATTCATTGTCAATGGGAATTTGTGTAGGACAAAATAGACACTAAGCCGAATTGCTCAGACAATGATGTAAAAATAAAATAATAAATAATAAAATATATACACACACATATGTCTATTGAGAAAGAGCTGCACCCTAAAGAACTATAAATAAATAAAATAGAATGAATAAAATAGGGTACAATATGCAACTATAATCAATGTATGTTTTTCATTAGCCTACATAAATGATCAGGCAGGCCTATTAGATACAAATTATTCATTCTTAAAGAAGCACAGTAGGCTAGACAGCATTAAAAACGGATTCATCTGTCAAAAACAGATCAAAGCTGCACTACTGAATCTGTCGGCTAGGGGCATTCCGAACATTGGGGAAATTTAAAGGAATCAGAGGGTACTGTTTTTTCCTTTGTTTTGCCCAGATTGCAGACAGATACATGTGAACATGATGTCCTTCCTGCACACATTATTTTCAGAATTGCTATTACAACAGCAAACAAATAAAATTATCATGTTTGTCTTCATTTTGATTGAACAAGTTCGTGCCCAACATTAAAATAAGCATTTTGTGGAACATGTAGCATGACTTTCTAGATGTGGGAGAAGTAATTTAGTTTGGTTTTGTTTCATTATTAGCACATTTAAGTTTAAGTTTAAGTTATTGCTTATGTGGAATCCTTACTTAATGGAAGCTCATTAAATAGCATTCATTAAAAGTTCAATAAGAAAAATACAAAGCTCTCAGCCATCAAAGCTTAATCGGAGGCAGGCGAAAGAAGCAGCCAGTGGCTTTTCATGAGGAGGAAAGAGCAAAGACCCTTGCTGGGCACCGAAGTATAGCAATCCAGGAGATATGCGGTCAGTTTAGGCTTGACTCACGGAAAAGGACTCCCCTGCATGCATGCAGAGTCCCATGAGACGTCTGTCATTCAACATGAAGGCTTGTGACTAATTGGGAATGACGCAAGGTCAGGTCTGATCAGCCTGTAGCTGCCACCTTGGGGAGGGTGTATACTATAGTGTCAAGGCCGAACACTACTGATTATGCGTCCCAAATTACAACCTAAACCCTGCTCCAACCATTTACAACCATTCATCACCAAGACGACAGCAAGACGTCCCACCATTCATCACCAAGATGACACTCTTATGTCTTATAAGTATGTGCTCGCACAAAGGAAATTTACATCTTATCCTGTGTTTGATAACTAGACGTAAAGGGGGTTCAACAGCGTTGTTTTATTTAAAAACAAAAGCCATGGTTATATCGATATCCAAGCATTATATAAAAATCTAGGTCTACTGTACACCCCATCAGCCAGGGTCACGTCCCACAAGCTCATTGTGACACACCTTACAGTAAGTAGTCCTAATTTTCCATTATGGGATATCAATACTACTACTACAAATAGTATTACTACAAATAATAATAATAATACATACATATTTTGATATTTCACAATGCCATTTGTGAGGCATGCCTGATAGCTGATTATGTAAAGAGGATCTTCACAGCTTTGATCCAATGTGGGTGGCGGTGGGGGCAGATAGCACAGAAATAGAATACTTCCGTCACATAACTTTGAATTCACTGTCAATCTAAATATCAAAATCATTTATTGCTATAGCAGCACACTGACTGTCTCAAGGTCTCCTTATTTTTCTTTGGCATATGTACGTGCGTATGTGTGTGTGTGTGTGTGTGTGCGAGACAGAGAGAGAGAGAGTTCTCCTGTCTATCTTTCTTTTACCCTACTTCCCTTTTCCTGTTTTCTGTTGGTACGTCTATCATCTTGTGTCTCTCTCCCTCTTATTTCCTTCACATAGAGATGGGCTGTTGGTACGTCTATCATCTTGTGTCTCACTCCCTCTTATTTCCTTCACATAGAGATGGGCTGTAAGTTGCTGGTGTTGCTGGTGTATCTGTTCACTTCCGGTTTATCAGGAAGTAGTCGTAGACCCCTACCTCCCGAACACAAGGTCGCACAGGTATGACAGTGGACCTGCTGCAAGGTCATTGCTGCTCGGCACCAGTGTTTTAGAATGTGCACTTCGCTGACCATATTGCTCCTATCAGTGCAACATAAGACTAGGTTTGAAGCACTTCGCTGACCATATTGCTCCTATCAGTGCAACATAAGACTAGGTTTGAAAAGCCACTCAGTGATCTTTCACAACTCTACAAAGTGACCTTTCTGTTCAGAGTAAAAAGCTGATATTACAGCATTTTGCGGGTCAAAGTGCCCTTGTACAGACTTCATAAATGCTGTGGTATGCTCTTGAAATGGATATGTTGGATATGTTTTTCTGTTTTCAGCACTATTTAGAGCAAGGTGTAAGTGTTACTAGGGCATGTTAGCATGTGTGTGCGTGCATGTCTTCTTGGTGCTTAAGTGCATGCATATGTATCAGTTGTATACATAAAACATGGAGTCAGTGCATGCAAATTTGGTATTTTCTTGGTGATTTGGGGCACCTTATATAAAAGCTAGTATCCTTAGAATTAAAACACACAAGGCAGGGTTAGCATCAGCCCCCGCCCCCTCTTCACATTTCTGTTTAAGTTGGCATTTATAGGGACTATAGTAAGGACGTAAATTTAGCATTCTTGCCAACTCTGACATGGCTATACATCTTATATTTCGTATACAGATATTCATTAAAATGGAGTAACATGGTTTTAAGTATTATAGTAGCCTACACACAAATAAGTATAATTATTATTTGTTTATCAGATTTTCATTTCAAATGACGGCTCTAACGCACATGCTCATGATAAACTCATGAACCATACATTCAGGGAGAATCTTTTATTTCCCTGACGCCCTCCTGCTGTGCATGTATAATGTCTTGCACTATGGGAGATCCCGTTGTCCAAGTCAACTGTAAGACAAAAGATAATATAAAGTGTCTCTAAACATACTTCAGAATATTTTTGAGGGACGCTAGCCCCTCCTATGTCCAGCTTTTACAAGATAATTATTTTCTTGTACGGACTAGATAATATCTTGTACGGACGAGATAATATCTTGTACGGACGAGATAATATCTTACGGACAAGATCAAATATATTTTGAATGCATGGCCATTCAGGGGCTCCGTAATACACAGACGAGGGTCGCCACCACCGGTCATTTTATAGGAAATCTGAACCACTGTTTCCATTTTTGTTTGATATTCATACAGTATGCTTGCTTACCCATTCTTCCTCTGAAAATCTCCCCAAGCACAGTTTATATAGAAGGAACCATTTAATATCAGGCCAAAGGTTATTGTAGTCATGCTAATAATACCCTCCAGAAACACACTGTAACTTACAGTATAGCTCTGTTCCATAGTGTTAGGAGTTATCCTTAACGCTATGTGACTTTGTGCATTCTGTTCATACTGCCAGTAGCATAGTCCATCAACATTAAAAACAAACAATGCACTTTTGCTATATACTCACCAAAACAAAGCCGGTTTTAAGATGTTGAAAGCCTCTCACCGGTGGGAACACTCTAAAATGCAGTTTTTGACCAGAAAATAAAATATTCCACAGGAATGCGCCACCTATGGGATTGTTCTATTCTAGCCATATAGGAAGGGCACATTCAAAGACTCAAATACCTTTTCTGAATATAATTCAGAAAAGTACATGTGCACAGTGCACAGGATAGATCCATCAACTAGGCCTATAGTGTATTGACATTACAGAGGTACAGTATATGACAGGGAATTAGTGGTTATAAGCAAGGGGCATTGGAAGGTAATTGCTATGCCCTATTTGCCAGAGGGAGTCAAAGATTGTGAAAAATGAGAGATAATTGCCACGATAACCAGATTTGTGTTGTGTATACTAGGACTGTAAGCTATGCAATAGATTGCATTTAGACTCGTCATAAATCAGCCCAGGTCTGAGACATCAACTATAGCTACACACAGAGGAAGCATGCATTTATATAGATAGATAGATTTATGTATACATACATATGATGCAAAGTTCTATTGGGTGATCACCTTTATACTATGAAACATCTCTCAGGTGTGTGTGTGTGTGTGTGTGTGTCTGTGTGTGTGTGTGTGTGTGTGTGTGTGTGTGTGTGTGTGTGTGTGGGGGGGGGGTGACAGAGGGAGGGAGAGGCAAAAAGAGTATTTCATTAGTGCTGTGAGAGTGATACAATTCTGAACACTATTTTATATACGCCACATCAGGGATTTCACCCAAATAACTGATTAGGGTGGGGTGGAGTATTAAAAAGGTCTTTAATACAAGTCCTTAAATTGACACTTCACTGTCACCTGGGGACCCCCAAAGTCAATGAGCTCACCCAAAGATCTACTTCACAATGCTGAATTAGAAGCGAAACTCAAAACTAAAAGTGAGGCTCAGAGCACATGAGGACAAACTTGCACACATGCGAGGTGCGTACAATGTAAAGAAGTAGATGTAGTTCTCAACTCAAGATTATGTAACTGTATAGTGTATTTTTATTAAAGGAATACATCAAACCCAAAATGGCGTAGGTTTTTCCTAGCAATTCCTCACATATACGTGAAGCATTGAATTATATTGGGAAAATAGGGGTCCAGGATTAACAACAGCAAAACTATATCACAAATGAGTTTAGAAACTACTAAACAGCTCTTAGTAACCAAGTGTCTTGTATCCAATCTGTGTCCTTATTAACACACATTTTCCACAGGTCTCATGCACTAATGAGGAACGCGTCTGGGTGTTCACACTGTGGAAGTCGGAAGTGTTAACTTAAAATAGAAAAGCTTTAGCGAAAATGTGGTGTTTTGGAAGTACAGTAATGAGGACACAGACTGTTTACAAGACACTTGGAGCTATGTTGAAGTTTGTGAACAGATGTTTTATATAGTTTTGCAATTGTAAATCATGGACCCCCTATTGTCTTCAATTCATCAAATATTCTATTCATATTCATATTCTATTCATTTTGTGTATTCTTCAATCAAATAACCAATATGTGACACTCCATTCTCTGTGAATTCCGAGCTTCACAGGATGAGTAATATTCCTTTAAATCAAGTGTGCAGGAAGAAAGTTAGACCTAAGTGAGCAGACCAATTGGTTTTGGTATAAAAGAAAGCAATTTTTCATGGTAACAAATATTCCATTCTACTATCAACTATAAAGATAGGGGCACTAGCAGGTGTCTGTGAGTCAGAACATCACCATACTAACACCTCTTTTTCTGATGTTGCATAACGTTCACACGGGCAGATTTAACGATGCAGTCTACCATTCATTGCCAATGGAAGCCAGTGACATGACGTTGCAAAACGCAAAGATGAATTTAGCTGCTCAAAATCAACGCGTCTTTGCATCGTTTCATCTGCCCATGTGAACGCACCATTAGAGAGCGTATATGGCACTGGATAGAACTCTTAAGTTAAATAACTCAGTAAAAAGTTCCAGCATGTGTCTCCACAGTAAGCTGAATTATAAAAAGTGTGAATGGAGTTTCTAGGTTTCTAGATTGCTGTATACAGTTAAGTGCCATCGATATTGACGCATTTATTTTGGAGAGGTTTGCGTGGTCTGCGCATTTCACAATGTATATATTATGTCCACTAGGTAGAGAGCTATATAAAAATCTGAGACCAGTGAAATGTAAATGTATGTTTTCTCATGCCAATAAAGCCCTTTGAATTGAATTGCATTGAAAGCGTCAACAGAGAGAGAGAGATAAAAATGACTTTGGTGGTTGGGGGTTTTATTACGTCACGTCATAACTAATAATGATATATTCTACAAGTTGTAGAAACATGTAAGATAACACTAATAGTTGTTAATGACGTGACGTGAAAAATACATTTATTCCACCAGCGATTTTTCTTTTTTAACATGATCACAACCTTTGTGCTTTATAATCACCATACTCTCTCTCTTTATGTCAAGGTGTGGTTGTAGCCTAGTGGTCAGTGCTCCCGATTTAAGTGTACTCCTTTTTGTAGCTCACTAGTTCGAATCCCGGATTCGAGACGATATGGGTGGCACTCAACTGTAGGAACACCTATACAGCAATCTCATAAAATTCTACTTCATTAAACAATTTAAAACAAAAGTTTAGGACCCACTTAATTGACCAGATCACTTAATTATATTTCTTTGTATCATCTATTCTTTTCTCTAATCATGTAGATAACCAAAAATTCTAATCATGTTCTTGTTGTGTTTTTGTTTTGTTCATGTTTTATATACTGCAATCATGTTTTCTGGATATTCTATATATATATATATATATATATATATATATATATATTCTACAATGTTTCATTATAATTTATATAGGTATAAGCCCCTTGGGCTTTTTTTTTGCCTCAGCCTAGCACTTTACCCTTTGTTGTTGGTTCCGGGGACCCACCGGAGACCCCCACATGGAGTTGCACCACTCAGTTCACGTGTGTGTGTGTGTGTGTGTGTGTGTGTGTGTGTGTGTGTGTGTGTGTGTGTGTGTGTGTGTGTGTGTGTGTGTGTGTGTGTGTGTGTGTGTGTGTGTGTGTGTGTGTGTGTGTGTGTGTGTGTGTGTGTGTGTGTGTGTGTGTGTGTGTGTGTGTGTGTGTGTGTGTGTGTGTGTGTGTGCATGTGGCATCAACAGGATGTTTGAATTATCTTTGATTTCCCTCTGACAGCTTCTGAAGTTCTCACAGCCCAAGTGAAGCACCTTTGAGTGTAATGATGTAAACTGGTGGAAAGTCTGTGGCAGCATAAGGAACTAATTGCTACTTTAAATGAGATGATGGTGTGTGTGCGTGCGTGCGTGCGTGCGTGAGAGAGAGAGAGAGAACCATTGTGTTGCTTGGTACTCTGAATTAATGAGCTAGCTAGCATTGTGGTGTCGTTAACTCACCCCTCCATGTGCTAAAGGTGGCAGTAATTAGAAATCACTTGGTTTAGAGACAAAATCAAACCAACCACTCATATCAAGCAGCCAGTCTAGATATACATGTCATGTATGTATTTGTTGATTGTACTGTGCTAAGGCTGTTTGCTTTAGCTCTAAATTAAACTGAAGAGCAATATGCTTTGTCTCAATGTTTTGTCTTCAATGCTACTTCCAGCCAGCCAATAAAGTATAGCCTACCTGTGGCAAAGCAGACAAAAGCTGCTAACGTAGATGGTTAACACCCACTAAGGCACCTTGCAAATATAGACTTTATGCACAGCTTGCTTCCCTTTTCTCTCTGTCTCTTTTAGATTTTCTGCTGTTGAAGAGAGTGAAACAGTCAGCATACACCAAAATAAAAATTCTTAGTCTGTACTGCGTTATTTTACATAATTATATTAGTATGATTAAATAAACATTAAAAGTGATTAAGTCACAACAACTACTACAACTATACTTGGTCAGAAGGCTGCTCTAATCTCCGGTCCGCTCCGGAGTACCCAGATTCTGCCTGCCGTGCCTCGTTTTACAATATGAGTCGGTTGAGAACTTGATTAGCCCTGAGCTCTGGGTGCCTCTGGCAATGGCCTGCCAGCTGCATTCTACCTGCAGCATGCTGCATCTCTTCACCAACTCTCCCAAGCTCACTGTGAAGAATGGTTCACAGTTAGTGGCAGGACACGTCGATGAATAGGTCAACACTGCTGACATGTTGTTGATTTCACCACCTCAATGAGACAGAATTTGAACAAGAGTGTACAATTTTGTTCAGAATCCTTTCTGGTTGTCTCTGAGGAGAGGATCGATAGGCACTTTTCAAGTATTTCAGAGTCCTCCTGTGTCTTTGCAACACTGAATGACTTGATGCCCCTGTAATTGTCTGTGTGGGACAAGACACAGTTTTTTGCCCCACGAAGGGACGGACTTTCGCCCCCTACAATAAACACAGCTACTCAATTACAAGCAGCGGCGCTCTTTCCAGCCCCTCCCTTCTTGGGGCAAAAAACGGGGTCGTGTTGCCAGCCTTGGGTGTAGGGATCATGTCTTGTTTGTCGTTGAGCATAATTACACATCTCCAGCACAATGTCATCCAGATCACAGTTATTAAGCACTTCTGGAATTATATGTTGCCTGGAATACCAGTCCAGAACATTTTCCAGACGGAGTGATCAAGTCCCGACTTACGTCCCAGTAGCTACCCTCGATCAGACCCACCAGGGAAAGACCAGAGCCACACAATCCGTTGGATCCACTCCGGAACTACTCTGCCGGACTAGGAGGTACAATTCTGGCATGTGGAGGGACTAGGTTCTGTGGGTTGACTCCTGTCCGGGCACCTCCTACGTCTCACCAGGTCCACTCCTGCTCTCACCAGGAGTACCGCCAGGACCTGTGCGTTGCACCAGACTCCCAGCACCAGACACTTCATTTAGGAGTGGTGGTTTCTTGAGCCGCAATGGTTCTGCAGTCTCCACCTGGGCAACGGCAGTGGTACTGCAGGCTCCGCTTATGGCTCGGATGGCCCTCCTAAAGGCCTCATCGAAGGTTTTTGGGCTTCCTCCTCACGGAGGATGCAGGCTGGGGCGCCAACCCATACTGCTCCTGGGGTGCCGTCTACATTCCAGCTGTCTCCCGTCTCTCCGGTGGTCACCAGACTATACCTGGTTGTCACATAGTCTATTCCTATGAGTCACTATGCATAGAATACCTCAGAACGAAAATATATCGCTTGGATGCACCCCATGGGACGTATCCTCAGTGATGTATCCCAAGAAAGTCCATGGGGTCACTAACATAAATATGATTCATACGTTCATGCGTGAAAGAAAATGCCATGGTAATCTAGCCAGTATAGTTTACGAGATCGTTTTGGGGATTATAGTTGTAGACGGACCAAATAACCAATATGGCCAATTTGGCCATCCTTAGAGCCCCTCCACTATAGCAGTGCTAAAACGTTTTTTTCACACCCTACACAACCAGCTGCTTCAAAATGTGTCTTCAAAATTCTCTAATAACAAGATAATGGACGTGAATTCTAAATTGGTATCAGAATATATTGTAAGCTTTCATCACTGTATACTGGACAAACTAATGTGTCATGGAGATTTTACTCAATTCTTTGCTAATTTATAAAGAAACCAATACACCAGTTATTGAAATGCTAATGCATGAGAGAGAACATGCACCCACTGTTTTTCTCTTCCCATGATCATAATAGGAATTGTCTCTCTCTCAGCCATGACCTGTGGGATTGTCAGTGGTTACTGGTTAAAGATGGAGTGCCGTGATCTCCCCCCCAACATTATTGTACTGTAAAAAGGTCTATTTTACCTTGATCTTTTTTAGTATAATAGTATTAGTTTACTATAATTAGATTAATACATACATTTAATTTCAAGGACCCCCAGTTTGACATGCATATTAGTGTATAGACCCCCATTTAATGGCATTTCTATCTCTGGGACCCCAATTTATGTTGTAAAATCAATGTTAATTTAACTCTGAGAGTGTACAAATGGAACCAAATGGAGGTCCATTTGGTTCCAAACTATCATTTAGCTAGGGACCCCCTGGAACTCCCTCAAGGACCCCTGGGGGTCCCCGGACCCCACTTTGGGAACCACTGATTTAGAACACACCCAAATCAAATCATAGTACAACGTAATCAATTATTCAATCAAAGTAAGTTAGTTACAAGGCTGCATTCTGTCACGCGTGCCAAGCTGTTTTCCCACCACAGACTAACCTTGCGTCTCGGACGACAGTCAAGACGGGCAGTGTCTGTAGGCCAATCAGAGGCAGACGGGGTATGCTCGGACACAAAATAGATTCACGCTTGTCCACAGCTGTTGTTGATAATGGGGTAGGGGTTAGGGTTATGATGTCACTAAAGTGGTGTATTTTCAACTTGGACCTTTTAAGTCAAAGGCTTTCAGCTTTCAGGAAGAAACAAAAAATACACGGGTGACGGGAATAATTGAATATTATAACCACACTAGCGGGTCTATTAGAGTAAAGTTAACTCCATAAAACTGAAAAAGTACAAAAATAACGGCACTCCATCTTTAACATTCAAAAGCAGCACCACAGGTAAATTAGTCTCACAGCAGTTTGTATTGGTGGCCCACGTTTGGGAGACGTGAAGGCAATTTACTGCCTAATTGTCATTTCATTACCAGTGAATGGCATTCCATTTAATTTTGATAGGATCACTTGGAGTAAGACATAATTTGAAACAAAGCATCCCTGATCATTCATCCTTCGGAATGTCAACCCCTAGCTTCCAGGGGAGCTGTTAACGCTCAAGTGCTTCTCTGTCTCTGTTCTCCGCAGACACGTACAAACCCACTCTTTCTGACGATGTACTGTCAAAATACAGTCACTTCCACGGTATGCTTTGTGGATTTACACTCGAGAATTTATCACCTGACGGTAGCTTTGCATTATTCATTGAGCCGGCAGAGAAAGAAGGAGTGAGGGAAAGGGAATGAGAGAGAAAGACAACCTTGTATGCACAGAGAGTGCTAGATGTCTTCAAAAAATCCTTGTTGAATCTGAGGCAAAGACAGCTGTGGCCTCCTTATGAACTTTGCTGCATTTGTTGCAACACTAACAATGTAGAAAAGTCCAAGCCATCAGGGTTTGTCAGTATTATAAGTAGACATTACACAATTCTGATATTTTCATATTTTTGGAGGAATAATAAAAAAAAGAATGAGAAAAGTTTCGATGAATCTAACATGGAATTAGACATTCCAATAGGTTTATATGGGGGAGTATCCGATACAATGAATATCAAATAGGCCTACCTAAATACAAATACCTAATCACTTTCGCATGAAATTGTGAAAGTGAAATATCCCTTTAAATAACCCAGAGAAAGCACCATCTACTATTCTCCTAAATACTGTTTGATATTTTTACATTTCCGTTTTTAAATGACATACAGTATGAATGAGATCATTATTATTATAACCTTCAAACCATTCTCCTTCGCGCATTTCTGTATGTGACCATTGCCAGAGAGGCTGATTACTAATCAAAAGGCTGTTGTTTTTCTTCTGAGCTGTGTTGAAGTCTACTCTAGAGTGAAGTTAGTGCTGTGATTTCTAATTACAGACAGGTAGTGTGTGCAGTCTGGGTGGTGTGTGATAATCCGATTGAATTATTCCTTCGGTACGGCGACTGCGGCGGCGGGCCCGGGAGAACAATAACGCGACAGGAGACAGTATCACGCTAAAGGTTCACAAAGTTTATTATTACACAAACAGGAACATATATAGTGCTGGATCATAATGACGTGATAACAGGATATGAGACATAGAAACGTGACATGATAATGACTACTGCAGCAAGGCTGACCTTGCTGGTGCTGAGATGTCTCTCATAGCCTATCCATAAAGTAGGCTACAGTACAGGCAGTACACAATCCATATCAAGTACACTGTATCTCAAGTTCAAGTACACAGACTAAGATGTACTGTGCATGGACTAATTATAACAGTTAGCATTACAAAGTAGTACATTACTTGTTGCAAACCAATACTGCTGTAGGCACTGAATCCTGAACCCCAATTCTCTCCTGGGGCGCCACAACACAGAAATAAATCACACTTGTGTGAAGTGAGGGGCGCCCACTGTATTTATATTGGCCACGTGACGTCTCACGTGGTCAATGTTTATTTAACTTTAAACAAACATTAAAAAGTCCAAAGATTTGGGTAAATTCTCGAAGGAGCATTGTATAATAGCCTCTCAGGTGGATGTGAATAAAACAATGTACTCTGGCCCAAATCTTCTTTTTATTCAATGCACATCCTGCTTGTTGCATTCTCTCAGAGAGAGAAGGCTGACAGTCACATTGTTTCTGTCAAACACCTACCTTTGGCTTTTTTTTTATTTATTTTTATATGTTTTATCCCACAATTTTGTAACCCATTTTTTTCACCCAGTGTCAATTATCTAATGTAATCCTGGGCGCTACACTTACTCTGCCAACCTGGAGGGGCAGCGGACTGACCTCATGCTTCCTTATATGCATGAGGAGTCCAAGCTGCTTCTTTTCACCTGACAGGGGGGAGTTTCCCAGGTTGGACGTAGTGTTAATACACGTTATTCCGACCAGTTCCTTTCCCCTCCATCAGGCGCCCCGGCTGGCCAGGGGGAGGTAGTTTAGAGACCAGGATTACGGCATGTTTTGTGAGGGTATACCTACCCTAGGGGACACGGGGAGAACATGCAAACTCCACACAGAAGGGCTCTTTCACCAACCCCGCCTCGGTATGGGCACTGACGCTGAGTAGAGAACACGCCCCCAGCGCCCACAGCGTCCCCAGCGGGAATCGAACCCAGGACCTTCTAGCTGTGCCACCGTGACCCCCGGCATTTTTGTTTTCAAAGGCAAAAAAGCCTGGGGCGAGTCCAGCATAGGAACGGTGGCATAGGAGTGGGAGTGAACCTTGTATTTTGCTGACTGATAACAGTGCAGAGGGGCGTCGCTCCACATTTGTGACGTCAGTGTTCTCCGCAGCATTCTACGGGGGAGGGCAGGGGAGGGAGGAGCCACACTGGTAAGGGTCTTCTCCGATCCACTCGGGTATTACACACAATGATTGACAGACCAGAGTTCCGGACGATTAATAATACATGATAAATCACGGCTTCGACCCGTCTCGGGTCCACTCGGGTATTTTCGGAATCGGGGGGCCCCATGAAGAGCTCCAGGAGGAGGGGGTCGGGGGGAGAGTAGGAGGGCTCATAGGTTGGTGAACCAATAGGAAGTCGGGGGGGGGGGGGGGGGGGGGTATGATGATGATGTATTGACCCACATCTGTACTAACATCTGTATTAACCATGCTGCTACCGACTAATAGACACCCAGACTGCAACAACATGTCACATGTTGGAGCGGTTAGCACCGCTCAAAGAATAACAGAGAGGGCACCGGAAATCCCCTCCCATTCACTTCTGAAAGAAGCCACAGCTGTGAGAGCAGGCAGCTAGCAGGCCGTCCCAGGTGCCATGATCATGACAGTAATCAATTCACTCTGTTCTAATTTGACAGCGATTGGAGGTGGGGTTTGGAGGACAACTGCTTTGAATCACTGTTATTGTTATGTTTACACGCAATATAAACCAAGGAGAATTTATTTCAAGAGGGAGCGATCACAGTAAAGATCCTAACTGGGAGGAAAACAGATTTGTTTACTTTTATTCAAGTAATTATTTGCATGACTACTTTTATTGTACAGTTTATGGCAACTCTATATACCCATCTTTCTATTCTATCAAGGATATTAGGGGTAACAGATTGTCAACTCACATGCTAATGAATGTTATCAGACAAGACAAATCATCATGATTTTATTAGCATTGACAGCCATGCCTCTCAGTAAATGCACCCTGTTTGATGAGTGGATGACAGGATTTATAGTATTTATAGAGTAACTGTCTCGTTATCTCTTCTCCAACGGAACCAGCCTATAGATGCCCAGTTAAAACAATAATTGGCTACGGTATTCCTGTGGGCTCTATTAATATGCCCTGTCTCGTACAGGTCTACAACACAACCAACCTCCTTCCCAGAACATCTGACACACTAACCTTTTGCTAATGTCAAAAGATCAGAAAACAGAGGAAGTCTCTGAGCAATCTTACCTCTGCTGTCCGATCATATATCCATGTAGCAACTTTTAGGACCTGCCAACACGTAGAAAATCGTATAATTCATTCTTATTCAAGTGTGATGTTCATCTTAATAGTGGCAAGTACACCAAAGGTATAAAGCAAAAAGCCAATTCTGTAAAATGATCCACTCTGAGATAATAAAATAAAACTGTTCTGACTGAGGCATTTCTATTTTGATTAGAGCCTCCTCTTCCAGAGTGAAATTGCCTTGTCACTCAGTCAATAATCACTCAGTCAATAATCTTATAATTAAAATAATTCTTCTCTAGGACAACTTCTTCCTTATTATGCTTGGATCATTTCTTTCACCTGGACCCAAGCAGATGTCAATATAAGGCAACATTACCCAGACTGTTTCAATCACTCTAAAAAGACTCACTGACTAATTGTATTCTGAGACACATACTGCACACTTTCCTCAGCAGATTGTTCTTGGTTGGATCACGGTGACAGCTGTGGTCCCAGGCCTCCCTGAATGACAGGCTGAGTGCGCCAGAGCTCAGCTGACAGCCTAGGCATTTCCAGTGGCAGATACAGATGTCACATAAACCACAAGTCCAATCTTACAGCTGGGAATGGAGAGCAAGAAGGGTCGTCAATGGGCAAGGAAGCCACAAGGCAGGCCAAAAAGGGATGCCATTCACTAATTGGATAGTGTGACCACACTAGCTAGTTCAGTGGCTTGGGTGGTTTCGATTCGAACAATACCAAAGGCTGCCACAACTTGCCAGTGCCACACTTTTAGAGCATACCCATAGTCATAAAAACAATAGATTTGTTGTTAAAGATACATGTTTATGTTAAAAGTCTTTAAAAGTCCCTAAAAGTCCAAAATGTCAAATGTACTGCGACCTCTTATGGATAAGTGTAAATCATGCATTCATTCACCTGTGTGATTCTATAGCTCATGTTCCTCCACATGCAGGCCGGTATTTTGTCAATATAGAAACACAGTTGGTTCTGCTAGTCTGCTGGTCAAATGTTCATGTTAAAAACTTAAACAGTAGACTAAAATATGTATCTGAAAACATTTGAGGTGTGAAATAGGCGAAGCAGTAACATTTAAATGTGCTTCAGTCATTTCCCTCTCTCCCTCTACCCCTCTCGCTGTGCGAGACACAGCTGCAGTCAAAGCCATATTAATGGCTCTGGCTGTTATAGATAGATTGAAACCTTTTTTGATCCCCCGGGGGAGAATTCAGGTTCCAGAGACAGCACAGCAGTAAAGGATACAGAATTACAGATACAGGACTGTGGGTACAGAAGAATAACATCACAATAAAGACATCCTCAAACTACAGACGTATGCAATCATCCAGCATGGTGCAGAACAAAAAGGGAGCAAACCTGACAGCAGCACAATAATGTTACTGAAAACAAATTTGATGTTACCCCAAAGTTACCCCAAATGTTACCCCAAAGTTGAGCAATAGTACATCAGCACAAACCACACGTACTTTAACAGATGACAACAGAGTGGATGTTACAATGGTACTATCCCATTGCGCCGAGGGGGGGAGATATTTGGCTCAAACTGTGATTGGTTGAGACACCACACACACACACCTCTGTTTCAGATGCTAAACTTTTTCATGACATATTTAAGAATTACTACCAATGGCTTATGAGGAACTGGGGCAAGGGTCTTATCTAAAAAAAAGTCTGGGGCATAGGATTAGACACTCAACTCTCAGGGAAAGGCCAGGTACTAGACTGGTGAAACAGAGCAGTACAGCACATGACTGGGAAAGGAATACAAAAGCTGAGCTAGCAGGGACCGGCCAAGACAGAAATGCAGGTGGGCAGACATGCAGTGAATCACACAGACAAGCAGAAGTTGAGACAAACCAAGAGAGACAGATCAACTGACAGACAGGCATGCAGGCAGTGAGGCAGATAAACATAAGGGGCCTGATTCTTCAACGTGTTTCCGCTAGCGTCACGTCAATATATCAGCGGAAAGGCATTTACGTGGATTTCCCACATTCATTTGGAATTCATGGAAATGACCGTGAACTTGATGCTCACGTAGGTTGTTCGGAAACTCCGCCAAATCCTACGGGACCTCTTTAGGTGGCGGAGAAATCTACGCAAGCATACACTTGCGTATATATTTATTCAGAAGGCTTTAGTCTTCATGCTGAATCAATAAATTGTTCCCAAATCTCAGATAAAATATGTAGGCATGTGTCCCCAACATATTGGTCGATCAGCACATAAAAAAATGATAGCCTATATATATATATATATATATATATATATATATATATAATAGCAGAGTGCACTTGTATGCCTAAATGCATGCATTAGGATATTTCTATCATGCGCGATTGGGGCTGCTCACTCGGCAGCCTTCTACTCGAAGTGCAACGGTTGTGAGCTTGTAGATCGGCTCTCGCGGACTCGCGCTGCATGTTAAAAAACAAACTCACAATTATAATAAGAACATAGGCTTATCTGCATTCTGCACAGTACGAATCCAACATTGTTTAGTGTAGTAAGTAATGCCTGCAGTAGGCGGCAGGCCTATTGAATTTTTTTGTTACGGAGCTCCTTGAGTTCACTGTCGTGTGTGTGTGTGTGTGTGTGTGTGTGTGGGAAGGGGGGGGGGGGGGGCAGACAGCAGCGTGCTGCCGATCCGATTCACATTGGAAAATGAATATGGCTAATTAGCCCTATATAAAAAATAGAAGACCACATTAGCCTAATGAATGGCGTCAGCGTGTTTGAAAGTCGGCCAGTCATATCATATTTTTAAGCCAGCTCACCTCCATTCGCGCTTGTTCACAAACATGACGGACAGACAGACAGAATTTATAATAATGTTTATTGATATTGATCACATGGATGCCACACACAGAATAGTTTAACTCACTGGATAAACTCACTGGATTATAATTTCTTCAGACAAGAGGATCCCAGGCCTACGAGGTAGGCCTATAATTATTCACTTATGAATGTATAGGCTACTGTTCTTTATCGCGCAAACCAGTGTCGAGGGCCCATGCCCCCCTCCCTCTCTCTCTCTCTAGCTCTCTCTCAAAAGACGACTTTTGCATTGACAATTTGACATATACATATCCGATATTTTAAATATCGGATATGTTTTACCTCTGCAAAGGTGTGAGTGAGCACTGAGCACCCGCCTTGGTCCCGAACTTAATTAAATAAATTATAATTATATTGCTTCAGCGGAGCACGCACCGTTGTAAGCTTGGAAATATTTAAATTTCCTTTGGTGTCCTTTGATGGATTGATGTCAGTTTGTACATATATAGTAGCCTACAGTGGTAATACAATGGTGCAAAAACGACATAACATAAAAGCCTGTCCTGCTCCTACATGTGTAGAATTATTAAATTAATAGAGTGCGGGCTATATTCATAGCAGTGACCGCGGCTGTGATTTCTTTCCAGCAATCATTTTTATTTTAGGCCTAATTTGTGAAGCCGCTATGTCTGCAAAGCCTTTTTTCTTTTTTTGACGGACGGATCTCAGACAAACTGCTGTTTGCTGAGTCATGCTTGAAGCCTTTTATGGTATGAAATTGGGTGCAAATGAGGTTGTCGGGTGCTTTTCTGATCACTTTGCACCAGCTGAATTCAGTATGACATACACCTGCGATACGCTAGCGCACCTGTGTTACACACCACTCTCTGAATAACACGTCATCTCAACGTAGCTTGATCGGACGGATAAATACGATATCTGTTTCCGCCACCGTTACACTCTGGCACATTTCGTTTTTGAAGAATCAGGCCCAAGGTTTGACACAATAGGCAGGTATCAGACAGACTAGCAGATACACAGACAGGGAGACAGGCAGACAAACAGATAGGGAGAGCATCTAACAGGTTTGTGGGTGGAGTAGGAGGGCTAGGTACAGACTCAGAGCTAGGAATGGGGCTACAAACATGACTGGGAACGGGGCCAGGCAGGGACAGGGTAAGAATTTAGACACTGGGGGCTGTATTTTGCGTGTCTTAAGTACCAGGTCTTATTACCTAACTTGAGTAAACTAAAGACCTGGAGGCGGGATCAATGCCATTTGGCTATTCTGAGTGGCCAACGAGCATTGATCACGCCTCCAGGTCTTTAGTTTACTCAAGTTAGGTAATAAGACCTGGTACTTAAGACATGCAAAATACAGCCCTGGGCTAGTAAAGACTAAAGAGACTGTGGGCAGGACTAGTAAGGGGACTCAAGAGGTTGTGGACACACATGGGTAGATTTTGAAGGTGCGTTTTACCAATGGAAATACATAAATTGGCCTCGCTCTGCGCACATTCGTATTATGAAAGGCATATCGGCCCGTGTTGAACGCACTGACCCGTGTTGAACGCACACACATTATGGCTTACCGCGGTCCTGAATATTTTAGCATTGTGGGAGTGTCCATATGTTAATTATTTTCGCTTTGCGCAATTTGCTATTAAGCCCCTTGACCTAAAGACGCATAACGATTAAACGTGGGTCTGACCACCTCATAAACGCAAAAAGCACTGTTTGATTTGACACTTGAGCGGCTCTGGGAGGCTGGTAGAGTGTTGCCATGTCTGTTTATTATAAGCGGCTTATTTTTCTGTAAAGTTGCTTTCTGTGTGGTTGTTTTTCTTGTTTCTAAAGTGGTTATTTGGGCTTTTCTCCTAATGTTGTTTAAACCAGTGATCCTCACACAGCACATTCCCATGTCAAGGATCCCCAGATGAATGCATTTGCCCAACTAAGGACAGCTAATCCAAAAATTAAATAAAAAGATTACTTTTGAAAATAGCAGATCTATACCAGCTCACAATGCATCACATTCATTCATTAAAACTATGAACTCTGACTGCAGGGGGATATATAATGATCATTATAACAATGTGCAAGAACATATTTAAAAAGAAGGAAGAACTTTATATTTGTGGACAATCAAAATGTTTTTTTATTTTAATGTGGTGTCATTCAAATTAATCTGGATATGGCAGACTCACTATTTAGAAAATAAAAACATGGCACTTCATTTAAAATAGGTTACAGACCCCTGTTATATGCGCTTATTTTTATAGACCTATTTACTTGTTTCTATGAGACATGGCAGTTTTGCGTCTTTTTTTAAAAAATGTTGAGATTAGAAACGGCCATAATTCTTTCATTTCTCAACCTTAAAAATAAATAAAAACATCTCCATAATCCGTGGGAAATGTGCTTTCATATGCTGTATCACACCCGATTCAAGTCTTCTTCAATAAAATGCTACGAGCGAACTCAGCGAAGACCATACCATCGGGGCCACAGCATTACGCAGCACGCATTCAACTCATTCCTTCGTCGTGACTTGAATGAAATAAAATATAATAAACGTTATTTTACTGGTGTTTTTCAATAGAAACAAATAAAGAGCGTGTGTAGGCTACTGTGTGCAAGTGCAACAGTGCATATACATGCATGCACTAGGCTATATTTCTTCCGTGTCGGGATGGTGATTGAGCTCTTCAAGTTCACAGCCCGTTTGGTCTTTCATAAAAAAACATGATATTAGCCTATAAACACTCATGGTTCTCTCATTTCTCAACCGTTTTATTAAATGTAAAAATCTCCATATTCCTTAGGAATCTTGCTTTCATTCGCTGTATGGTACATGGTTCTATCGTTATCGAATTAATTAATTACGCATGGATTGCCAATTTGCCAATATGCTGCTATCTACTCGCAATTCTATTCCGATCTGAAAGGTGGGTCTGTTCTTTTGAGGCATAAAGGTGACAGCATGCAGTGCAATAGGAATAATTAACCCAAATGTGACAAAGGCATGTCATGTCTTCTATGGTGCCAGCCTGAAGAAATGTCATACCACGATCCCCAAAGTGCGCATTCCGTATGTGACATCAGCTGACTGGTAAAGAGAATAGTACGGACATGTTGATTGGGTACGTCTCAAACACGCCTTAAACACACCCATGACTAATTCAAGGCCGTTTTGCGCACTCCGCGGGGTGTCAAAAGCGCTTCTTAACATGCCCAAAATTGCAATATGACATACTACACGCCCCCAGATCATAATACTGTAATTAGATTAGTAATATAGAAGTAAGTAAAATAGAAGTCCTAAATCGACCCCACAGGCTCTAGGGGACATGAGGACAGGGTCAGGGACTTAAGACGACAGGGACTAGATAACATGGGGACAAAGGCTCTGGAGGGCATGGAGAGAGGGACACTATATGGGACTTGGACTCAGGAGACCAGGAGACACGGTGAGAGGAGAGGAGAACAGGGGTCAGGTGGCTGGAGTGCAGTCTTGGGTCCAGAGGCTGGAGTCCAGGCACAGGCCTGAAGTCTCAGTCTGGCAGCTTAACAACAAGGGACAGTTCACAAGGCAGCCCTCGTTATATAGTCACAAGTCGCCTCACTGTATTTAGTTGAGTCCTTCATTGTAGGCATAGGCATAGTCAATGTTTAAGAAAACCACCAGACACAGTTTTTCAAAATAAAACCCTAGCATGGTTTTTTAAAGTCCATAGACTCCAAAGACAGAAATAGTTCCACTGAAAAATGTATTCCCTGCTAATATCTAGACAAAGAACATTTATCCAATCCGTATATAGCAGCGCCGAAATATGGCTGCAGCTGGTGTAACTCTGATTGTTGTCTCTATCCCCGTAATTGCAATAAGTGTCTGCACAACCAAATTTCACCCATGTTACTTGTAATGTGTTGTGACAATAAAGTCTGAACTGAACTGAACTGAATCCACTTTATTTATAGAACACATTTAAAACAACAGTGTTGAAGACTTCCCAAAGGAAATAATAATACTAAAATACCAAGAGCGAAAACAAAAATGCATAATAAACATAGGGCAACATAAAGGTTCATTTTGTTTGCAAACAAACAAAATGTAATGTACTTAACTACAGTACTCTCAGGATACTGCTAAAATAGTTAATTTCATACCATAGACAAAATCAATGTTTTCTGTTTAGACTACAGTACAGCTGCAGTGTATCTGCTCCATGGCTGCTGAGCTGTCCGATCAACTAAGTGGCAATGTTGGAATACATAGTGACATTCCACATGAAATTCCAAGAGTAGGCTACAGATTATCATGCGTGTAATATGGGCAAAGTTGCAAAAGCTGTCTCAACGCAAACCGACTCTCACAGCCCTAATTAGATGTGACAAAGTTCAGAGTCTCTCGGGGTAAGGATTAAGAACACAATTGCAGCCTGCTCGGATGAAATCGATTATGACACTAATCCTTGATGAATAATGAATGTGGTCATTTACCAAGGGAATGCTGCAGGGGTGATGTCCATTGTGCAATAATAAAGATATGCTGGGAGGAGGTTAGCTGAAACTCATAAGTTAATGGTTGTAATAATGACGCAGACACTCTCTATGAGTACCAGCAGCAGGGTTAATACCACACAATACTCCCTTCAGGCTCGTGCTAAAACCTTATTTCAACCCAAGGGGTGAAAAGGTCATTCTATAAATCTCTTAACTGATCTGATTCTCGTCTCAATTGTAATTCAAGTGAAATACGAGAGTTTTGACAAGGTAAGTTTCCACATTCCCCCAGGCTCAGAAGGATATGAAATTACTTGTCTCAAGCCTGCAAAGCTTACCTTTTTATTATTGTTTTACATACTTTAAAGTCTCAACTTGAAATCAATTGTATTTCCATAAGCTCATGTGTTTTCCCCCACTGTGTTGACACCAGCAGTCAGTTGTAAGTGCAGTGGGTTTCCCCTGTGGGAGTTCAATACAATGCAAAAGCCAACGATTCACTCACCTACATTTCCAAACCAATTTTGTAGACAGCCACTTTCAATGAAGACATGCAGACTGTTCTGTTCACACCTATAAGCTATAGCTACAGTAGGCTCTCAACAACCTAAGTGAGTCCCCCCTCCTTCTTTGACATATATCAATGACAACCAGCACTCCCCTCCCATTGTCCCCACCCCAAAGATTCAGCCCTGGGGACACATCCTGTTAGTCCGACGTGGCCGGTTAAGACTCAGCTGGATTATTGGGACCTCTGACGCTATGCACCCTTCAGCTCTGTCATCATTAAAAAGGCCCTCACACCTCACATCAGTCCTTCAGCCTTGCATTCCTTTGCTTACACTAGCTACCAATGTTTTTGCGTGCACGCGTCTGTCTGTTTGTCCAATTCTTTTACTTTGACCAATCAGTAAAAAGCGCACTAAGTGACGAGGCGACTCATGACTCTGTATGACAAACTGCCCCAATGTTATGGTAAAAGATAAAAAATATGAAATATGAAATCTTATATTGTGGAAAGAATAAATACAGGAAACTATGATGTAGAAGCTGGTTAATTGCGCCACCACTCCATTTAAATCTAAGTCCTGTTCTTAACGACATTAAGATCCCTCTTAGCAGGGAGCTCTCAAAAAATGATATAGGGTTTAATTGATTAACTGTAGAATGGTCCCTATATGATATGAATTTGCCTCAGATTCCTTCCCCAAGATCAGGCACCAAGATCTAATTTCTTCCGTACCAGGCAAAATTTACTTGGAATCAGGCTCTTGACAGATAGGCCCTCTAGTCTGTATCACCCCCTTCGCCCCACCGCACCCCCCTTCCCCAACTCTGAACCCAGGAGATTCATGAGTAGAGCGGCTTTCGCTAGATCACTCAATTTATAATAGCACCAGAGCTGAACTTCTGATTTATGAACAGTCAACGGTCTACAAGAACCCATTAACTACGGGGGACGTGGAGGAGTGAGATATGTATAAATTAAATGAAAATGCAAGATTATGCCCTCTCCATAATTTCCAGGTTCTCTGGCGAGAAAACATGGCATTGGTCCCCCTTGGCGCTTACGCTCGAATAAGCCTAAACCCCTGGGTTTATCTTCAAGGAATATTACAATGTCATTATGTTGTATATGGGTTGTATTGGTTGCAGATCACATGACCTTGGTAAAGAATGTTTGTGTTTGCATTTGTGCAAAGGAAGCAGTTACAGCGTATTGTGATGTTGATGTATTTTGACGGTGTGTATTTGAGAGATAGGAATTATGTGCATTGGAAAGCAATGTGTGGGTGCTTAGGAAATATAGCCAGTCTAATCTTTCAGTTTGTTGATTTTGATTCCATTCCATGTTTGGACAGAGACATGTCACAGAGCATAATTCTGTTTTGCAAAGACACCAAAACTCAGCCAGCCATATTTTCTGGGTCTTGGAGGATCCACAACGTCGAAGCGCTGATCCAAGCATTTCCACCCCCACAATGTGTGTAGTAATTTAAATGATTCGACAGGTACATCTTCTCCCTGACAGAGGAAGGCTATTAGAAAGAACCTGTGTTCACGGTATAGGCTGAGTTGAGACAGCTTTGCCTATTGCGCACGCACGCACGCACACACGTACGCATGCACGCACGTAGACACACCTTTTCCTTTTCTCTGAATCTGCAAATTAAATGACAATTTGGTTGACGAGCGAGAACACATAAACGGTAACAACAGATGCTCAAACATGTGTGACGATTATTCTTCATCCACCCCAGGTACTAGATAGGTATCATGCTGGCCTGTGTATTCACACACCATGTGTAATACATCTTTGTTATAGCTCTGTGTCATACTGAGCATAATACCTATCTATTCTACAATTATAATGTCTCTACCTATGATATTGTCTATAAACATTTGTTATTCATGATCCTTATGGTAAGTAAACCTGATAATATATAGTTTATCTGTTGGTTTAGTATATATTTCTCTATGACGCTCGCGCAATCTGCTATGGTGCACTATCACTGAGAAAGATATCTCAGACAATAATCTGATTTACATCTCCCTGTTTAAAATGGTAAATGGTGGTATATAGCGCTTTTATCCAAGGCACTTTACATATATTACATTCACCCATTCACACACTCATTCATACACCGATTGCGGCGGAAGCCATGCAAGGTATCAACCAGCACATCGGGAGCAATTTGGGGTTCAGTGTCTTGCCCAAGGACACTTCGACATGTAGACAGGAGGAGCCGGGATTCGAACCGCTGACCCATGGATCATTGGATGGCTCTACCTCTTGAGCCACAGTCGCCCACAGCCTAAAGTGTGTCAACGTTGCCACACGTAATTGTTTCTTCTTTAGGCTATAAATAAAAGTCAATAAAATAAAGATCTAAATATAAATGGATTTAGGATATAAACCAGGTTAAAATATAGTAACCAAACTTCTACAAAAGAGCTTTAACCATGAAAACTAAATAGGATTTGTCTAAGACTATTTTACTATACAGAGTACAATGTATGGGTTTATATCTATCTGTATTCACATTCATCTACTTGTGTACTTTTAGAGCCCTGTAAGGTGCTCTGAACCATAGACTGTAAAGAATATGGACAAAGCGTTCCCCGGGTCTAACATGAACGTAAAATGAAGCCTGAAATTCCTTGCACTCTAATGCACTGTAAGTCGCCATCTTTCTTGATCCGTTCTGGTCCAGCTGGCCATTGGCTGGCCCAGACAACGAGGCGGGACTTCCCCCCTTCTTCTCCGTTTTATTTTATTTTGGGGGATCCCGATCATAGACTGTAACGGTAGCCACGCCCCTCAGAACATATGCGACTTTATGGTCATTTCTTTTATAAATGGGACCATAATTTTCCAAAAAGAATATTATGACATTAGAAATGAGACTTTAAACTAGTGACTGGAAGCAGAAAGTATTCATGACCATGTTTATTAAGGTGATACAGTCTAGGTGAAGTTGGGCCCAAATACATGGGCCTCTATGGAGCTATGGGACTTTTTGGGTCCAGTCCAGCGCCACAACAGGCCATTATATGAACTTTCAGGAAGTCCCGATTTCAAAAGAGGCTTCACGAAATATCTGGCTGACTGCCCCCCTGCTCTGAACAAGCCAATGAACCAATTGACCAATCAGGTCTCTCAATTATGCTCTGCACTTTGGAGAATCACCAGCCCAGGTGATGTGATTCAGCTAATTACATGCTGCAGAGCACAGAATGTTCTGGAGAGAACAGGAGAGAAGCCTGTTGAGCAGACAATTTGACAAACAGAGAGGAAAGACAAGATTTGATGAATGTGAACAGATTGTTTTCATTTAAAGAGAGTTTTGATTGATCCAGTCTCTTTTTGAGAGAAGAGTGCTGGTCCTTTTGAGAAGTTTGATCCTGGAACCTGTTAATTGTGTGAACTTTGTGAACACTGACTTGGTGAGTTGAACTATGTTTGTGACTGACTGCATGCAGCAGCAGCAGCAGCAGCCATGTTACACTGATAGCCGCAATTTGCAACTCTAGATTTTTTTACAATGGGTTGAATCTAGAGTTAAACGCACCAACATTGCAGCTGTAGTCCAAGCTTGAATTATCCTCTTTCAATCTGCCGAGCTTGTTTTTCATAAAAATCCACCGTAGAGATGTTATGAGCTACTTTCTGTCAAGACATCCTCTGCAAGTGATTATTTTTCTAAGTGCTGGAGTTTGGAAGCACTCGTCGTACGTCACTGAACGGCCCTGCGTTCAACCTGTTTGGAATTTGCACATAATGCAGGAGACAGCAGCGCGACCCGTTAATAAAAACGAGTGCTTCCAAACTGCAACACTTAAAAAATAATCATTTGCAGAGGATGTCTTGACAGAAAGTAACTCATAACATGTCTACGGTGGATTTTTATGAAAAACAAACTCGGCAGATTGAAAGAGGATAATTCAAGCTTGGACTACAGCTGCAATGTTGGTGAGTTTAACGTCATTTAAGACAAGCAGATCACAAACCAAAAATGATGAATAGGAAGTGGATGGAGCTTGTTGCAACTCTAGATTCATCCCATTATAAAAAAGATAGGTTTAATTTTCTTTGCCAGTGACAAAGGTATTATTATGTTCTTGATGATGCAGCAAAGGAAGGATTGCATGATGAGGTGTATTTGTAGCTCTTTTACCATCACTTGCCTTTTCAAGCTGGATGTTTCTTCCAAACAGCCCAACAATATTGTGCTTCACATAATTACAACACAAGAAGGCTTAAGGGAATTCATTAATGAATAGCCTACAAAAGATCAAGGCACTGTATGGAAATATAGAGGGGGGTGGGGGGATATGGCTATAGCAAGTTGGCTTCCCTCTATTCTATTGTCATAAGCAATTATCGATTCTGCCGAGCACAGTTGACAGACTGTAAATACATGAGGCCACCTCCGGGTCAAACTAATTATTTCCTGTTCTATAAAACAAATATTGGAATTACGCGGTGCTCGCAGAATATTCTATGATACAATCTGTCAAACCGAGGACAGTTCTTTACCTCTTTTTTCTAGGTGTCAAGTTCTGCATGAGCCCGTGGCCACAAAGAGCTTCTACAATCTCTCCACCGTAGAGACCTGTCATGAAATGTTTGGAGAGTGGTTACCCCCACTGATGATGAGGGACATGCCGCCATGTTGGAGGAATAACAACAAAGACTAACGTCTCTTCGTCTCTGATTAAACAATATTATCTTAATTGTTTGGGGTTTTTTTGTCTCCACCAGGCCGAAGGCATGGGGGGAGAGTATGTTTTGCACTCCGTCCGTCCGTCCGTGTGTCCGTCCGTGTGTGTGTCCGTGAGCAGCTAATCTCGGCCAGTGTTAACCCGGTCGATGCCAAATTTTGCACACACACTCCCTGGATGCCAACGATGAACCTCTGCCCCAAACTTTCCAGAACGGCCTGTTATAGCGCCACCAGGAGGCCGCTTTGTGCAAAACAAGTTTTTGCACAGTACACCTACAGATTTTGTCCAAACATCGCGCAAATTGGTACAGTCTCTCTAGAGCCATTCAACGAAACCGGTCTTTCAGATTTCTCAGACTCCATCCTGATTGGTTAAGATTGGCTTCCAAAGTTCACAGGAGTGCTCAGTTTCAAACAATATGCTGCAAATCATGAACACATCGCGTGAAATTGTGCACGCACATTCCCACTAGGCCGAGGACGAAATGCCACATGAACAATTTCAACTCAGCCTCAAGGTGGTGCTATAACTGGCCGAAAAGTGTTTTTACCTCTAACTGCACGGATCTATGGATAATTTACTTTTGTTGCCCTTTTATCCAACCACCAGATGAAGGCAAGCTGTCCTACATTCCTATCCTGGTGGAGACCTGTGCCCAGAAGGGCACTTTTTCTAGTTTACCTTGTTTTTCCCAATTTAGTCTTATTCTAATGAAGTCATCCCCACACATTTATGTTCACATGTTTCTGTGTTGTCAGTGTCACATCTCTTGTACCCTACAGACTCACCTGCCATTGAGGAGCCCACACCGGGAGGACGTATAGCGCCACAGGTACTTAAACCTTAAGCCACCTGTGCACCAATAATAATTCCTTATCAGAGGCTTCAAATGGAGAGTGACAAGAAATGTAGCCTGGAAGCCAGACGAATCAGTGATATCAGTCTGTCTGGCATTGCCAGGCTATTTGATTTGATTTGATTATTTTCTGTGTATGTTTAGTTTGGAAGACCCAGTACGACCCGAAGCCTTCACTATATATCACCTGCTCTTGGGCCCAGTCCCACTTTTATGATCATGATTTCCAAGCTATAGTAACCCCTCTTCCCTTCTGTATTTTAACATTGAATAAAGACACATTTGTTACATCAGCAATCTGGTTCTGTTCATTCTGAACCCATATCAAATTGGGGAACCTTACCTTGTTCAGTTACATTGTCCATAGGCCTATACAGTTATGCTGTAGTTATTGGTTAATGTGTTTGTAGGATCCCTCACTTCTATTTGTGCGGGTGGCGTAGTCATTTCATAATACAGCCCCGCTACAGTAGGTATTTTTTCCTGCAACAGTGCAACTTGCTTTCATGCTGCCAGGGATTCTTTGTAGTGCAGAACACAGTAAGCTTACTGTGTACAATATTACTACATATTGTACAATAATGTCTCAATGCAGCAAATGCAGTGTGCAGTAAAAGTTCACGAGTAGAAGTAATATGACAGCACTACTGTGACACTCCCCATTTCAGAAAGTGCTTCTGTTTTGCAGTTATTGTAATTCATATTGTGCGAAGGAAATTAAAATTCAGACAGCACTGTGAAATGATGATGAGCAAACCTCCATATAGTATTGCCAAAGCAATGAGGCATTAAGTAGTGTACGGATGTCTACCTGTCCTGAGGTGCTGACAAACATAAAGGTTAAAACTAAATCCTTGTGCTAGTCACATAATGTATGATGTCTTAATAACCATTCAACCGGCTCCATTTATATTAAACCTACTGTAGGTAAATTATCCCCAGAGGTCAATTTGAATATATTAGAAAATAAATCATACAGCAACACATTCACTGCTCCAACCATTTGAACTCAGAGGTGTAAACTGACCTATTAACATGTCAGTTTAAATAACCCATTAAAAATTTAAATAGCGTAATGTACTGTAAGTAGCCTTGGTAATCAACGGATCCAAGCTATATATGGACCGTTGGTCAGGACAGGAGCCCATCTCCCATTTCCGTAGCATAAGGCAGCTTGATAAACGGGTATCCCCTGGGAAATGACGCAATTAAGGACCAAGTCCAAGTCTTGCCTTATGGTTGCACCTTACGAACAGATGCTATTTTCTAACCTCATGTAGGCCTACTATCCATATTTATATATCTTTTGATTATTTCACCCGTTTCTATCCCATGCTTTCTCCTTGCTCCTCCTCCCCTCTCACAAAAACTGTGAATTAAATGCGCGCACAAAAACAATAAGTGTTTAAAAATACACCTTCCACATATGTATACACACAGTCACAGTCCAGAAATCATACATATAGTCACCCTTTATAAAAAAGTGCTGTAAAGAACAATTACTGGGTATCTACGCAAGCGCCCAAAAACACATACTCTATGGCTCACACAGATTAGACACACCAACGGCCCATCATGTGGAAACAACAGTCGGGCATGCGGTCGAACATGCGCTGCACCCGTGCTTGCGGTTAGGTTTCTGGTTCAAGGACTTGTGTTTTGTACCATACAATTGGACAGTGTTTTGTACCATACAATTGGACAGTGTTTTGTACCATACAATTGTATACATGCACCCATTGGTGTCAAACCCATTAGTGTCAATATCAGCCCATCAGATGGTCTGATTTAGAATGTAAATTAAATTAAACTAAAGCATACACTTCAAATTGAGGCACAGAAATGCAGATTCTGACAGATTTTTATTCTAAATTAAGCTGAGTGCCAAGCAAGACTTGGAAGAATTGGATACCATTCTTATAATCTTTAGTATATGGCTTGGCCGAGGATTGAACCTCGACGACCTGGCAATCTCAGGACGGGCGCTCTAATTACACTGCTCTCTCCCTTTGACCTCACAGATGTGTAAACTGACCTATAAACACGTCCGTTAAGTAATCCATAAATATTTGAAATATCGTAATGTACATGCAGAGGACATAGGGAATGGTGCCTATGGTTAAATTATGCATTCATGACTGGTGAGCTCATTAGGCTCCCAGGAGTTCCTCCCTGATGGACCACAGGCGTTGCATGTTCATCTGGGCTTCCATTTAGAAACTACAAGAGAATCAAATCGCTTTTTGAATCCATGCTAATGGTTCGCAACCTGACTGAAGCGACCTGATAATGGCACAATAGTCACATAATGAAATCAAATTAGATCCCTTCATCTCACATTCTACTCTCCATTTCTAACTGCGGGCTAAGCATCCATCTGTAAGTGATTCATAACTGCTCTTTATGAGTCATCCCCCCGAAAGACTGCATGTAATAAAGACTGCAGAGGAGAATAAAAGTGTTTGATCACGCACGCATCAGTCCGGTGGCGTGGCGGCCCCCTAATCCAATAAAGGCTCCTCTAAGGAGGTCACGCTGAAAAACTTCGGGCTAGCCGCAGACAACGCGGGCACATTACAGACAAATTATGGACGGTTATTTTCCCTTACCCTCCATTACAGTTATGAGTAGTGTTATAGCCAGGGTGATGTGTCATTCAATAACTGGTGGGGAATTTCATTTTTTAGACACACTGCATGCCCTCTGCCTTCAGGGGTGAGGGGGGACGGGGGACTAGGGTTCCACTGACATGAGCAATCTGTGTGATGTAATAAGCAGCAAGATATTTCCAGACCATAGTGGTGAACATAGTATGTGTACAGTATACCTGTTGCAGACTATTGTATAACAACCCTCTCCCGTGCTTCCTGCAGTCAGTGTGCGTCGAGGCCAAAAAAAAAGGCTCCACTTCAGCTCCCTAATAGAATGAGACATGTGTTCAATGGTGGTGTATATATTCTCTCTGGGAACCCCATTGCTCGTAACAATGCCACGATCCTTGCCTCTTGCCACTTGGAGGGCGAGTGCGTGGCGTGATATACACCTTCACATTAGGCCTTGGCAGGAGAGGGTTGTTTTTGATGAAGTGTGCCGTGGTCGTGACAGGCTCCTCTCTCATGAGGAATATTTACACAGCCTCAAGTGGATGGCTGTAAATAAATAGCACTGGTGGCGGGGAGCTACAAAGTCACCAGACCCTTTTTCCACAGCGAAGCACGGAAGGAAGCGATCTGGGGAGATGGCTATCTCTCTATTTTCCATTCTGTAACAAGTACATCCAAGACCAGCTCACCACCAAAAGAACCTTGGTTTTGATGTTGATGCCTTTGTTCACAGGTCACAACTTGCAAGAAAAAATAAACATGAAACAAGCATACAGTACTAGACCTAGACCATAATGTAAATTTGCAGTTGAATCATTTCCCCTGCATCTTGCTTTTATGCTGCCAATGATTCTATGTAGTCGATACAGCAAGCCCTGTTAGCATTATTGTAGAATACTAATTTCTCTCAATGTAGAAAGTGCAGTAAAAGTTCACACGTAAAAGTTGTGAGAGCACTGTGACGTGTACCATCCCCATTTCAGAAAGTGTTTGTTTTGTTCTGCAATAATTGAAATGAATGTTGTGTGAAGGAAATTAGAATTCAGCCATCACTGTCAAATTCCAACCTCCCATTGCCAAAGAGATAGCAATAAGTAATCTACAGATGTCTATTTGAGTTGCTTACAAACATTGTCCTAGTCACATACTGTATGATGTCTTAATAACTGTTCAACCATGAGCTCAATTTATATGAAACCTAGTGAAATGATCAGTCTTTATTTTGAGATACTAATTGAGTCATAACTAAATGTGGCCTCAGGGCACGGTGGCACAGTTGGTAGTGCTGTCGCCTCACAGCTAGAAGGTCCTGTGTTCGATTCCCGCTCGGGACGCTGTGGGTGCTGGCGGCGTGTTTCCTCCTCTGCGTCATCAGTGCCCATACCCGAAGGTGGGGTTGGCGAAAGGGCCTTTCTGTGTGGAGTTTGCATGTTCTCCCGTGTCCCCTAGGGTAGGTACCCTCACAAAAAACATGCAGTAATCCTGGTCACTAAACTACCTCCCCCTGGCCAGCCGGGGCGCCTGATGGAGGGGAAAGGAACTGTTTGGAATAACGTGTTCCTTCCACGTGCTACGTACAACCAGGGAAACTCCCCCCTGTCAGGTGTAAAGGAGCAACTTGGACACTCGGGCATGAAGGAAGCATGAGTTCAATGAAGTCCGTTGCTCTCCCCTTGTCCCCCATATATGGGGACTAGGTTGGTGGAGGGTGTGTAGAGCCCAGGATCACTTTAGATGATTGACACAGGGGTGAAAAATGGGTTACAAAATCGTGGGATAAAAAATATATTAAAAAAGAAAAAAAGTGGCCTCTTCAGACTTCAGCCTGCAGCAAGTTGTTGGCTCAAGATCCAAAAGAGAAAGTCTCCCCTGCATGGACCCAAACTATTGAAACTACTACTTAAATGTAGTGTCTGGGAAACAGTGTCATGAGCCTGAAGGTCTCTTTGACCAAAACTTCACATTAACAATACATGTTCAGCAAGTGCAGGTGTACTCCTTTTCCATCTTAGTGAAACTGAATTGTTGTCTAAAACGTTTTCAAAACGTATTCCAAACTCTGCTCTCTCCTTTTTCCTGGAGAAATTGCCAGTGGGTTAGTGGAGTCGTATCATGAGAGTCAAACTCCCAAGGTTAAGGTATCCACGTGACGTACTGCGAAGGGTGTGTTACCCCCACGACCGCCGCGTCAGACTACCGACCGACATGGCGGTCGGCTCCATTGGATTTCGCCCTTGCTGGAGGCAAGGGTGCTGAGTTTTTACTGTCTACACTACAGCTTATAAATGTGGAATAAATAGTGGAACAATTACAGGCACCAGACAGTAATGCTTATTCACTTGGCTCCATCAGCAGCAGTTATTTCTCCCTTTCTGTCACTGGCTGCTCAATAAGATGTTACTGCAGGCTGTCTATGTCAGGCGTGCAGGTGACACGGGCGCAATGAGTGGTCACCCTGAAAGTGTGTGTGTTCAGCTGTGTGCTTGCACTATTATTGTGGCTTTGCTGAGACAGACTGTCTTGAGCATATTGTTAAAAAGTTCCTCACTCTATAATTATAAACACTAAGTTACTTGTGGTTGTGGTAGTGGGAGGAGTGACGATAATGTACTGACAATAAGACAGTGTTTACTTCAGTCAGGCAGGTTCACTTGTATTGCTAAGCACAATGTAATTATACTGCCAGTGCCTGGACTGAATGTGGAGTAGGCTAGATTAGGACATCTGTTCATTTTGGAAAGATGCCTTTGGAGTGGGAACTTTTCTTTTACCTAAGTACTACTTGTACTTATTATAATACTAATTATTATACATATTCTACTAAAAATAAGCACTTTGAATTACCCTGTTGAAATGTAGCCTACTGTGATAAATACATTTCTGTTGCCTTGTCTTAGACATGAGACCATTATGGATATCTTTGTTATTAATGTATCTGGTGTTTTATCCTTGCAGCACTGCTAGCTTACTATATATTTTATCCAATTTGTCCTCAAATGTGGATTTGTTCAAGACTGATAGCACAATAATAACCAATCAATATAACTGGACACAGAAAAATAATAGAGTATGAACAGGCAGTAAATACTTTCACAGTTTTTCCGTGGCAGGTTATTCTGGTTATTGAGTAAGCACTGTATATTCAATGTGTTCACAGCTTCACAAATGGCAAGCGTGATTTGAGGGATAACACCAAGATACTGCATGCTCCACACTCATCCTAAAGCTTGATTTATACTCGGCTGCATCCAGGTGTCCTGCAGATATACGGCACAAGCTTGCAACACGTCGCGCTGTGGCACATTGTGAGCTTGTATGTTTGTTTGCTATGTACAGTGTGCGACACCCACACACAACAATGTATAAATCAGGCATAAGCCACCAGATGAACACATACAGTAATTCCATGCTCTCATGTGGAGCGTGGGCTGTGGTTCTGCTTTGGGTTGACAAGGCCACATGGTGAGCTTGGTCTTCATCTGGCGCAGCAGGGGGTAGCGAATGGCCGTCCTCCCCTTTCTCTGAGCCCCTTTTCAGAGCAGCACTTATCTACTCCCACAGAATAGTGCCTGGCTCCTGCCTAGGTTCAGCCCCTTCGTCCCCTCGCTGTAGTCCAAAGCATTCCTTTGTAAAGACAAGGGCAGGCTAATACCTGTGCTGTTTTGCAATGCTCAGGAGCATCTTATCTCGGGCCGGCAAAAAAATCCCCTGGCCTTGGAAGGGGAGAGACCAGGCCAGTCTTGTTGGGTCGGAGCTGAGGCTAGTGGTTTCCAGTGGCTGGGAGGCGGCCTTATCTTGGTGTCAGCAGCCATGGCTTCCTTCCCCATCCCTCTGAACACGGCACTAACCTCCAGATTAGCACCAACCCAATCCCCTCCATCACCCCCACCCACCCACGCCCTAGCTCCCCCGTGCCCTTGAACAGACATCATTACCCTGATTATTACTGTTTATCAGGCTGACGAATATAGAGAACAAAGCTTTGGCACCATTTGCGCAGAAGTAGCTTTGTTCTAGGTTGTGTGCAGTGTGTCTGTGTGTGTGTGTGTGTGGGGGGGGGGAGTTCATGGCTTTAACACGGGCGATACGAGGGAAGTAACAAAGTGTTTCTATGTGGGAACATGGGGGTTGTCTGCAGGCCTTCTGGGTAGCATTCTTCCATTAGACAAGCAAGAGATCTGATCACTAAAAACAATTTATTTATCTTCTACAAGTCACATACAGTATGTTCCCCCGGTAAATGCATACACGCACACTCACACACACACACACACACACGCACACACACGCACGCGTGCACGCACGTGACGCACGCACGTGACGCCGTACATACAGTGCAGTATACAGTATGTCAGGTCTCTTGTGAAAGAGATTTCTGATCTCAATGAGATTTTCTGGTAAAATATGGTCATGACTTCCGATATATTGACCTGACTGGACCCACAATCCACAGTGCATGTCACATTACAGAGAACTTTTGAAATGGTGTGACAATCTGCATTAGGTTTTCATGATTCATTTATGCTTAAACTTATCCCTGCAGTGTGTGTCATCAGCATGCACACAAAGTTACCTTTTAACTTGCTAGCTGCATTACACCTCATAAACAGTGGCTCTGACGCTTCATAAAGTCCATGTGTTATTAACTATTTATGGCACAGAGACATCACATACAGAATTGATTTAAATGATGGAGCACACCACACCTTTTTAAGTCAAACTAGTCAAGGTTTCTAATCCCCAAAAATCTGATGTCCTGATTAATTTAAATCGGGTGCATCTGTTGATTTGGTAAGAACAACAGGCAGCTTAGCAAATTGATTATGTTAGGGTATTATTATTCAAATCACACTGTCTTTGTTGGGGAAGTGAACTTGGATTGTAACTTCAAATGTGAAGCAAATACAAAAGAAAGAGAAGGAAAATGTTTAAAGTGTGTGTGTGTGTGTGTGTGTGTGTGTGTGTGTGTGTGTGTGTGTGTGTGTGTGTGTGTGTGTGTGTGTGCGTGCGTGCGTGCGTGCGTGCGTGCGTGCGTGCGTGCGTGCGTGCGTGCGTGCGTCTGTTTGTCTGTTTTTTTTACTTTGACCAATCAGTAAAAAGCGCACAACTAAGTGACTAGCAAAGCAAAGTTACCATGTTTACCCAGGGTAACTGGACTAAGTTCAAGAACTTGTTTACAGCCAGGCACTGCTCATAGAACATTTCATGGTAGGGGTTCAATGCCTTGCTCAAGGGCTCTTCAACGGTGGTAATTTTAACGTGCTGGTCCGGGGATACGAACCAGCGACCTTCCGATATCAAGACCGCTCCGCAAACCGTTCGGACACCGCTGCCTGCCTACTACAATGAAGGACAACCGAATCCATTGAGGCGACTCATGACTGTATGACAAACTGCTCAAATGTTATGGCATACTATCAACACTACCAGTGTTATCCTAATCATATCACCAACAGCATCAGTCAACAACTATTATCAACAACACTATATTGCTGCAACAATGCCAGTGTTCACCTATATGAACAATCAGTGTTAAACTATCAACAGTATCAGTGTTACTGTACTATCAGCAACACTGTGACACTGTAAATGTGTGAAGAAATGTATTTCCTGTCCTTATGTGAGTATTGAAAGAAAATTAAACATTCTAATAGGATTACTGGGTTATAACAAGGGAATATATTGGTTAAAATATGGTTGAAATCTTAACTCTAGTCTGAAATGTAGTGTACGGAAAACAATCTTTGGTATGTGTAGTTGAATATGGTCATTCAATTTCTGTTGAAAAGGTTTGCTCATAGGGGGCGCTGTGGGAGAAATGATGTTGGCAATAGCTCCGGGAAGTGAGGTACCAGGAACAGCAATAAAACTACAGGAAGTGAGGTGCCAGCTGTTCCATTTTAGGTATCAAAAAGAGTGTTTGGTGGTGGTGTGTCAAAGAAACTCTTTTAAGACCAATACTAAACCAGAATCAGAAAATGATAAACCACAGAGTACTGGGAGCAGGCAACTTTGAGATCTGAATAAAGGTTTGGTCAAGGAATCTTTTTTAGGGTTTAGCTCTGAATCCATTCAGAGCTTTTTTGGACAAAGGACAAAGGTAGCCTATCTGCTGTGGCCTCCTGACTTGAAAGGTAGGTGACTACGGTGAGGAATGTACTTTTTTCACTTTTTGAGCAATGGATTGCCTTTTATTTGTTGACTTTATGGATAAGGCTACTTGATTTTTGGGAAAATAGAAGATCTACAACTTTTGTTTAGATTACTTTTGGGATAACTTTTTTCATACATTTTCATTAGTATTTTGAAATATGTCGATTGTTCAATTGAATTGAATTATTTTTGTTTGATCAAGTTTAAAACAGATAAACATGTAATTTAATTTCAAAAGAAACAGATTTGTGTTTTCCTTTTGGTCTGCAATACAGTTGGTTACAGTATAAATAATTACTGGTGCAGGTACAGGACCTTTATTTCTTTGAGTTCTTTAATATAACTCTAGAAATAAAATGTTATGGTTCTGATTGTTGTAACACTATTAGCCCCTCTCGGAACCCCGTGGGTCAGCCCAATCGATTCGTGCCGAACCGGGCTACCCGTGGGGTCCCTAACTGTGTTTTCGTATGTAAATGTCAGAACGCAGACATAAATGCCGTCGGATACGTCGTGTCTGCGCCGTTTGAGGGCTTCTGTTAGTTTGAGTTATTCTGTTTATGTGAACTCTAGTTTACACCGGACACCACCGGACACATCTACAATAGTAGAAAGTATTTTTAATCTGTGTTTGACCGATTTGGAAGCTTTGATTCCTCTCTTCCTTCCTTGTTTATTTACCGTTTATTGTACCGCCTCCCGTTGCGGGGTTGGCTTATGCGTCCATACGTTCCTGCCTCTGATCTGCTCTGTCATAGCTATAGCCACTAGCTAGCCAGATAGGCGGTACAATGAGGTGTCAATAAACAAGGTAGGAAGAGAAGAATCAAAGCGACCAAATCGGTCAAACAAAGATAAAAAAAATACTTACCGGCTTCCGCGGCACAGGAGAATTCGCAGCAGTATTTATGTACTTATAGTTCACACATTCAGAAGCCCTCAAACGAACAAAAGCCCTCAAACAGCGCAGACAGGACGTATCCGACGTATTTATGTTTATTTATGTCCACGTACCAGTTAGCAGGGTAGAGGTGGAATAGGACCCCATGGCTACTGGGTCTCCAAAATGTCAGAAACTTCAGTACCATTGGGTTCTGACTTGTAGGGATATAACACTATCAGTGTTATACAATCACCCCTGCCCACTTTGACAGGCTTTAATGGCTTAGGGTCGCCGACAAGAGTACAGCATCTTGCAATGGTTCTGGTCCACAAGATTCGATACACCACCTGTCTAGATACTTCTTTAATGTTAACGAAGTCCACACCCACAACACCAGAGGGAGTGCAACGAACCATGTACAACCCAGATTCGGCACAAACAAGGGACTAAATTATTCTCGCTCCTATGCCACCAAAATGTGGAACGCCCTACCAACAGTCATTAAGACATGCGAATCCCTTGACTCCTTCAAAACCGCTCTCAAAGGGCACCTATGGACGGCTGCAATTCGAAACTGGCCCCCGTCTAATCTGAATCCCCCCCACCGCCCACCCCTTTTTCCCCTCACTGTATGGGCTATATCTTGTCCCTTATCCCTTATCCCTAAAGTAATTTGCCATTTTTTACTATTTTAAAACACCTTTTAATTTTTTTTTTAATAGTAAAAAATGGCAAATTACTTTAGGGATAAGAGATATGGGTGGCGCAAGATGGAGCCCTATATGTTTCTTTTCCCTTTTTACCTCTTTTATGATGAATTCCTGTTCTGTTCTTTGACTATATAGAAGTGTCTATTTGTACGTCTCTAAATGTTTTTCATGAATTGAACAAGGTGGACCCTCTTGTAAACAAGTGTAATGCTTAATTGGGTCGTCCACTCACAGTTAACAGTCTTTGTATTGAGTTTGTGCTTGAAATGTACTGTAATTCTGCAAACTGTTAATAAATATTTCAATCAATCAAACATTAGCATCAGTCAACAACTATCAACAACACTATAAACAAAAAAGAGGTTGTGTTGCAACCATGCTAGTGTTAAACTATCAACTCCTCTATCAGTGTTAAACTATCAACCATATCAACGTAACGACGTTACTGTCAAAAACCCGATGAGCAATGGTAAATGGAAATTCACCCCAAAAGTGGGAAGATTGCTTTTGATTTACTGTAACTTGTCAGAGTTCATCCAACTCAGTTGGATGATAGACCACTGCAGAAGTCCTTGTTCTTATCTTGTCACTGCCTTTGTAGTATTCTCACGTCCACCCTATCTTAGAAAACATAACACTGCTCTTTGTTATTTGTGAAAAGTAAAATACTTATGTTGGGTCGATGACTGATATCAGCAAATTAATGTTGTTACATAATTTTCTATGTTCAATGGCAACAAATCCTTTGCAACAAAAGCTTTGCATATACTCACAGGAGATATAGAAGTACTGTACAGACAGACAGAATACAACCTTTCGCAGTTAAGCATTAGTTAAGCAATCAGTCAACTCATTACTGCCAAATTCCTAAAATGTTTGTTTGGTCAGATGACTCTTGTTTTAATTAAAAAATAATCTTACTGAAAAAGCTCACTCTGGTGCTCAAGTTCTTCCAAAGGACAAGATAGTCACAAGACTTAGGCCTACCGTGGTGGAATTCTGCTGGCCAGGTGGGTAAGGGGATGCTCCTGGCGTGAAATTGTCATTGCAGTAACTGCAGGGTACTCGAGGGACGTGGGTCAGTTGTCAATAAAATGACAGGCTCGTCCAATTCCCGACTGCCTCCCAGGGTGAATTTCTCTGTGACACACTCTTTCCTGCCAGTGGGGCGAGTGTGGCACAGCCATCCCTATAAGCTCCTGCTGCTGCTTATGCTGAGACCAGTCCAGCAGGCTGTCACGGCCACTTTCTCAAATCTTTAACCACTTAACCAGGATTTAGAAAATAGAACATTTTAATTTTTATCATTGAACTGATCTACAAGCTCATAGCGTGTACTGTAGCACGTGCTGTGAGCTTGTAGATCTGCTATTATTGAAAAATGTTATAAAATGTTTATCTTTTTTTGTTTTCTCCCACCTCAAAATTGGGATGCCACAGTTAACTGTTGTTGCCTTCTCCCATCCTCATAGAAATGTATATAGCCCTTCACATTTGTAGCACCAAAAGATTTATATAACCAGAGGGAAATGTCATTGGATGTTGTTTGCATTCTCTGCTTTATTTGGATAGGAGAGGTTATACGGCAGGGTGTGGAGACATGCCAGCCAGGCATGATGGTGGGAGTCGGATTCAAAGTTCGAACCTCGTCTTCGCAAGGAGCATGTGGTAAGTGCACTAACTTTCTGAACTACAGAACCAGGCAACCCGTATTGACATATTTGATAAAACTAAGTTTTAGAGAGTTTGATGACTAGTCTTTCTATGTGCATTACATTTATGCACAATAAATAAATGCAACGACATGTGACACACAGTTATGTCATGGTTTGCAGAAAGTTGAACCCAAATGCAGAGCCAAACACAGGAGGAAATGTAAAGTATTTATTCACAATATGGTGAATTTGAGAATGTGGAAGGTGGCAGCTAGTTAACAAGATAAATGGACAGTAAACGATGGGTTTATCCTACCTGGGGTCTCTCAATGCAAAGCCTGTTTGAAGTTACACAAAGGCTTTGCCTGCCGATTTTGGCTGCTTGCTTGCAAAGAATATAATTTAGAGAGCAATGGATAGCACCTTCAGAATGTTTAATTTCCACCCAAGAAGACGAAGCACTTTGACGAGGTGAGTCCATGCTGGCTGTTCTGTGCACCTCGCAGAGGGACCTGCCTGGCTATGCTGCCTATCTTAGATATAGCCTATAATAATCTATTCTACACTACACCAATATAGTAACAATAATGCAGATTATCCGTCTTCCCAGATTGGTAATCACCATAATTTATATCTGTTCTCCAAAAATAGCTCATCTACAAGCTCATGCATGCGGGCTGCAGATCGGCTATTTTTGGAGAAGAGATTTAGGTTAGGCCTATAGACATTATGTGCAAATATAAAATAGCTGTGATACTTATGTGTACTGGACTGGAACCCACAGGGCAAAAGAAAAGTGGGGAGGCCAAAACAGACCTGGATAAGATCATTTGAGAGTGAGGCAAAGATGACCAGATTATCGTGGGCCCAGCTGAAGAAAACTGCTCAAAACAGAGTCTGATGGGGTGGGGTGTGATTGCGGCCCTATGCTCCACCTAGGAGCCTACAGGAATAAGTCAAGTAAGTCAAGATACTTATATGTAAGTGGTTATGGTGAAATAAAGTGGGGCGACTATGACATCACTGTTTCAGCAAATTAGGCGGCATTCGCTATACATATGGAGACGAGAAAGTCGCGTCTCCAAACTTTCCCACTCTGGAAGGTGGTTTCAAAAGTCCCCCAAAATGCCGTCTCCATGTGGCAAAAAGGGCAGATCGGCTAAATACTTGCCCTGGTAACACGGAATACGTCCTCGTCAGGACATAGCATTAGACTCTTGGTTGATGGGGGCTGATTTGGGATATGGCATTTAACATATAATGCTCCACATGACGTTGTCAGTGTTGTTGTCAGCCTGGGAGAGGGGGTGGGGAGGTCGGGGAGAAGCAAACCACGCCTACTATAATCAGGAGACCATTTGTAGGCTTTGTGTACCATTTCACCTATAACTCCAATGAAGTTGGCCCATCTTCATAAATAGACCATCTTTGGTGGAGTGAAGACCAGGTCTTAAATACTGTCAGGGCTGATGAGTTGATGGCCAGCAGGTGTGTCAATTGACTTGCGAAGAAGTGACTAAAAGCTGGGAGGAAAGCCGACGCCCACACACAGCCACAGTATGGCAACACAGAGCCACATACTGTGACATGTTGTTATTTATCTTTAAATTAAACTTTGCTGTGCGGCTATAGAGTCACAGCAGTATTCTTCTTCTACTGAATGCTCCTACTGTAGCATTCAAATGTTACAGTATGCCGAGTGTGATGGCTTGGAAGTAGAAGCTACTGTACATGTGTCTAGTGGTCATTTTGTCCCGTGGTTAAAACCTGAATTTAAGTGAAACATTGAACTTATTTCATCCTCACCACTCGTACTGTAATTATGGAAACAGTAGTGGGATAAAGGATCTTGGGTAAAAAAAATAAAAAAGACACTTAAATCCCCCAGTAAGCTACTAGCCAGGCCTGACACCAGTCTCAGACTTAAAGCTGACGTGAAAGTGAATAGCTTCTCACCCAAGCCCCTGGTTTGACAAAACTATATTTGCTTTTAATCTTCTTATTGAGTCCAGCACTTGCCATTTTAACAACCATGGAAATATTTATATATATTTTTAAATCGCACAGTAATTCTGAATCTCTCGGTCCACTCGTCTCTTGTGACCATATCCAATTTTATCAGGCTTGGTGAAATGGTCAGCGAACTAAATGGGCTAATATCAACCAGACCAGCTCCTCTGCCAATGTAAAGAAAAGGCTTGATTCATACTTTGCTCTGTTTCTCCCCCCAATTAAAATGGATAGACTGGAGCAAGTTTTAAATAAGGTCTAATTACCGACATGCTTTTGAAAAGAAGAGAAAAATAAGCTGGTGTCCACCATCTAGTTTCATTTATTCTGTGTCATAATGTATCTTCGCAAATAGAGTAATTCATGCAGGCATTCATCATTCCTGTGCCTTTCAGGCCATAACATGAAGTCCAAGTTCATGGGTCACGTAATCTTTTTCCCATTTGAAACGATCTGGCACAGTGTTCAACTCTAAAACAAAGATTTAAAGGCCTTGTGCATGTCCTCCATGCAAGGGATAATATAGGACTGATCACTAACTTCACCAAGTATGTATCCTAAAAATATAATATTGAACCAATGAAATGAGAATAATTCTAATCCATATAATTTGCATAAGATTTCATCCCAGTGGAACATGGATGAGTGCTGAAGCGTTACAGCTTTAGTAGATGTGGCTGATCATGTATTGTAGTGTACAATGTGGCTGGCTGGCTGGAGGCTGGTGGGGCTGGCTGGATGAATGGATTCATGTGTTATTGGATCAGAATGAAAGGGGAAAATATATATTAAAAAATATATAGCAATATAGATATGAATAAATATATAGCCTATAATTGATGTTGATAATAGACAAAAGAGTCCATTTGTGTTGGACTCAGCAGGGGGGTAAAGAGTAGGGGTGACTCACTGAGATTTAGAGTTAGAGAGAATTGAGGGGGCAAAACATTCTTGAATCTGGTGTATTTGGTCCGGAGGTGGGTGTGTGTGTGTGTGTGTGTGTGTGTGTGTGTGTGTGTGTGTGTGTGTGTGTGTGTGTGTGTGTGTGTGTGTGTGTGTGTGTGTGTGTGTGTGTGTGTGTGTGTGTGTGTGTGTGTGTGTGTGTGTGTGTGTGTGTGTGTGTGTGTGTGTGAGAGAGTGTGAGTGAAGGCCTATTGTTCGGATGAGAGGAATCCTTTGTCAGAGTCTGATATACTAAGGCTTTCCTCAGCCTCCTAGGGAAGAAGAGATGTTAGTGGTCCTTCTTTATCAGGATAGGTGTTGAGGGTTCAGGAAAGGTCTTTTTTTGATATATGGATCCCCAAATATTTGAAGCTGGTTTGTTGCCATACTCATTTCAAATAGCTTTGAAGTCAGTTGTTGACAAAAACATCACACCTGTGTGAAGTGAGTGGTGCAACTCCGTGTGGGGTCCCCGGGGGGGTCCCCAGAAGTTCCAGACCCACAAGAACGCGGTCAGGGTGCCGGTCCGGTTCCGGCAAGCCGCCGCGTGTCCGAAACAGTTGAGAAATGACAGAGTTACCGTGTGGGGGTCCCCAGGTGGGTCCCTCTACTGTACTGTAACACCCCAAATCGTGTGTGTGTGTGTGTGTGTGTGGTACAACAGTGACACATGGTTGTGAAAACAGAGACACACATAGCTGTCTATAAGAGCGGTTGCACCACTCAAAACAATTCCAACCATTTTTTAGCACAAGCTCTCAATTGAAATAACCTACACCCATCAGTCGGTGGTAATGGCAAAGATGCACGTGACATTTACTGCACGTAGATTTCTTCTATATCTTAATCATCGGCAATCAACCTGTCGCTCAAGTTTAAAACAGTCCTACCCTCTGCCTGTGAAAGGCATTGTAGTGATCCTCAGCCCAAGAAAGCGAATGAGTCATGTACACATCTTTGGCTTCTAATTAACTCCGTGTCCACATGTCCCAGGCATGTGCAGGGGGCGGCTCTTGGGGGGCTTGAGCCACTGCCCTTTTGCCTGAAAGTGCCCTTTCCCTAAAATAATTCTTTCTCTGTCCACATAAGGACATGTGAGGGACCAATGTGTGGCCAACAAGAGCTTATGTGGGGGACCAATAAGTAAGGACTTATGTTTTATTAAGATGAACATTTGGCAAGTAATGATAATTAGACAGAAAATGTATTATACTTTTAATGTGCTGGCTGCCATCAGTTTTAGTTTCAGACTAATGAGAACGTATTGCTTATTTTACTTTCAAATGACATGAAATGGCACAAAGGACGGACCCCACAAAAAGTCGGCACTCACTACGCACACCCACACATGTGCCCTTTTCTGGGGTTTGAGCCCATGCCCCCTCAGTGCTCTCTGCACGGCCCTGCCCATGATGTGGTTTAAATCCTCAGATAAATCCTCTCTGTTCAGTAAATGTCAATTATATTTGTCCCCCAAAAAGCTTTACTGTACCTTTTTCTTTGCTCTATCTCATTTAGTATTGAATGAAGTATAGAGAAATAGCAGGGAAAGGGCAAAGAGACATGATGGAGATGGGAGTGTGTGAATGAGTGTGTGTGAATGTTTTGATATTGTCATTTTGTCAATCATTTCACTTTTTCTTTAGGTGGAGTCTGTTTAACGTATTGCAGTATTCCTTCATTTCCTTTTGAAAGATGTAATCTCTAAAAGAGAAAACACCAGCACTCACAGAACTTTTGTCTTAAGGCACTTTTCTTTATTTATTCTTATAATAGTTGGCATGTTAGCTGCATAGCAGCAACAACGAACGCGTTTCGACCCTCAAGTCTTCATCAGCGTTGAATGCTACAAACACAGGAAGTGTCACCTTTTATGGTTTCCCTAGGTGAAACAACTTGGTCTGTACCATGTGAACAAACATGACTACATAGCCAACATATATCAACAGTTCAACCTTAAACAAATTCAGAGACATCATAAATAACAGACAGCTAGAGTCCTTGAGTACATTTACATTATACATCATATCAGAATATCAGGGTCATTTCATGTAAAGGTTCAAAAGGTTAGGCCAGTATAGAAAAAATATATAATATACAATGATGAGGCACATCTGACTAAGTCCTTGAAAAGGAGGGGGGATTTCCTTGACATGTGACCATAAGCAAGCAGCAACCAGATGGTTAGATTTTTCATTTAATATGAAACGGGTATAATAAAGTTTTTTTTTTACATGCCCTCTCCCGCGGCCCCCTACACACTTGTAAAGCGACTTTGAGTACTACTTAGAAAAGCGCTATAAAAAATCTCAGGTTGTATTGTTATTATTATTATTACCCTTTATTATTATTATTATTATTATTATTATTATTATTATTATTATTATTATTATCAGCGTTAGAAAATGAGGTATCACTTGCTTAAAGTTTTGTAAATACAGTTTTCTGCAGGGTTCAGTGGCTGGCCGATGTGACAAGGGGGAGAGAGACTGGTGTCACAGTTCCATTATGATTCTCACTAGAGATAACAGAAGAAGAAGAAAAGCCCTACATTGAATTTCTCTCACCCAATTATGTCTACAATCCATCAATTGTCTACTTTCACCACACCGCACATGCTATCTCGTATGCACAGATAATCTTTTAGCATGGCATGTATTCTTTTGCAGAAGAATCATGACACATTTGTATTAAAACTATGATTACTTAAACTCAATTTTGTGATTAATACATTTTAATATGACAGAAGAAGTGAGTGACTGATCTTGCAAGATTACTGAATGATAGTGACTGGTTTGGCAGGATCGAGGATTAGCTTATGTGACATTTAACAGTGGTGAGCAGGGATGCAACAACCTAATGTACTTCCCATGGGGATGCAATATGCAACTTTCCCCGCCGCTTTATCCCTGAACGGGCCTGTTGGGCCTAGACCATTAGACCAACTATGACCCACTGTTCCAAGCCTGATCGACCCTTAATTTGCAGGAGCAAGGCCTCACATAGCAACAGAGGTACATTTTATGAACAGGCAATTACCGGAGGCCCAGACCAATAATGACCCACTAGGGTCAATCAGAAGGGCCCCAAGGTTGTATCTGCCCAGGGTCCCAACAGTCTCAAGAGTCGCCTTTGCCTGTTGATGGCACATGGCAGATCCCCACAGTAAGGCCTGATGACTCAACTCATGTCATTATCTGTTATAGATGTCCTATAGTGCCTGGTGCTTGAAGAACCCTTTGCACTGTACAAGAAGGTCATCAGTTAGTGTATGTTTTGTGTTAATCCATTTGGCTCTTTTGACACATTTGTCCTTGCTATAGTCCATCACAATGTTATGCATTTGGCTGACAACACGGCACTAGAAGTTATCTCAAAGGTCAATAAAAAAGTAACATTTCTAGCCAGGATATCCATATAGCTAAAAGCGCTCCTCAAATAATTGGCTGAGGCACTTGTCTAATGCCATTTTGTTTAGTTAGGTTGATCCTCAAACTCCACCCCAGAACTTCTCCCTGTTCAAGTATAGGCCACACATAGGTACACAATTATTCCACCAGAGGGAGTTCCACAGACTTTGTACAATAGACTAAAACAATATGGACAGAGGGAGCCCCATTGGTTTCTACAGACAATTTTAAAGACACTTTTTTTGGCAAGTTCAAATCCGCCGTCCTTGAACTTCCAGTCCCAAAAAAAACCCGGAAACAACTGCTATTGGCTGCAACCGCAGCATGGGCGGTAGAACCAGTAGAATTCCTAGAAACATAACATACTTTATCATGTCAATATCAAAAAATGTTTGGGACCTTAATTTACTAAACACTCTTCATGGTAATTGAAGAATATAAAACTTGCGACTGAAAGCATAGTATTTAGTGACAATTTCTTAAGTTAATAAAATCCAGTGTAAAGTTCGCCAAAAACACAATTGCTTGAATAGAGAGTTATTACTTTTGCAGCGAGCAGGAGGGAATTCATGGGTAAAGCTTGTCGATCTGCACTTTTTTAGCGGAAGCTTTCCCCACAACACCGATGCTGGGTTTTAAGTGGTAACGTGAACAAAGTGTTTATCAGTAACTTGATACATTTTCTTTTATTTCAAAGGCAATAGTTTAGGACATATCACAATACTGGACGATAAATTTCCCTTGTTTTATTCCAGTGGCCAATCTACCCATTGTTGTGGAGCACACAACTTGAACATTGTTTACTATTTTTTTAAACTTCCGGCCTTATACAGGTCCCATATGCACTAGACTGTATGGGCGTAGTGGTTGGATCTGTGGCTCTGGACAACTGGATCTGCATATATTATGGGCGTATGGGGTTTGTTTATTGCTGTCTGAGTCAGTATGATGTGGCCATGGTCCGCCCGCCCACCCACCTGTCCTATTAGCCAATTTTAAAATAGGATTACTGTCTATTTACGGAGTCACAACCAATAGAAATGTGTCTGCAAGCCAAAATGGGTCGCAACCCGTTGTTTGGACTCTTCCCTCTGTGTGAGGACTTGGGTCTGCGAGGCATGCCAGTCCTACGACTCATCGGGGCAGTGAGTAGGTACTGAGGCTGGTTCATTGTTATTCTCTGCCCCTTACACTGTAAAATCCCTGAAACTCAAAGGCTTTTGGAAGGTTATAGGCTACGGCTGAAAAGCTGTGCTACCAAGGGTATTGACCACTCTAAACCTTACGATATGAGACATTCCACATGATCCATGCCAGTGAAGTGGTGTAATATACTTATGGTGTTATGACTAGAGTGTGAGAGGGGTATTAAGTACAGCGCTCGTCAGACACCGTTCAGGACCATGGCATTACATTCTAATTCACCATCCTAGGCAACAAATAATCTAATTTGCTTTAGAAGAAAATGACCTTGTTGATGGGAACACTTTTTAAACTGACAAATAGCTGAATGAATGATTGGTTATTTTTTGGCCCCCCGCCGATGAATACCCATTTTATATTTATTAATCTACGAAACTTATAGGCCTATGACCCGATTCACAACATCAATGTTTAATTTTTTGCTATTTAATGGCATGTCATTATCACATAATATGATACTGCAAAATTGGTTGCTTTATCTCTAGCTTTTGGATATACTGTGTGCCATGAGGACTGTTTAGAGTTACATGTATTGATGGCAAAAAAACAAACTGTAACATCCTTTCTAAAACGCTCTTTCCCAAAAGGCATCCTATGTCACCCGCTATCACAAACAGCATTAGCCAGGCTTGGTGACACTCCTGCAGAAATCCCACCAGCAATTTTCACCATCGAAATGAACTGTCATTCTCTTGTCATAGTTAACTTGAACAGATTCTCAGCCACTAATCTCCTTAGCAGATATCCCAAAAGGGCAAAGAGGAATCTCGAGGAATCATTTTCTAGCAAATTCACGTTTTTAGGGGTCATTTGACAGTCATTGTGGTCCAAATGTGGAGGGCTTACAGCTTGTGACAGGAATATAGTTCATCATTTTTGTCCATAGTGTTTAATGACATTTTGACATCATACACATTAATCAAGGATTTAGCATGTTCTGTTAAAGTGGTGAACGATGATTGCCACATTCCTTAAGTATTCAACTGTCAATCATATTTAATGCTGTAGTCTACTCTTCAGTATTTTTCAATGCTAAACTCACTAAACTCTTAAACACTTTAAAATGTCCAATTACACAGCTGGGTGACCATTATGACTACATAAGCAAGCAACATGAACAAGCTATTGAAAATAGGCTTATACCATACAAAATAATCTTTATTCAAAATGTTATTATGCAAATTATGGTAAATAATCAGACAAAGAAAGTGATGCCGATTTGCTGGCAACTCTGCCAGATATTTTCTTTGATTTGACTTTTTTGCCATTATAAAGAGAATGAATGAAATGCTAAAAAAAAATCCTAAAGAAGTTGGATTCAGACTATTAAAAGAGGCAAAAAAATGACTTTCCTTTTCATTGATACTTGTCAAGAACATGTACCCATCAGCACAAACTTTGTGTTTGATTGATACAGATTTGCTGGTAACTTTCAGATATTACTCTTACTTGACTTTGTGTATTTATTTATTTATTTTTAGCTCTTATAAAGGCAATGAATTAAAGGTTACATTTGCCAGCTAAAAATAATAAATAATCTTTAATGAAGTAAAGAAGAAAACGGTTTTCCTTTGGACATGATGATTCAAGTCTTTTGTCAAACTTGTTTTCATCATTACAGCTTGACTAGAAAAGTTATTCATCACAAACTTTGTGTCTGATTCATGCATGTTTGACAGCAGCCAGTTGCAGAATACCTGTCAAAAGTATGGTTGCTCAGTTCAATGCAATCAGCCTCATGTGCTACCTTTTTATTGATGGAACAGGAAGACTATCTTTAGCTCACATGTGTGCTTCACTCAAACAGCGGATTCGTTGTTTCAGCCCATAGTCTGTATGTATGCAGTGCTATTGCACATCGGAAAATCAAACTGCAGAGGGTACCAACATCGCCCTCCGCCAGGCGCTTCATGCGGTCCATCTCTGGTTCTGTGAAGACTCAGATATCCACATCTGCGCGCGGCACAGTAACTTCCAGGAACACGGAAGGGCGTTGTGCAGGAACTCCTGCACTAAGGCGTAGCAAACGAATGTTTTCAGTTTGGAGCTCTGCTTTTTCGGACATAAGCCGCCTATTGTCCCTTTGCAGATCCAGTATAGCCATGTCCCGTCTGGTAACCTCCTGTTTGAGGTCATGCGCAGTGAGTGACTGGCATACAATTCTTTCAGCGCTTGTCTGTGCCCTTTTGCCAGGTTTAAAATGTCTCTCTCTCTCCGGGCCTCTATTGCTGCGCTGACATCCCTCTGTGACAATATCTGTCCATCATGCTCGTTCTGTGACTCTTGCAGACGGGAAAGCTCAGCTTCGAGTGCAGAAATAGTTTATTTTTGCGTCTCTGCACTCTTACGCAAGGCATATATTTTGTCGATTTTGCGAGCAAGTCGTCGTTCCGCGGCGATGTTCAGTTTACTGTATTGCATCATGGTGCTGTAGTTGCCACCCTGTGGGTTTCTATTAGGCGGACGGAGTACAGTTTTACCCGCTTTTTTCTTAACCATGCGTATGGTTGTTGGTTTAGTTGGTCTAGCCAGGCCCTCGGTCGTGCTGGGGACACATCTTGGCCTGGTGCGTGTCTTTCTGGCTTGGACTGGCGTCACCGGCGGTCCTACCAGCTGTTTCGTTGAAGATTTTCTAGCTGTTGTTGACCTCTTTGGACGCTGGCGCAACGGCTGTTGTGCAGCTTTTCGGGGCATCTTTCCGACGTCGGTGTTCGCTTGACCATAGAAATTGCTTAGTTCCATGATTAATGATTGGATCAATTCATTCATGCTTTATACGGGCATTTCCTACATATTGATGCTGTTGTTGTCAGCCATTGTCTGACGTCGCTTTGGACGTGTTGTACGATTACTAACCCTAAATCTAACGCAGCTGGGTGAAAACAGCCCTCAACGGCTTCTGGCATGCATATAGGGGCGAAGCTTCCCTCTCTTTGAGTGGCACCGTAAGCCACGGGTGTCTTTCTGACAGAATTACTAGTCTAGTAACTGCCTTTCTGACAGAATTACCTGATTCTGATTAATGCATTTCTGATAGAAATACAGTGTGATAAATTGAATTGAATTTTAATTCACCCATTAATCATGTTACCAAGATTGCCTTTTTTCACCTTAGAAATATTGCACGAATCAGAGCCTATTTGTTATTGGACGATGCAAAAATGCTGATCCACACCTTTGTTTTTTCTCGGTTTGATTCCTGCAATGCACTTTTTTATGGACTGCCAAAGAAAACAACTGACAGATTACAACTTGTTCAAAATGTGACAGCCAGAGTTTTTTCCGGTTGTTTTTAGGATTGATTTAAAATGTCTTTTACTTGTTTGTAAAGCCCTCAATGGTCTCGCACCTTCCTACCTAAATGACTGCCTGCCTAAATATGTCCCAAACCGCTTCCTCAGGTCTTCCACTGCTGGCCTGCTCGCTGTGCCTAAAAGATATGGCAACTAAAAAACACAGTGAAGCAGCTTTCTGCTTCTACGGGCCGACGGCGTGGAACAAACTCTAGACATTTTTAAAGCACCTACTTCTACACGCTTTTAGTTGATCTTTTAAATTCCTTGTTATTCATGTCCTCACTGTAGTGTATTGCATTACTATATTATTTTTATGTTTTATGCCTTGCTTTTCGTTTCTATTATTATTTTCGCAAATAGCCAGGCTAGCATTTCATGTCACGAAAGGTGCTATACAAATAAAGTATTATTATTATTATTATTACTTAAGTAAACAAAGCAGAAGTTGTTGTAAAAGAGGGGCCCTTGTTGTGTGATGATGGCTCTGTAATAATATCTCCTCACACAGGTAAACAACTACACCTCAGCACTTGCTGTACTCTCATACAGTACATTACCAACTATACTGCAGGGTATTTTCAGAAAAGGCAGTGGACAGTATTGGTCAAGGAAAGGTTAATTACCATGTTACCACTTATACCCTGTACATACTTTGTTGACCAGCGTCAACCAGGGGTCTATGTACCCCCCCTCCCCCCATGCCAAATCTCTTTGCCAAGATGAGTTGAGAGCTTTAGATCTGCTATTTGTGCAGAACTTTCGTGTATTGTGACATGCCCAGAATAGGGACACTATGAAATGTAATGTTGCAGTGGAACATTAATTTTAATACAAACAAGCGTGTTTTCTTCAATGGTGTTGGAGGTTGCATTAGCTATTCCATTTCTTGTTTGACTTTATTTGAAAGGAATATTTGTATGTTTATGCTTTTCTTCTAATTATGGTGCATCATATTATCCCACTCATTATGATTTCTGTGCACCTTGGTGATGTCCTGGATAGGATTCCTGCCAAATTGGTGTCCCACCAAAGCTTGTTCTCAATCCCCTTGGCACCTCTCTCCTGCCCTTGGATCAGTGACATTGGAACACAAAGACATTTTGCGCGTATGCTATCAGGGAGTGATACAAGTGTTCTTCAATTAGGGCTCTCATTAAAGCCACTTGATAAGTCTCCTTCTCCCTGGAGGATATCAAGAGACTCATTAAATCCCTAGCTGGGATAAAGTCTCCGACATTCACTGTCACATTACCAGGCTATATGGCAGATCTGAGGGGCTGTTTGTGTGTGCCTGTGTCTGGGGAGTGGTGGGGGTGGCACAGGCACCAGTCAGTGGCTTACGAGGGGTTAGTGATTAAACCCAATTTATACTTGGTCGTATGATGCAGTCACCCGTCAAAAATAGCAGATCCTGCATTTTCATTGTGCGACAACACCCTGCGGTTATGTGTAAATAAGGCATTGTTTGATCCCAACACTGCAGGATTTTAATAGTGTGTGGAATGAGACTTTGCGAGAAGCATGGTCCCCACATTCACCCACCTTGACCTACTCTCCAACAGAGCGACTAAAACAAACATCAGCTTTTGTGTCACAGTATAGAGGCAAACTCATCAGACATTCTGGATAAGCAAAATATTTTACTCCAGGGTAAAGCTGCTCACCTTCAGCGCTTGTCCTGATCCAACTGATAACATGCAAAACTCTCACCATGACAATTCTGACCTTAGTTGGAATACTTTGCCTAGTTATTTGGGGAAATGTTCACATACAGTCAAAGTAAGCATCAGATTTGAAACCACCTCTGATACATATGCATCAAACGGGGCGCAAAGTAACCACAGTATACCGCTAATCAACTTACAAATTACATATAGGCATTTCCTTCCACCTTTCACCTTTCCTTTAATCCACTAGACACTGGTTGACATATACGTCACCATCAAAAGCCGATTAAATAGCTAAACCTAATAATTCAATATTGCAAAAGTTCTTTCACAGAGAAGCTGAGATTTCACAGTTTGTAGCGGTCGACAGTACTTGTGCCCTCTGCTTGCGCACTAGTAGGCCATAATGGCCTACTTGTGTCAAAATGCCTGGTGGAAAATGTATATGACAGACGTTACCAGGGCGTTTCCGTAGACAACGCCCTGGTAACGTCTGTCCCAACAGCCAGGCATCTTGGTGTTGTCCTGGACAGTCAGCTCTCGTTCAAAACTCACATCACAGATGATCCTGTAGGTTCACACTCTAAAACCCACCTTTTCAGACTCCGTGTTGCAGTGTTTAAAAAAACTGAGGTGGAAATAGAAATGCAAATAAAAACCAAGTGAGGGCCAATGCAAAATATCTGCTTAATAATTTACAGCCTTGGTTGTGTATTCTGTGGCTTAATGTGACAGTGGAACTTACAGTATGGATACTGCCCTTGAGAATTGGCAATGGCTGTAGTAAGATAATGGAAGGATTAGCTTCACTGTTAGTGTTAATATAATTGTAATGCCACAGTGAGTGAGCATATTCATGAATATCAAAATGCCTTGACAGTCATTTTGTCTGAATCATTGGTATATGGGGAGCTTTTGAGGAAAACGGTCTTCTTTTACTCTTGACTGGGCAATATATAAGCCTGCCGTTATTAAGAAGAAAGCAAAGGACCTACTCTCAGCTGCAGGAAATAACATTCACTATTGTAAAACTAGAATGCAAGAACCTGGGATGGCCTTACATACAGTAGGCCTATACTCAAACACAATTTAAATATTACTTGATGCTGATTATTCACAATTATTTTTAAAGCTTTGTTTCCCCTGAAAGGTTTCTACTTTGTAATTAGCATAGTTAATGATTGTTTACACAATAAGACCTACTGTAGCAGCTAATGATAAGAATACATTTCTCAGTTTAATTTAATGTCAGCCATAATTGTGTTAACAATCATCACATATTTCATATGACATATTGTGCAAAGAGGCCATTCAAATGTGTTTCAGGCCATATTACCTTGAATCCCAATATCTTCAGATATATTCTTCAGATACCAGTGCTTTATTTGGCATCTTTGTTTTGACCTTCGGAATTGCCACCTTGAAATCCACCTCGAGTTATAACAACCACGGCATGCTCCTTTGAAATTCACACACCACGGATCAGGGCAGGAGAAACGGTTGTTCTTGGAAATGAAGTGATACAAAATGAGATTATCTGTAAGTCAAACAATATACTGTGTCCTGATTCTCTCCAGGATCCTCCCGTTTTCCAAATGCTTCAACTCACCTCCTACACACCACCGTCTCCATCTACTGCAGCCCATGCATTTAAATGGCATATTTAAACTGAGCAGCACCAGCGTTTATGTACGCAGTCTGGTCACTTGTAGGATTCAGGAAATTCAACCTCACATTTTCACCCACAAGATATAATGTTCTCATTTATTCATGCCTGATTCCCTGTGCAAATAATGTTTCAGTGCAAGATATCTCAAAGGAGATAACCAAGTACAGTATTCGAGGGAAGGACATGCACACATACTGGGTTGCATTAATGGGTAAAAAAGCTAAACAAAAAAACATGCATACGTTGCTGTATTCAACACTCGCATATTAAATAATTTACTGAACGTTAAGTACTGTGCCTTTGGATTCTGTGTAAAAATGTAGACCTATATAAGTGCATTTGTATTGTATTGTTTTCAAATGTGTTTTCATTATACCTGCCAATAAAAAAGGCCCTTCCTTGATTATAAAGTGCAAAAGCACAAAATAAACGAGGTGCTTGGATAATGATAAGTTATTCAGTAAATGATGCATTTGCATAGTGCTTTACAATGTGCTGTACATTCACAGGAGGAAATCAGGCATGCAAGGTGTCAACCTTCTTGTTGGGAGCGGTTGGGGATTCATTGTCTAGACACTTTGTCATGCAATCTGGAGAGACTGAACTCAGAATGTTCATGACGGCGACACACTACTGCCACTACCAACACAATCAGCCATTGCCACTCACAGAAGCATCCCTTGTCTGCAGATGTAACTAAAGCTTGGAGTCATGCCTTTATAGTTCAGCTGACAGAAATAACCTGGATACAGTCTGGCAACTACAGACAATAAGAAACATGTCACAGGCTCTCTGAAGCCATGACTTTAACAAGTAAATTATATTCCATGGGACTAATACTATACCTAATTTAGCCAAGGTTAGAAGAGTGCTGGAAGTGATTTACATAATAAGGCCACAGACTCCCTTTTTCTTTCTTTTCAAAATCTTTTTATTAAAGTTTTTTGACAAACCCCCCCCCCCCCAAAAAAAAAAAGAATTAAACTCCATCCCCTATCCCACCCACCCCCCACCCACAATCCCAAGGATTGTCGGAAAATACATAAATCTACAGACCTTTTTTTTGGTATTATCTCTGGGACTCCAAATCTGCAATACATTTGCGGCATCCTAATTTACAGGTCTATTTGGTTCCATTTGTACACTCTCGGTGACCCATAAGGGTTAATTTGGACCCCTGGTGGTCCCTGGACCTGATGCCCTAGAATAAAGTAATATAGTTTAAGAAATAATAGCAGGTACTGGTAGGATGAATATCTTTTGATTAATACACAAGCAGCGTGTTCAAGCTGAACACAGCAGAAAATAATGTGCACTCGATCCCCACGATCACAGTGAGATGTTGATGCCATGACCCTGGTCTCTCACTACACTGCTACTGCAAAAATGCACCTGACTACCATGCCACAGCTAGTACTCTTAACTACATTGAGCATCGCACAGCTTGTATACTACTTTGTGTGTGCTGTACTTGAAAATATTCATCAGAATAGACTGTAGTTGTTTGCCAGTTTGATTTTGTTATAAAAATCCCTACAGCAAATGATGTCAAAAGACCAAACCTTTTAGTTTTGCTGTGTTTTACATATCGTTGCTGTCGAGCAGAAACCTTGTACTGTATCTCCAAATTTCTACCTTTTATGTTTTTATGTAAATTAATGCTCTACATCAACATGTGTCACACAAAAGTGTAAACTGTCTATAGCCCACCAATGAGATGCAGAGTGAATAGACAGGAATTGTGCCATATTATAATGAGCATTAGTGAGGACCAATTAAATGGGTAAAGTGCTTTAAACAAACTACAAAAATACACATGAAACATCAAAGTCGTATGATTTGTCACACGTTAATGCAGTGAAATTTGTTCTCCGCATTTGACCCATCTCTTGGAGTGGTAAGCCGCAGCCGTGAATCATTTGATTAGTTGATTTGACCCCCCAATCCAACCCATTGATGCTGAGTGCCAAGCATGGAGGCATTGGGTCCCATTTTACAGTATTTGGTATGACCCAGCCGGGGATCGAACCCCGACCTCCCAGTTTCAGGGCGGACACTATAACCACAAAGTAAAGAGTTTTCTTTACTTGACTTCACGTTTTCTTTACTTGACTGTGCGTGTACGGTTGTAATGCACGTGACTCGAGAACCGTTTGACCCACCGACTTCACATTCGACACACGCATTCCACACCCCCACAGTGCAGTGCCAGGTATTGAGTCGGTCGGACCCACGGTTCTCCAGAACCACCACAAAAGGCTCTGGGCAGGCTCTGCCAGTGGGCCTAATTAGGCCAACTCCTTTCACCTGGGCCAGGCTCTGCCAGTGGGCCTAATGAGGCAAACTCCTTTCACCTGTGCAATTTCCAGCCTCTGCCTCAGCCAATTGAGGCTCAACCAATCAGGCTCTGCCAGTGGGGCGAATTGATTGCCAAGTACACTTTTCACAGTCAGTTTGCACACACACAGGCACACAGGCACATACACATATCTCCATGTGGGACACCGGCTGACAGTTAAAACGGGTGCTATGGCAATGAATATCATTAGGTTCCCAAGTTGCATCGTTCCCAAGTAGACCGGTGGCCGACTGCGACGGGCACGTACAGGTCTAGTTCTCCCAATTGGGCAGAATAAGGTTGAATACAAATAATCATCACTTGAACCCTACACTTTGTTGACCGGGATCCCCCAGGGACCTGCATTTGCCCGGCCCCTCATCTTTTCCCTCTACAGTCTCTTCACCAACAACAGCATGTTCTACAAGCTGATAGCTTAGTAGATCTGTTATTTTCACCAAATGTAATGATGCTAGGTTAATTGAAAAGTACATCTTTATTCAAAAGAAAAATATAAAACTTTATACTGCTATTATACGGTTTAATATAATAGGGTATAGCATACCTATTTACATGCATCTCGACAGTGGGTGCAGGGCATAAGGCAATCATGGAAAGAGGTAGGGCCTGCACACCATTCTTAGGCAAACTAAGATACTTTATTATATTTAAAGACAACGTTTCCATCAACAGATCTTCATCAGGTCAGTATAAACAGATATCCTATAATAGGGTTATATGACTTTGATGTCATTTTTACAAGCTTTAAACATAAAACATTTGAATAAAATCAAGACTGTCATATGCAACTACCTTTTATAGACACTTGGCAACAGCCTTTATAGGCTTATCTGATTCATTTGCTGCACTGAAAATAAAACTATTCTCTGATCAAACAGTGATAAATCAAGCATACCTGGCAATCAGTTCAGGTTTTAATTTGCTCTACAGTGAGTAATTTGTGTATAAAAAGGACTGAGGTACCACCTGATGACTGACTGATAGAAAACTGGCCAGAATCCTAGCTGAATTATCTTTGTTTTCTTAACGACAAATTAAGCAAGACTGCAGCCTGGACTGTCACCAAGTAGGACGCCATGTTCATCTCTGATTGCTAACAGCTGGCCAACCTACAGGGATCCATTCAGAATGGTTACTTACAGTAATGCTGTTTCCAACGTCATCGCAATCCTCAGAGCTAAATGATGTATAGAGCAGTAGTTCCTGCTGTAGGTAAGTCAGCATTTTCATGCCAAGGAAGGACCACCAAATAGATGCAAAAATATATTTTTATGCCAGGGACCTCCATATGGGAAGATATGTCAACATGTGTCAAAAACTAAAATAACATACTGTATAGCTGATCTACAAGCTCACTGCTATCAGGAGAGAATACTTAAGCACTAAGAAATTATCTGACAAAATTGGAACTGGAACACTTTACATTTTAAGCTGGATACTCTTTCCTGATTTGCTGAAAGATTTCAACTCACCTTACAATTACATTGTATTTTCTATTCATTAAGGAGCTGGAGAGACGGGGCGACCCATTTACTGAACAAACTATAACAATGATCAGAATATAGTGTATATGAATACTAGCAGAATTCCCTATTTACAGAGGAATGGAGTATGACCCCTTATTTCATTTCTACCTCCACTTTTTTCTGATAGATGCTTTTTCAGGACAGCTTTGAAAGAAGCCAGTGATTCACATCACTGGCTAGTATAATTCATATTTTCCCATGTTTGTGCAAAAACCTGTGGTGAGGTGACCGTAGTAAATGTCATTTACATTGAATAACCTGAATGTATTTGATAACTATTGTGAAACTGTACAGTGATAGTTTGGTTTCACAGAGGAGAATGTTCTGGGCTAAAATGGAAATGCATACATTTTGGTGTTGACTTGTGTGGGAATTAAACCAAATCATGGAAATGTGGAACCTATAACGTTGGAAGAAGTCTGTTGAATCACACTTCATCTTGGTAACTGTCAGTACACAGTCAAATCCTGAGTGTACTGTATACACATGGACCCAAGGGACAGAGTTTAATGAACTGTCAAGATTTTACAGGTTATACGGTAAGTTTGTGACTAACACAAGATAAAACTATACATCGAAACAAAAAACACTTGCCTGTACACATACTGTAGCTGTACACACCATCCACTGCCTCACGAGATTATGACATTCAGTATGACTGGCAGATTATGCAGACAAAAGTGCATCAATTGGATTTATACAGTATGTTGTCTGTGCCACCTTCTTTACTGTTCAATATTTTCCCATTCTAAACTAAAACATCTCTACAGTATGAACACTGTATCTGGTGCCTGTGGAGTAGCTCTGCCTGAAAAAGGAGGCTATGCTTGCCTGACTTATTATCGTAAGAAATCGTGTCAATTCATTGTTGATAATGTGCGTTTCAACAATTGAGATTTAAATTAAGATAACATGTTAGTCAATACTTCATTTTGGCTGCAATTTCCAAATGAAATTTGAACTGAATGTGAAAAGACTTACTGTGTCTGGGAGCCTGGGTTATCTTATTTAGCTAAAAGATCTGAGGACATTTCGGATTGGTATCCAATGTTCAAATGCAGGAACACCCAGAACATCCGCCTCTTCATCAATCTTTTCAGAGGGGGAGTAATGGCGAGATGCTGGGGCCACCATCAGTTTCAGTATGCACAGCTCAGAAAATTCTCTAGTCACATTCACCTTCCACTTTGTGGTTTCTCATTTGTCAGTTGTTAATATGGTTATTTTTCATCACTTGTAGAACAGTCCAGTCATTTTTGAAAATAAAATATTTTCTGCAGCATACAGTACAGTACAGAGCACATACATATTACGTTAGTTTGTGTAAAACAGAGTTAAACCTGCACTAGTTGCATAACGTTCCTGTTCCACGCAGGATTTTAACCAGGGTCTCCTGAAACTTTTACCACCTATTACTTTTTGAGTGGTGCAACCACTCCTACAACCAGCAATGTCCGTGTGTACACACCTATGTGTATCTGAGCACCAGTATATGACTTATTAGTACCAGTAGGGGGCGCCAGAAACAGAGAGAGGGATAGTGCTGCTCTGTTGCCTGCTAATGAGAGAGAGAGAGAGAGGAGGGGGGGGGGGAGTTGCACCACTCAGTTCACACGGGTGTGATTTTTTGTATTCCACGCTTTTTCAACCCATTTTTTCCCCCCGTGTCAATTATCTAATGTAATTCTGGTGCTACTGTCCTTCTGCCAACCTGGGGAGAGCAACGGACTGACCTCATGCTTCCTTCTATGCATGATGAGTCCAAGCCACTTTTCACCTGACGGGGAAGTTTCCCTGGTTGGACGTAGCGGGTGGAAGGAACACATTATTCCAACCAGTTCCAGGACAGCTGGGCAGGGGGAGGAAGTATAGAGACCTGGATTACTGCATGTTTTTTATGGTACCAACACCTATTACGAATTTTAATAGGGCCTGCCTGTTTGCTCAGGGGAGAAATTACATTTTGATCAGGTCAAAATCTTTGTCAAACCAGAAACAGGATTGTTTCAAAGGTCAACACCAGATACAGGATCTAAATGTCTTAATGGAAGACCAGGGAGACCAAATACAACCACCCCAAAGTTCATTGTATTAACACACTAATCAGAGGAAAAAAGAAAGCGTCGCTGTTTTGACCAAAAAGCAACAGAAATAAACAAGCTTGGTTTTGTTCAGAATCAGATCACGTGATTTTTGGGTGTACTCTTCTTCGGTGATCCTGGAATCATTAACAGGCTTCGGAAGAGCGCCCTCTATCATAAACCACTGAAAACACCAAGAACCAGTCACAGCCAGAAACTTCAGCACCATGGACAGTTAATGCAGCACAGCTCAAGTGACAAACACTTCAGCACCATGGACAGTTACTGTAGCTCTAGGGCTAGAAACTTCTAGCCTGGCTAATAAGCCAGACTGAATCAGCCGTTGGCAAAAACAAATTGCCTGCTGCACGACAGTGTGATTTGAGTCTGGGTTATTAGCCAGGCTAAGAAACTTCAGCACCATGGCCATCTTGCCATCTTCCTACTATAAATGTGCCACGTCTCTGTGTGCGTGCGTGTGTGCGTGTACGGTTGTAATGCACGTAACTCGAGAACCGTTTGACCCACCGACTTCACATTCGACACACACGTTCCACACCTCCACAGGGAGTGCAGTGCCACGAGTCGGAGGCCTAATGAGGCCCTAATGAGCCCGGCTCTGCATCGTTCTCAACTAGGCCAGTAGCCGACGGGCACGTACAGGTTTAGTTAAGTTAATGGCAGCAATTTGCCATGGACGTCCAAACAGAAAAGTCCCATCTGTTTGTATTAAACAATGTCAAACTCACCAACATTATCCTCTTGCAAAGTGTTTGTTTCATAAAAATCCACCGTAGACATGTTATGAGCTACTTTCTCTCAAGACATTCCTTGCAGATGATTTCTTTTTCAAAGCGTTGGAGTTTGAAAGCCATACTTCCATCCATCCATCTTCAACAGCAACATTAGCAATTTCTTCCTGGGGGATTTGAGGCGTTCCCAGGCCAGTGTGGAGATGTAATTCCCCCATCTGGTCCTTGGTCTCCTCCCAGTGGGACGTGCAGCGAGGACCTTCCTAGGGAGACACTCGGGAGGCATCCGTACTACAACAACCACACTAACTAGAAAAAGTGCTCCTCAGGTCACCAGGTCAGGAACGTTTGTGATGTTTGGAAAAAATGTGCCTCCTTGTGGTGCTATAATAGGTTAAGCTTAATATGTTAAGCTTTTTTTACCAGCTGCTGTGCAAGCACAGCTTTTTGCCATTATTCATTTTCTGTTTGTACTCAAATGGCCTTGCACCAATTTGCACAGATTTGCAAGCTATTGTTCTGTTCATGGTGACAGCAGGTGAAAATATCACTGCTGAGGGAGATTTTGACAATAACCTGGCAGAGGCTGAAAAGGAGAACTTGTTATCATGATGGGAGCGAGAGCAGGAAGACAATTACATACTCCCCCTATCAAATAAACATACTATAATCAGCCTGTGGATTGCATCTTTGATTGGAATGTTGTTACAATGATCATTATGTCATTATAGAAGATGAAAGCAAAACAGAACGGTGCAGATTTCACCAGTAGTCAGGCATTTGAGTGAGCACACTGCTTTGGTAATATTTAAGAATATTAAGCACTTTAAACTTAGGCCAGTGTTATGAGAGGCCAGCTCTGATGTTGCTGCACAACTGTTGTAAGAAGTTTTGTCAAGAGCTCACAAGTACATACAGTTAACTTCTTTCTTAAATTATGTTGTTCATGATGCAATCTATATTGGAGCAACTTACCCAGCCTGTTGAAATAACAAAACTGTCACGTCATGTCGATACATTTAGGACAGTAAGGATATCCCTCTCTGCTATAACATCCATGCTCCATGGTTTGGAGCTTTCATCTGTTTCACCTACTGCGCCAAGGCTGGTGTACTGCCCAGTGCCCACTACGGCTGACACTAGACAGTCACACCATCACTGTCACCTGCGGCCCTCACTGAGCACCTGTGCTTTTTGCTCAAGCATCGTTTTATCGCAATTATTAACAGATGCAATATGAAGATGAAGAGTCTGCTCCTCACAGAGTGTGCAGATGATCTGACTGGGGGGACTCGTCCCTATATTAGCCCAATTCCAAGCAGTTAATCATACTCAAAATCTCTTAGATCTGCTATTTTTGGCAAAATTCTCCCCTGAATAGGCATGCTGCCGCTGGTGGTGTTCATGTGGTTAAGTAAGGAAAATCTGAGTACCGGTAGTTCTTCTACCACTGCCTTTATCAAACCACAATGCTTTAACCTATGTGTTCCTGCTGTCTGAATCCAAGCCCTACTATAGCATGGGATTTAACATAGCTGCAAGTGTTCTCACTCATTTAATTATATCTGCGTGATGGACTGGCTACATTTAGGACAGTAAGGATATCCCTCTCTGCTATAACATCCATGCTCCATGGTTTGGAGCTTTCATCTGTTTCACCTACTGCGCCAAGGCTGGTGTACTGCCCAGTGCCCACTACGGCTGACACTAGACAGTCACACCATCACTGTCACCTGCGGCCCTCACTGAGCACCTGTGCTTTTTGCTCAAGCATCGTTTTATCGCAATTATTAACAGATGCAATATGAAGATGAAGAGTCTGCTCCTCACAGAGTGTGCAGATGATCTGACTGGGGGGACTCGTCCCTATATTAGCCCAATTCCAAGCAGTTAATCATACTCAAAATCTCTTAGATCTGCTATTTTTGGCAAAATTCTCCCCTGAATAGGCATGCTGCCGCTGGTGGTGTTCATGTGGTTAAGTAAGGAAAATCTGAGTACCGGTAGTTCTTCTACCACTGCCTTTATCAAACCACAATGCTTTAACCTATGTGTTCCTGCTGTCTGAATCCAAGCCCTACTATAGCATGGGATTTAACATAGCTGCAAGTGTTCTCACTCATTTAATTATATCTGCGTGATGGACTGGCTTAGAGCTCCACCTCGCCTGGTTTCCTTAATCTGATGGCAAATAAGGGCGGCATCCATCTCGCCATGTCACATGTAGTAATGGTCACACTTTCTCTTCTCTCTTTCGTCCACATTCATACAAGACAGCTATTCAGCCTGTACTCCCCGCTCATCCTTCCTCCACTCTCCCCATTCATCACCGGAGGCCCCCGCAGACCAGATCGCTTAACAGTATAGGTGTGACTGGTGATGTGCACTCTCGCGCCACCTGTTTAAAGAGATTGTCTGTGATGTTGTATAGTTCGCAGCCTTAGCCTCCGCAGAATTTGTCATGTGGATGGACATTTTAATTGGAACATTTAACTTGTGGATAGTCTCTTGTGGAGTTTTGTGAGTTTTCTTTTTATTCTTCTCTATCCCAAAGGCTATGTCAGGATATTACAAGTGGGCCGATAATAATTTGGCAAAACACTAATATTCGAATGATAATATCACAGTAATAATAATAATAATAATATATAGACAATTAAGCTGTATCATTGCACAATGTAATAAAATTCACCCTAAGGGGATGAGCATCCCTAGAAACATGCCACCAGTTACACCATTGTTTATAGTAGAAACTGTGCGTCAAAAATAACTCCTTCCTGTTTATCTGCTGGTAGATGTTGTAGGAACGGTTGTGGGGCAAATTAGGTTTAATATTAGACTCAAGACTCAACGTCTGTATTGGTCTGGTAACTGGTTACACATGCAGGCCCACTTCTGAGGCTTGCCACCCTGTTTTGTCCAATGCGCTGTTATGGCATCTCAGTGTTATCACCCCTTGTAAATTAGTCTATAATGGTAAGAGTCGTAGCCAAACATTTAACAGGACTAGAATAAGTACTTTACAGGTTTGGAATCTGGATACATTAGAAATTCAATTAAGTTTTATTAACCTGGTTCTGAACATTAACCTTGTTTATATTGATTACATTATTAACCTTATCCTATTCTTACCTTCACAAGTTAATCGACTATGGACACAATTCAATTGAATTATTGCGCACAGAGATCCAACTCATATAACACATTTATTTTATTTTTATATTTAGGCATGGACATTCAGCAGGCTACTCATTTCTTGGCCTCAATGTGTAAATAAATGAGAAAATGACTTATTGACCCTATATGTGATTGAAGCTTTAATAAACTCAGTGCCTTAGGCTAAGTTCCTTGTAGTCAGCTTCTCGCATCATGGTTGGCTGTGCTTCATGGTGATGCAACACCATAGTTCAGAGTATGGGGTGAGAATATGGTATATGGCTTCCCTGAAGACTGTATAAGTTGGCAAATGTGACTTATATCTTATATCGCGTAAGAGCACTAATAAGTATTGCGCAATACGTATTGCGCAATAATGTTGTTTAATAGGAGCACCTATTGCACAATAATGAACAAATACACAGTATACGGTAAATCTGAAAGTTGCAATCATGCAATGTAGTGTATTGGAGTTCCCATGGCATGCATTATTATTTGTGCATAGTTCAGATCTGAACCAGGTCTCCTGAGGAGGCACGTCTGAAGCCGGTCTTGGATGGGGTATCCGTACGTAAACACTCTCTTTTTTTTAAAGATATTTATTTGACTTTTTCTACGTTTTATTGTAGTATGAAAGTAGTCTGACAGGAAATTGGGAGAGAGATGAGTGGGAAGACACGCGGCAAAGGCTGTCGGAATCGGGAGTCGAACCCGTGGCACGCCGTCAGGCTGGCTCAGCAGCCTTAAAGGTGCCCAGACGGTTGAGCTAACCGCCCGGGTCTGGACACTCATTTTTGGGATTCAGGATATAGTCACCATACCACCAAACACCAATACACAGTTCTGTAGAGCTTATAGTTAATAAATAGGCCTATATGTTCTTGGCCCGTAAACATGTTTACAGGCTTTCTGTTTCTAATTTAAAATGCACACACAATTATAGATAACTTAAAGAATATGTAATCTGTAAAATGGAGGTAAAACAATTATTTCGCTCAGAACCTCAGCTCTGACCTAGGGATCTTAGTTTAATTTTGGCTCATATCAAAATAGCCAGAATATAGCCTACAGTGATTGAATTATTCAGTCAAGTCGAAAATCAATAGTGCGTGGCTCCACCAGTTAGCTATGGCTTCATAACTGCAACAATTCCATATTCAACACGTCACCCCTACTCTCTGCCCTCCATTCCTGCCAATCTTCACTGTCTAAATAAAGAAGAAATAGCACGGCCGGGGCTTAACAAAGATAGTGTGAATGTGTGTGAGCAAGCCAACTGTGGACTGCTGTCTGTGTTAATATGAGATTAAAAAAAGAAAACTTCTTATCACAACTCTCTAGGGCTGTAATCAACATTTGTGTGGCCAGCAGTAGAAATGCAGCACTCAGCTGAAGAATGCAGAACTTCCATATACTACACACTTGATATTTGATCTTCAAGCCAAGCAAGCTGGCAAGCTTAGATTAGTAGCAAAGGATACTAAGCTCCTATAGGGCATAGCAGTACAATAGTACAATACAAAATGTATTAATTAATTAAATATTAAAGATTCACCAGGAGCTTGGATGGCTTGGTTCCAATAATTTCTATCAAAGATTTCAGAAATATCTATGGGAAAAGATTATGGGTTTTCTATCTGTGGCACCACAAAATGGCTGCAATTGCTATGCCCTACATGGCGTAGAATGGGCCTGGCCATCTAGAACAGGGCTTTTCTGTGTGTATCCTATCAGTCTCTGTCCCCAATCACAGCTCACTCTCACTCTTCTACGTGTATACAGCAAACCACAAGGCCTGCATGCAGTGCTCTGTAGAAAACATTTGCACACACATTCATGTTATCATGTCAGCATATCTTTGGTGATCTTTGGGTGGTCAGCATTGTTCAAGATATACGGACAAGACCCGGCCACAACACTTCTGCCAATCATGCTCAGCTCTATTGGCACAGTATAGGTTGCACATCAGTTTGCCGAGTGGGAGACTGGGGTTCGATCCCATTTTGTCACAAATCACTACATATGGATATTATTGTAGCCTAATGCAAAAAGGGATAACGGAAAGAAATGCATATTATTATTATTTTTCTTTTAAGATGTAGTACAAATGGACGTCATGATGATGTACGATGATAAGAGCGCCCCTCACTTCACACGGGTGTGATTTTTATCCTCAATACGTACTTTGGTCAGGCAATCAAATCATCTCAATTCTGTGCTCAGCCAATCAAATCTTCACTATTATTCACACAAAGTCACAAACACACAAAGCTGTGCATATAGGAGGGGCTTGCGCCCCTCAACAAGGGGACGATTTTATTGTGTCACTAAACCGGTGTATTTCGATTGGAGCTTTTCCCTCAAGGCTTTCAGCTTTCAGGAAGAAACCAAAAATACACATGTACTACTAATGCTTTATTTCTTGAATGCACACACTACCTTTAATAATCCCAAACACCCATTCACTGTGAAGCGCACAGAGATTAGTGTGTACCTATAAGATACATAACACTACTACTACTGCTGCTAACCACTACGTCATTATAGATCTACAAGCTCAGCTTTCTGAAGTATATAGGGCCAAAGTGGATCATTTAACTGCCCATGTCTAGGCCTACACTGTCAGAGTTATATTATCACTGAGGATTTAGAATAATCTGTACATATATAGGATCTGAAAAACACCTGCTGCAGGCTGCACATATAGGAGAATAGTGGCCAATTCTAGACCCTATTAAAAGTGGTATTCAGTTGAGAATCAAGATGGAAACCCTGTAGATGGAATACTTTATGATCAGTAATCACTGATGCGAATAGAGTAATCTCAGACATGGGTTCAACAATTCTGGCCACCCAGAGATTACATTAGTTTCCCAAATTGCAACACAAGCCTCTCAATCCTCTAGCCAATGTATCTACAATATAAGCAGGGAGTAAGACGTGTGCTTTATACTTAGTTGTGTGCTGGTGTTGCGCAGCGCACCAGAAATAGCAGATTTGCAAGCTCACAATGCACTGCAACTCAATGTGAGCTTTTAAATTGGTTGTTTTTAGTGTGCGACACTAAAAACCAAGTATAAAGCAGGCAATAGAGGGTATGCGCATGCTTAAAATGAATGGCACATCGAGTGGCAAATCGAGTGGAAAAGCAACATGCAAAGTGTTAAAAGGCTTTCTTACCTTTCTTTGTAGTTGCTACGTCCCCACCAAAGAGGTCCAGGTGTTATTTTGTGCAAAAGCTCCTTATTGGCTATTTCCCCTACCATAAGCCCTAAATGAATTGCATTGAATTGAATGGGAATTGAATGGGGATATGGGGTGTTGTGCTAATTTGCTTATTTCCATCGCTCAAAATTATAATTTTGTTGTATATATCCTCTCTTCATAATGTAAATAATATCCCAAGCGGCACACTTTACTACTTATTTAGATGGAAATAAGCGAATTAGCACAACACCCCATAGCCCCATTCAATTCCCATTCAATTCAATGCAATTCATTGAGGGCTTATGGTAGGGGAAATAGCCAATAAGGAGTTTTTGCACAAAAAAACACCTGGACCTCTTTGGTGAGGACGTAACAACTACAAAGAAAGGTAAGAAAGGTAAAAAAGTTTTCTAGCATGGAATTCTCCTTTAACATTGTTTAACGTTGTTTAAAGGTATATTCAGTGATTTCACTTAATTCAAATATCACTTATTGTTTTGTTTTGTTGTGATAATCCTCCCTACTATAGAGTGTGCTGGCCATATAAGGAGTTCCTCCCTGTCCCCAGTTAACCCCTGGGGGTCAAAAAACCTTTAGGTTTCGTTTTTGACTCTCTATCCTGATTGGACGAAAGGCTGGGTCCCACAGCCAAAAACGAAACCTAAGGTTTTTTGAGTGAAATCACTGAATATACCTTTAATGCAATCAGATAGGACTTTTCTGTTTGGATGCATGGGTTGTCAAGGCCAGAAAGTTGTTTTTTGCCACTAGGCGTTCCTGCGCAACTTCCGGGTTTGATGATGATGTCACGCGCATACCCTCTATAGACCGATTCCGTAGCGGGTCTCATGGTCACAGCCTACGTATTTCCTGTAGGCGGACTCGACGTAGCTGCGGGGGTAAAACCCTCACCAGGCGCACCTCTTCCACTACAGTGAACGGCAGAGTGACTGATGTTAGTTTGCCTCAAACTTTAGTCCTTTACCTGCTTTTTTACTAACACTAACATTACAAAGATGCCCAGAACATCGAGATGAACCTGTGTAGTTTATGGCTGCTCCAACAGTAGTGGCAACATAAAAAAAAAAAAAAACGGAATGTCAAAATATCCACCGTGGTGGCGGAGACCAGAGCCATTGAGTAATGGTTGAGACAAAGCAGTGAAGGGTCCTGAAAGATACATAATTTCAGTCTTACCCAATACCCAATCTTTCTGTTTTATGAACACAAGGCTGCTGTATTTTATACCTCATACTAAGCATTTAAAGTATGAGGTATAAAGTACAGCAGCCTTGTGTTAATAAAACAGAAATATTTGGTATTGGGTAAGACTGGCGTTATGTATCTTTCACTGCTTCGTCTCAACCATTACTCAATGGCTCTTGTCTCTGCCACCGCGGTGGATATTAGACATTCCGTTTTTTTTTTTTTTTTATGTTGCCACTACTGTTGGAGCAGCCATAAACTACACAGGTTCATCTCGATGTTCTGGGCATCTTTGTAATGTTAGTGTTAGTAAAAAAGCAGGTAAAGGAGTAAAGTTTGAGGCAAACTAACATCAGTCACTCTGCCGTTCACTGTAGTGGAAAAGGTGCGCCTGGTGAGGGTTTTACCCCCGCAGCTATGTCGAGTCCGCCTACAGGAAATACGTAGGCTGCGACCATGAGACCCGCTACGGAATCGGTCTATAGGTGGTTCACATACTCTGTTGTGTGAGAAGATGCGAAGCACAAGGGAGAGATAGATTTCAGACCCTCATTTATCAAGCTTGCGCAGACCGAAAAAAGGGGCGTACACAAGATCACCGTCACTTTCAGGATTTATCAATCTATCGTACATTGACTTGAGTGTAGGCTACAGCCCATGCTCAAATCTTACATTTGGTCTTAGGTTGTGTAGGCTTAGGCATCTGTTACAGTACATGTGAGAAACCAGTTCAAGTGAGAAAAATGGGGCGAGAGGCACCCGGTTTTGGGCTGGGGGATGGGGGGGACGTTGACCGGGAGGGGACGAGGCAGGGTCAAGTGCATGGACGACCCTGTAAAAGACTAGAAAAAAAAAAGACGATAAGGCGGGACCAAGCAGGAAGGCAATAAGAATAATATGCACAATAAGCCATAGAAACATGACTGAACTTGAGAACAAGAAGACCATGTAATTGTGACAGGGTCAGTATTAAGTGTGTGTGTGTGTGTGTGTGGTGATCTAGAGGTCAGAGGTCAAAAGTAAGAGCACGATACTACGAAACGGTCCATGAGCTATATGCATGTTCAAAATTTGCATTTTCAATTGGGTGCTATAGCGCCACCCTTTGGCCAATGGTTGTGGGCTTTGCATCATCACCGTTTGGCAAGGCCCTGTACCATGTTGCCGAGTTTCACGAAAGCCGACTGCACGGTTCAGCCAGAACTGCTATTTTTGGCGGAAGGAGAAAAAACAGACAAACAATAAGGGGAACAATAAGAAAAACGGCCAAGTGGGGGCCATCGATGTCCGGTGATCGCTATCCAAGCCCCTGATTAGCCGCGTTTAGCCCCGGCGGCTGGGGGCTGTGGGGGCATTTCGTCTCCCTTCGGGGGGCCCGGCCTCAAAGGGACCTGGGCCACGACCTCCCGTGGGCGCCCACCGTTCCATTTTTCTCACTTGTACTGGTTTCTCACTTGTACTGTAACATATCCACTCCAAAATGTATAGCTGACACACTAATACAGTCACTATGATTTTATGCAACGAGGTTTATGCAAGGAGGTTTTTGTGCAATGCAACTTTGCAAACATGCCCATATCAGCTCAAAATGGCCCTTTGACCCAAGGGAAAGGGGAGATGGCATCAATTCATTAACCACTGTTGGCATGATAACACAAATACTCATTAATGGCTCATTAGCCAAAGACTCTAGGAGGTAACCTGAGGCCCAAATGTAATTTAAAAACAAAGCATTGGCAAACCCACTGTGCAAAGTGCCGCTCGCTGCCTATGCTACACTGCTCAGTGCTCATGCCAAAGAAGACATTTTACAAACAAGTGGGTTCAGTTCATATGCACCCAAGCTTTTCACAACAGCTCTTTTATCTCTTAATATCGGAGAACACTTGCAAAACATTATGTATTTATTTATTTCAGTGCACACCTCAAGAAATCATGTAATGTTTTGCAAGTGTTCAAGAGTTTGAATTAGCTAATTATTATTTGTGGTTTAATTGATTTGTTTTACTGTTATCTGGGTCGACTCCTGGTTCATTTCCTAGTTTCTTGACACTCGATCCAAACAAAACTTTGACATCAATTTGAAATTACTGACTTAGGCACCCCACTCCTTTGAGGAAGACAAACCTAGATGGAAGTGGAAGGGTAGAGAGACCACCTCCACCTACCACTGCTCATGTACTAGTTATATTGTATTAACATATTCCACCATATCGATTGTTTAAAGCACTTTGATAATTTTTCAACCAAGGTTCATGTTTTAGGTTGTTATTAGAGAAAGCTAAAAAAAGGTGTTATTTTGTTTTTAATTTGCTGCTTTCTTTCATTTAACAATTTTAGCTATTTTGACAGAGGGTATTCGAACACGTTGATAAATATTATTTTTTTTTTTTTACAAAATGTTACGGCGATTTCTTTATTGTTATTTACTATAGTCCTACTAGACCCCAATAAATTACATCTGGCTGCAAAAGATCATCGGATCTACTGAATGTGAAGCGGGATACTAGGCCTATAGGGATGATTATGTGTCGTAGGCTCAATATGTCAGTTTGTCACCTCCCTCATCACATTCAGTAGATCCTGTGATCTTTTGTGGCCAGATGTCATTTTCTGGGGTCTAGTAGCACTAGCCCTGAAACATGACAGTCATGATACGACTGAAGCCAGTTTTACGCGATCGCTACATTTACAGAGAGAACAGAGTGTACATAAAAATTCAGATTTCAAATATAAAGTACTCATCACGTGTGTTACAGGTGTTAGGCATTTTTATACGATCATTGTTTACTCAGACAGCCAGTCCAGCAAGGCTGTGTGCTTACGACAAACTTTGCCAAACAAACACATAGAGAAAAACAACTTATGTGTTAGGTCAGTCTTATGGTACCTACAGTAACATATTCGATTTATCCAGATTTAGCTGATAATTCTGTGAACATCAAAAACGGTAGCATAGTGACTTAGCGAATAGCTGTTCTCTGTGACAAGGGAATAGGAGGCGACAATTTTTTTTTTAAATATTACCTTTAATTGTATAGTGGGAGTCAATAGCAATGGGAAACAGGCTGAATCCTTGCTCAAATAATGGAGTCATATGTCATGTTCTAGAGATCATAGCCTGGAAGTCCGAGATCCACATGGGACCTGTGCCTTTATTAGACCCTGAGCAAGAGGTGTTATAAATGCAGGCTATATAAAATGCACCATTTCATTATTGGTGCTTCTTAGAATATGACAATCACCAGGCGAATTCAGTGAAAGTGGACCTAAGGCTAAATTTGTGGAAAAGCAAATATTTGACCTACTGTAGGTCCAATACAGTTCAAGGTAAGCGAGGTGTCTTCAGAGAATATGATCACATTAATCATCATCTATTGAAACTTATATCATCCCAAATACTGCTTCATCTTATAAGGAAAACATCCAAAGTTGGCCCCTCCTCCCTAGCTCAACGACACCAATGGCACACACCAGACCTGGCTCTGGCCTACAACACATGCCTAAATGTTGACGCCCAGAAATGTCCAGAAATTACAAACCTGCAGATAAAGACACTGCCACACCCTTGTGATGACCGAGAGATGTTATTGCAAACACATCCTTGTGCTACACATTTAACAATATCTACTGTATGTAATCTGACCTCCATTGCACTCTTCTGATTGAATTGGTATCTTTCAAAAAGACTGTTCTGTGGGATTCAGAAACACCCACAAAGTGAGATAAAGATCATAATTTAGGGTAAATAATACTACTTTCCATAACCAAACCAACCAATTCATAAACCAAACATATGAGCCTCATTTGATGATGCTTAAGAATAGAAAAAAAGTTTGATTCTCATAAACGTTAAAACAGATATAGACATCAGAAACAAATGGAGATCACAGTGACTTACGGTTACGGCTAATTGGTATTTGGCCTCAAGTAAATGGGCTGATAAGTTGGTGGTGATCCCGTCTTAATGTCTCACTGACTACAATAAGTCACAGTGATTGCATCTTAATGCTGTGCAGTAGTGGGAAAAAAACTGAACAACAACATTAATGGTTCACTGCTGGCACAGCTTGCAAAATGTTGACAGAGACTTATCTCAGCCTCTGCGGAAAAAAAGTCAATCAGTACAGGGTCCATTGCCAAGCATTTTGTAGTGGTGCTTTGTGTCTCCTTTGCTAGATGGGTCACACTCATCATGATGTCCTCTCCCTATTTGCTCCCATCACATAATTCCTCTTCCCTTGACCAAATGGCTGACTGACAAACCCCACGTTTCCCACGACCACAACTTTGAAGTAAAGGGCAAAATGGCTGCTGTGTGAAAATGGTCAGATGGTCACTTTTTTCAATTTTGTGAATGCCATGATGTGCTGGACAGACATAACGGCTGCATTGTATGCTATGCAAGGATGCTTCAAAGTCACAGATGAACGATACAGTATCATGGTGTACTGCAGGGGCATTCAACTGGCCCTGCAGGCCGAATGTGGCCTGTGGCCCCTGCGGGAACAGATTTCAAGGGGCTAATGAGTTACAGGTAGACCTACAGAGTCCAATATGTGCCGATCAGCCAGCAGAGGTCAATTTTCCCAGAGGTGAAGTGAGGTCACAGAAGAACCCAGGGTTCTAATGGTGGTCAGAAGTAAAAGCTTTCACCCCTGAGTAAAAAATTACTAAGCTTTTTTTTTCTCTCTCTCTCTCTTTTTTGTGCTAGGGCATGGCACAGGAGGGGAGGAGACAGCCGAGCAAACCATCCGTCACAGACGTGCAAAAGGCCGAGTGAGGGCGGGGTACATCCAGTCTGGGGATTGAGAGCCGACTGATGAGTAATTGCGGCAAGGCTCTGTCAGTGAGGCCAGCCATTTATTAACATCAATCCCACCAACTGGGGCCCAGGGATGTGGCGGGAGGGTGAGGCAGTGCAGGGCTGGAGAGTGGGGTCTTTCGTATGCATGGTGCATTTGATTTGAAAGCACTTTTAAATGGTTGGATTCCTACAAGTTGCAGCGCAACTCTTTGCATTTGCAATTTTAAAGATGTAAGAAATTACTACTCGGAGATGAATGCCATGGAGATGAAGAGGGAGTGAGGTGAGTGAGATAGGGGGGGAGAGAGTGTGGTAGAGAAGGCTTCCTTGCTAGACCCACACTGCCCTACAAAGCCAGAGTGCAGTAACTACGTTCAAGGTGAAACTGAGATAATTGGCTTTAAAGTTTTTCAACTGGCCAGCCAAATGGGTTATAGCCAGGTATACAAGTGATATTACTTAAATTGTGCACGTATTCATGGCGTTGGCATAATTCTCATGCCCAAAAATCTGAATGGCTGATTTGACACAATTTTTATGACTTTTTTCTTTTTACATATTGACCTCCCAGTTTTATAGGCATTTTAAATGAGAAAGGGTTTTCAAGGATTTCATGATATAACATTGTTTTATCATGGAATCCTTGAAAACCATGAACCTTTTCTTTTCTCAAAGGAATACTATACTGCCCAAATTACTTTGATTTGTTTCTATACTCACCCGAGTTTGAATTTCATAGGTTGAACGGTGAGATATGCGAAGGACAGATAAACATATACGCACCACATGCATGCAGAGATTTCATACATTTATAGATAGATACTTGATGAATTGAAGAAAAATAGGATTACACTATTGTGAGCGGAGTTCATGGGTCCATGGGGGAAGAAGAATATGTTGTTTAGCGGAGGTATTTCTTTAGTGTTTCCACTATTTCCAGACTCACATCAGTATTCACCTCAGTTCAAGCATGTAGGCTACATGAGAAATTTGCATTTCAATACGATGACCGTTGCTATTTGTTTGAGCCGGAGAGATGTCCTACATGGAGGAATAGACACAGAGAAGCTCTGTTGTTGTTGTTGCTGCTGCAGTGCACATTGTCGTGTTGTGTATTGTCACAGTGACAATACGCGCTGCTAAAAGACCTATAGAAAGTGGTCCCCAATGAGAACAATGAATAAGCAAGAGGATGAAACCTCTATAGTGTATAAAGCCAACTTTCTAGTTTCTATACACTTGGACACTTGAGGATTTCTTGAAATATTTTGTTTAGTAGGAATCAAAATGGTATGTCCGTATCCCTAAAGTCCGGTGGGGGGGGCTGTGGTTGTTTTTCTTTTGCTGATCCTTGGTGATTCACAAGGCTGGATTAAGACCACCACAATTTGAGGCGGAATATGGTCATGACTGTTGAATAGAGGAAGGGAGCGCTGCCGTAGTCAACTGTTTGTTGAACTGAATACAGGTGCTCGTTGGCGAGGTTAAATCATAACATTAAAAGAAGAGGATCCAAGGCACATAAAAAAGGCTTTTTTTCACCTCACTGGAACAGAGTGCCTTGGATCCTCTTCTTTTAATGTTATGGTCATGACTGTATTCTGTACAGGGAAACTGCAAATCACATTGGACAAAAATAAAAAACGTATCTCTAACTCTCAGTTTCAAAGCACTGGAATGGGAATGATCTTTTCAGGTTTCAGGTTCTGAATCATTCAACAAAGATGAATTATTTACAACATAGTTAAACGCGCACACACACACACACACACGCACACACACACACACACACACACACACACACACACACACACACACACACACACCTGCGTGCACACGCACGCACGCACACACACACACACACACACACACACACACACACACACACACACACACACACACACACACACACACACACACACTGAATCGTTTACTTTTTACCGTAGGTTTTTACTCTGTTGACGTTATGACTTGCGTGGCTCGTATCAATGGGCCAGTGGGGCTCAGCCCTCCCTATATCTTATTATTATTATTAAAAGGTTTTAGAATAGATACTTTTATATTCTGGTATAATCTAAAGCAGCAACAGCATCAAATAGTTACAAGAAAAACACAAAATAGGTCAAAATGGGCTGGGTTTTTTTTACAGCCCAAAAGGCTTCCATTGGCTTTCATTGCGTTGAATGATTGACAGCTGCCAAGACACGCCTGCTTGGTTTACTTGCCATTGGGGCTAAAATCTCTTAGCCCCAGTCTACAGAGCCAATAGAGGGCTGTGCTCAGCCCTAATGCCCGCCTCAGACCGTGAGGTCATTGGCTATTGACCAATCACAGCACAGCACCTGCTCGTATGTGGTTGTTTGATGTGAAAGAATGGCGGGTGGAAGTATTTTAATTTTGAAATAAGTTTATTATTTACTTTATACTCCGTTTTGTCCCGTGTCCGTGGAGGGGAAAATTAAGTTAAGAGACTGGGAGCATATAGTCTATTTTGGATATAACAAAAGGAAAGGAGACAAAATACGTTTTGTGAGTTTGACATTCTTGCTTGGGGCTGACAGCTGACTGCACACCGGGCCCACAGAAAGGTATTGTGGTCTGCTTCATTCATCTCACAAAGTTAAGAAACATAATTGCTGGTTTAATCACATTGAAAGTGGCTCGAGCTCTTATTGAGTTGGGAAGAGAGCGAGAGAGAGGCTGTGTTTGTGTGCGTGTGTTAGTGTTGTTTCGGTGCCGCGTGCATGTGTGTGTGCCTTGCAACTGTTGCTTCCATCTTTATTCCATTTTGGTCGGTGCCGTTTGCGCCAGTTGCGCGCGCATGTGAGTGTGTGTTTGATTCGTCTCGGCGCTTGTGTGTGTGTGCGCGCGTGCCCGCGTGCGTGCATGCATGCGTACTGTCATTATAAGAGCAGCTATCTAAATACAAATAATGTTCAGTGGAGTGTTTGTTGTGGGCATGCACTTCTGTAGCCCCTCTCGGAACCCTCCATAAAGCTTTTCTGAAATTTTGATGTCGCTTTATTGTAGGGTCCCTGTTCATAACTATATTTTCGTATGGGAGTTTTGGAACGCGGACATAAATATGCTCACTAACATCGTATCTGCGCCGTTTGACGGCCTGTTTTCCTTTGAGGGCTTCTGAAATCGTGAACTATAAGTACCTATACAAACCGCTGCGAATATCTCCTGTGGCGCGGAAGCCGTTAAGTATTTTTAATCTTTGTTTGACCGATTTGGTCGCTTTATTTCTTCTTGTTTGTTTACCGTTTATTGTACCGCCTCCCGGTGTGCGGTTGGCTTGTGTGGCTACGTCCCTGCCTCTGATCTGCTCTGTCATAGCTATAGCGCCACTAGCTAGCCAGATAGGCGGTACAATGAGGTGTCAATAAACAAGGAAGGAAGAGAAGAATCAAAGCGACCAAATCGGTCAAACAAAGATTAAAAATACTTAACGGCTTCCGCTCCACAGGAGATATTCGCAGCGGCATGTATAGGTACTTATAGTTCACAGATTCAGATGCCCTCACACGAGAAAAGTCGTCAAAGAGCGCAGACAGGCCGTAAACACGGTGTTTATGTTTTATTATGTCCGCGTACCAGGTGGCAGGATACTGCTGCAACAGGACCCCATGGTCTGTGTCGTCAAAAATGTCAGAAACTTCAGTACCATTGGGTTCTGCTTGGAGGGCTAGCACTTCTGTTGTTGTGGAGCACTTGCTGTAACAAAGTATAGGCCTGTAGTAGTGTCATTGCTGTACGGACATTTGATCTAATTTCTCCTTTCATTGTCAATGGCAAATATGAGACGTGTGGGGATAAGATTTACATCATATTTGGCGGACATTTTACCTAATTTCACCTTTCATTGTCAATGGCAAATATGGAGGCGTGTGGGGACAAAAGCTTATAGGAGGAGCTAGCGCCCCTCAAAAACTAGAGTGAAAACACAAACATTGCGTAAACACAAACATTGAAGACAAAAGTGAGGACGCAAATTATGTTGGCCAGAATGATGATGTATTATGAACCTGATGTATGATGATAAGAGCGGGGAGAGCCCCTCACACGGTCTTTTACATTTCTACCCAGATTTAGAGGAATATCTCATTTTAAACACTAGGAAATTACCCAGCCAGTCTGCCCTGCAGCCCAAATGACTGGTTATGAAAGTAAAATGAGCAATTGCTTGCTTTGCTGTTATGAATATTAATTGCATTTCCTTGATTGCCTAGAAGTGTTTGATGGGGGAGGGGGGCAATCAAACACAAGTGTTTGGTCAAACCATGTGACTTCCATTGGAAAAGCATTGAAAAAGCGGCCATAAAACACAAACGGAACACAGCATGTTCGTTTGAAATGTGTTCATGAGGACTTAGGGCCGATTCATACTCCTATTTTAGAGCCGAATAAAAGTCGGTTCGGCGCTGTAGAGCCTACAATTTGACGTCATTTGAGGTTCGGGGGGGCGGGTACCGTCCTAAAGTCGGCTCTTCGGTGCTACTGAAAATTTCTGACGAGCCGAAATCATTTCGGCACTACAGTGCCGAAACAGCGGTAAAATAGGAGTATGAATCGGCCCTTACTCATCTGCGAACAGCTGAGCAGGCTTAAAACAAAATCCTCCAGTAGCCACGCCCCCTCCCCCCTCCACACCTATATGCTCCAAGTCCACCCACGTTTCTGCTAACAAACGGACACCGTATGTTTGGGTCGTAAAAACAGTGAAATTTAACTTAATTTACACCTCAGGTTGTTATTGTTAGGAAGTGAAAACTGCTCACAAGTGTGTGACAGTTTGAAAGAGAAGTTAATTCATCTTCATAACAAACCGTCAAACAGCTTGGTCATTTGGTTTTTATTCTGTAGGTAAGTTAGCTACTTGTGTGCTAATATAAGCATTAACGTGTGTGTGTGTGTGTGTGTGTGTGTGTGTGTGTGTGTGTGTGTGTGTGTGTGTGTGTGTGTGTGTGTGTGTGTGTGTGTGTGTGTGTGTGTGTGTGTGTGTGTGTGTGTGTGTGTGTGTGTGTGAGGGTGAACAAACAAAGGTGCTTGAAGTGCTGTGTGCATGGGTCCTATTTATCAGAATAAATAAAGCAGACACAATGTTTTTTTTGGGGTGTCACAGCACCTTCCTTGTATAAAACTTCATTCTTAACTATTTACCAATGATGGTTTAATTTGGAAAGTGTTACAACATGAATTGCACATTTCTATCTCTCAATTTATTTCAAGGTATACCCTAGTCCAGGCATGTCCAAAGTCTCCACAGCTTGGTTCCTAAAATGTATAATTTATCCGATAGAACATTAACATTACGTATATATGTACACCTATATTGTACGTATACTAGACTGTATGTTGTGACAGAATATAATATGCTGTAGCCTACTGTATACTACTATAGGCTGTATAGGTCCGGGTTTGATCCCTGGTCGGGTCATACAAAAGATTGTAAAAATGGGACCCAATGCCTCCCTGCTTGGTGCTCAGCATCAAGGGATTGGTGGGTTTGGTGACCCACTAAGACTAAATGATTCCCGAGCATGACACGGCTGCGGCTCACCGCTCCAAGAGATGGGTCAAATATGTATGTGACAAATGGTAGGACTTTAACCTTTAACTTTAACCTAACTGGAAGGATGGAGTATACGTATACAATTACAGGCTGTATATTCTGTCTGCTGAGTTGTGACAGGTACAGTGTACAACAGTATGGGGCTCTCATTTTATTTCATTCTGCCATACTTACTCTCAGCTTATGGTCTCTCAACCTGCTCCACAGGTACACAAGCCAGGGTGATGACCCCAGACCCCCAAGCTCAGCTTCTTCTCAGCCCTGAGTCCATATAAGGCTTAGTGAGAAGATGGCAGCCAGGAGAGTGAGGCTGGTCGGTGCCATTGATGACTGGGAGGAATGTACTGGCCAGCTAGCCAGATGTATGGAGGATGGAGATGACTGGAGATGCGGGAGATGACTGGAGGGCTCATCATGAGAGAGCCGGAAGCTCTAGTTCTCGGGTTACAAAGTTTGACCCTGACATCACGTACACAACTGATGAAGTCAAGTAGAAGACGGCTCCAAGGTATGAACTTTCATTGTTTTTTTGCTTCTTTGCTGCTGCTGCTTATATTATATGCTGTGTGTATACTGTGAGCTGGTGTACTAATCATAGACTGTAAAAAATATGGACAAAGCGTTCCCCGGGTCTAACATGAACGTAAAATGAAGCCTGTAATGATATGCTAATTCCTGATGTAAGTCGCCATCTTTTGGTACCAGCTGGCCATTGGCTGGCTCCGTTTTGTACCAGCTGGTCATTGGCTGCCCAGACAACGAGGCGGGACTTCCCCCCTTCTTCTCCGTTGGTTTTTATTTTGACTCGAGTGGGAGGAGAAGACTCTTGAGTGGGAGGGGAATCCCGATCATAGACTGTAACGGTAGCCACGCCCCTCAGAACATACGCGACTTTATGGTCATTTTTTTAATTAATGGGACCATAATTTTCCAAAAAGAATATTATGACATTAGAAATGAGACTTTAAACTAGTGACTGGAAGAAGAAAGTATTCATGACCATGTTTATTAAGGTAATACAGTCTAGGTGAAGTTGGGCCAAAATACATGGGCCTCTATGGAGCTATGGGGCTTTTTGGGTCCAGTCCAGCGCCACAACAGGCCATTATATGAACTACCGATTTCAAATGAGGCTTCACGAAATATCTGGCTGACTGCCCCCCTGGTACTAATCCTGTCATTTTGGGACTAAATGACTGGGTGGCAATGAAACCTGTTCAGTAACTGTTTCTGCCTCTTTCAATCTGCAAAGCGTTTGTTTCATAAAAATCCACCATAGACATGTTATGAGCTACTTTCTGTCAAGAAATTCTGTGCAGGTGATTCTTTTTCTAAGTGTTGTAGTTTGGAAGCACTCGTTTGTTTTTACGGGTCACGCTGCTGCCTCCTGCATTATGCATGTGCAAATTCGAAACAGGTACGCAGGTCCGTTCAGTGACTTCGACGAGTGCTTCCAAACTCCAACGAATGCACTTCTATGTTAATCATTTGCCAGCCAAGTGTTTAGAGCACATTAGAGCCAGCCAAGTCTATGGACTTTAATGTGTGTTTAGAGAACTTTAGAGCCAGCCACGTCTATGGACTTTAATGTTTGTTTAGAAGTTTGTGTAGAAAATAGAAATAATAAAGAAATAATGCACCTGCTCACTACACTCTGAAGCACAATATACTTTCCCTTGACCCTGATGACAGCAGTTTGCTGACGAAACATTGGCCTTATTTTTATATCAAACTACGTTGGAGATAAGAGTGTGTACTGTAGCGGCCTACTTTAATATATATTTTTTGCATTGTGACAGCTGGAACACTTGGAGAGAGTGACAATTTCACAGTATATGCCACAGAACACATACTGTACAGTGTACACACACACACACATACACACACACACACACACACACACACACACACACACACACACACACACACACACACACACACACACACACACACACACACACACACACACACACACACACACACACACACACACACACACACACACACACACACACACACACACACACACACACACACACACAGGTTCAGGTTCAGGTTCATTTATTAGTTTGTCCCCGTGGGGCGATTTGGTTTACAGCAAGGCATAACACAGGCAGGTAACATGAAACACAAAAACACAGCAAAGGCACATAGTACACATAGAACATTTAAAACAGGATGGCAGTTCAAGGTATCAGTGTAGCATTATAATTCATAACTTTTCCAGAAAGTTGTATAAAAATAAGTAAAAAAAAAACTATTAATACAGATATAATTTATCTCCTCCTATCGGCATTTAGAGCCTTGATAGCTACAGGCACGAAGGAGAACTTATACCTGTTGCTTTTGGCCCCTGGGACTTTTAGGCGAATGCCAGAGGGAAGCAGCTTGAACTCAGAGCTGAGGGGATGGGAGTTGTCCGTAAAAATGGACTTGGCTTTCTTAAGCACCTGATTTTTAAATACTTGGTCTAGACTACTGAAGTTAACTCCGGCAATCTTTGAGGCCGTTCTCACAATCCTACCAAGGTGGTTTTTGTCCTTTACATTTAGGTTTCCATACCAACAAATGATGGAGAAGGAGATAACTGACTCAATAAAGGCACTGTAGAACAGTTTCATAAGGGATTTGTCAACCTGAAATTTGGCGAGCTGCCTCAAGCAAAAGAGGCGTTGTTGGCACACACACACACACACACACACACACAGACACACACACACACACACACACACACACCAAGTTATGGTGAGCACAAACAGATGGTGCACATAAACACAACACATATACCCAGGCATATGAACCCGCACCGTGTACTGTACAGGCTGTGCACAGGGGTATAGTGGAGGGGGGAATACAGGGAAGCAATACTCCACAAATCTATCTATCTATCTATCTAATCTCTTTATCTAAACAGACAGTTAAAAGTATCGTCAATGCACAATTGCACATTGACATAACCTAAAACACCTATTACTGTAGCTGCAGCTGCTCACACCACAGTTCACTATAATTTCAGTGCTATGTAGCCTGCAATGTTTTTAATCTGCTGTAACTTTTAACCTGAACAAAATTAGCCTGGGGATTTTAATGTAATTGTGCTGCTGCCTCAGTCAGTCACAATTGCAGCCAAATTGTCTTTGTTGGGTATGCTTGTTGTGTGAGAGATGTCCAACTACACAATCAAGAGCAACGATGAACAAATTCTGCTCTGGTGTCATTCTGGTGCCTGTGATTCAAAAGGGCTCTGTAATAATAGAGTGGAAGGTGACAACAATACTGTATGTGACTGTGCTGAGGTTGAACCGGGTCACTGAATAGTGATCATCTGCATTGCTTGAGGAAAGCTGCAGGTGTGGAAAATCCCACTGGACAAATATTAGATCATGTTTATTTTATGACTCTCCCTCATCTTTATTTTCCTGTTCTTTATCGATCTTCCTTTATCACAACTGCACAGGCATGCGTCTGTGGGTTTTTGTGTGTGCGCAATTTTCCCAGAGGACATGCTGAAGATTGGTTGGAAGGATTGAGGGGGAAAAACGTTTCTAGTTTAGTGTATGAGATTTGTTTCTTTTTACATATTCAAGTGAAAAAACTAAACAAAGAAAAACAACTCAATAGCACTATCAATATGGGCTGGGGCTGAGAGTAAGCCTTGCACGGGTCAGGGACACATTACTTATACCTTGAATGATTATGGTTGAGACAATCGTAGTGACATTTCATTTCTAACAAACGTAATGTGTTAATTCAATACAACATTGAACAATGTATACAAATAATTCAGTGCTCTTGCCCCTCAATATGATTTATTTCATAAAGCTACTTGCGGGATGAATTTGAAAGAAAATAGCTGGAGGCAGAAATTAATAAGACTGCTTGAGAAGACTGATTTTCTTAATGGCAACTTACATCCTACCCACTGACTGGCTCTATGCATTTGATGTGCAGTATGTGTTTACCTTGCTTACTGTAAATCACAGATTAAGAGCGTTCCTGTTCGTTGTAGCGATGGATCATGCACTGAGACTTGCAATCAATGGCATGAGAAGGCACTGTGGTTCACTCTGGTCCCGAGGAAGTCAAGGCCATCATCGTCACTGACCTCGACTACGCAGACGACATCGCCCTAATCTCGGACACAGTCGAGAAAGGAAGGGAGCTACTATTAGCAGTAGAAAAGGAATGCAGGAAGATTGGCCTCAAGCTCAATGCCAAGAAAACAAAGGTAATGCCACCCAACACCGAGGACAAAACCATTGCCACTGCACACAGGACGATGCTCGAGCGAGTCGAGGACTTCAAGTACCTCAGGGCCTGGACTGCCTCAACTGAACAGGATCTGAAGGTTCGGAGAGCACTTGCCTGGAAAGCCTTGCATGGGATGAGCCCCTTAAGATGAGACCTTAAGAGGCGGCTGTTCATAGCTATTGTGGAGTCAGTACTGCTGTATGGGGCCGAGACATGGAGAGTCTACACAAGAATGCTACGAATGGCACTAGGTGTCACATGGACGGATCGCATCAGAAATGTAGACCTCTATGGGGACGGGTCACGGACAAAGTCAGAGAGAGAAGGATTAGGCTGGCAGGGCACTGCGTCAGGCACCTAGAACTTGGGAAGCCAACCCAGGGCAAAGCCAGGAGGGGAAAGAAGCGTACCATCTATGTAGACGTGCTGCGGCGCGACAGCTTGGCTAACAACACTGCAGAGCTCAAGAACCTGACGTTGGATAGGAAATTGTGGATGGCAGCGATCCAGGAATCCCGAGTTGGTGTTGGCTAGACCTCACTCTCGCAGCAAGAGCGTATGTCTGCTAAATGCCTAAATTGTAAATTGTGCTTAAGCCCTTTATACTTGACGAATACAGAAAATAGTAAATCTACAAGCTCCTAATGCGGCACATAATAATAATAATAATAGTAATAATACATTTTATTCATAAGGCGCCTTTCAGGGCACTCAAGGTCGCCGCAAGCGCTGTGCGTTTGAGGATCTGCTATTTGTGCTATTTAAAAAAAAACTTATATCTTACTATCTATTAATATATAGTGGCAAAAAATGCTAGTTACAGTATGATTTTGTCCAACATGTTTACAAGACAACAGTGGTTCAGCCCCAACAGGGGGTTGAACCACTGCTTTATATAGGGCTATACTTACTGTCTTCAAGTTAGTGTGGAAAATAACATGTTTTTCTGAATGTTTATGGTTCATCACATTTATGCTGGGGGACAGGTATCTGTGAGATTACAAATAAGTGGGCCCTATAGCTGGAAGGCAAGGTCTCTGCCTTTCTACATGAGGAGAGGGATTTTGGCATACTGCTGGCTCATCACAACCAGAAGAGAGAGTCCCCCTCTCTCTCTGACAGACAGACGAACAGAAAGATAGAGAGAACCTACAGAATGACAGGAAGACAAAAACCACACTATCACACATCCAGTAGACAGAAAACACACCAGAAGACAGACAGATAACACACAAGGCGGGCGGGCGGGCGGTTCATACTTAGAGCTCCATGCTACACATACTGTATAGTAGTGTATACTGTGGCTCAATAGAGCAAGGGAGAGACTAGATGTGCTGTCAGGGTCAATATCGCAAAATGGATTGTGATTTGTGACAGTAACACACAGCACAAACTGTAGCAGTGTCTCCATGCAAAATGTAAAAGGATGCAAAAGATCAATACAAAATCAATACAATACAAGATCAATACAAAAGAAGACAGGGATACTAATAAGCGTTGCTTGGCTTCCCTGTGCAAACTATAATGTAGCTATGTATAGGCTAGCAACGCTTATATACAGTACAGGTATGTCACACTTTGCCAAGTTTGCCCTATAGTGTGGGTAGTGTTTGCCGGAGAAACTGTCAGACTGTCAGACAGACCTTGGATGCAGAGAAGTCGGTTCTTTATTCACCTTTTCACAGACCATTAAAACGAAAGTATTTACACAGCAAGCTGGGCAGATTGGCCCTCGGTCCTCACACCTCTGCAGTCCTGCTTTGACTGCCTGCCATACCAAACCTAAATTGATTCCACAATTACCCCAGTTACTTCTCAATGTCCAGAGACATCACATTTTACGTACACATTTAAAGTGTTACAAAATATTAGTACATACCGGTAATATACACGATGATAAATACTCTTAACAAACCCTCACACCGTTTGCATGTTGCCCACACCCCACAGCTGGTAGTTGCTCCCTACAATGGAGTCAACCAAGTATCAATCAACTTGAATCAAGCAGCAAACAACATATATATAAAGTCCAACAAATGTAACTCTCTGCAACATAAACAATAATTCAGAGTTCAATTCAGTGTCAGTGGCACGGTGAACTGCCACACGGTATATGTACACGCCCGCGCACACACACACCCACACGTACTCATGCACGCGGGGAGATTTTAGGCTAACTGGCCTTCAGCCGCAGCTGTTCTGCTATAAACGTACAGAGAAGAGACCTAAATGCAATAAATTGCTGCAATAGGTCAAAAAATGCAGTAAGAGAGATCGATTCCATTTTTGGCACCTATTTCTGTTCATTTTGAAAGTCTCCCCACACACATGTAATCACATAAACAAGTTCCACTCCCTCTCCCCCCCACCCACCCTCTGCTCCAAGGCTCTTTATTACCCATGAGCAAATTTATTTTGTAGTAAAATTAAGCCTTCCACATTACAAAACACACTTGCTTTCCAGAGATAATAAATCATAAAATGAACACACTGAGCAAAAACATAGATCCGACAAACGCATTGATTACACACTTCCAATAAAAGGCATACGAAGAACCTACCGGTATACACATAGGCTGCTTGTTTGTGAGATGAATCACAAACATGACAGTATTCAGCATAGCAGAAGCCATGAAAGGGGTTTATGCTTAGTTCTGGACCTCAGAAACCAGGACACCAGCCAGAAGAAAAAGGCTAACATTGTACTGCTGCCATACACTACAACTGTTTAGTGTAAACAGATGACAGCATCAGGTGAGACTTGCCAATCAGGTTACTAGTACACTATGACAATTTTAGGAAGTTTCTGTTTTTATGAGACAGATTTCCAACCCTGACGAAACCTGACCTGAAGAGACCACTTCTCTACAAGCCTGATAAGAGAATCGAGATGGATTTTATCAATATTGAAAAGGCCACATGTTTTTAGATATGCAGGACAGATGCTGGTACAATTCCCAAGATACTATAGGCTATAACTTTACACCTTCCACAGCCTCCCTTTCAGCAGAAAACGTAGGCAGATCATGCTTGCTCCCATACATGGCACATTTGGTAAATGGTGCATTACTGTATATAGCGTCTTTATACAAGGCGCTTTATATATATTGTACATTACACACACACACACACCTTCATATACCAATGGCAGAGGAAACCATGCAACCTGCTCATTGGGAGCAATTAGGGGTTCAGCGTGTTGCTCAAGGACACTTTGTCACTAACTCTAGGGGAGCCTGGGATCAATCTGTGAACCTCTACCCCTGAGCCACTGCCGACCACAACATCGGGGTCTCTTTTTACTGTCTTTTTTCCCCCAACCCAGGAGTGCAACAAAGCATGAAATGCTGTCTCTTGCTGTAGGCACTTTCCATGTCAGTTGATATCTGTGGACATTAAAATAATGCTGTACCTTAGGAAAATAATGCAGAAAAAAAATATATATACATAAATTAGCGCCCTAGATTAGAGCTACTGTCTGTGTGCCCTTGAGAGAGGAAATTTGCTCCTGTGGAGCTGAGCAAAAATAAATAAATATATATATTTTTTTTCATGAATTAATATTACTAGGGCCTTACCCGTTAATATATGAACAGGAAATGATGTACAGTGTGGGTAATGGGATATATTTAATAGATCACATTGATTTGGAGGGAATTGTTAACGGATGATCTTGGGAAGTTGAGTTGAACTTGGGCACAAAATGTATGTTATTCTATAAGATAGATAGATAGAGATAGATTTAACTGTCGGCTATGTATTTATCATTTTATTTTCGTTTGCACTTCCGCATTTGCCAACCAAAATTTGGTTGTCAAATGCGGAAGTAGACCGTTCTTCTGGGTGCTTCAAAACGCCACTGAGCAACTTCATTCCACTGAAATGAGTAGTGCTGTTGCTCCGGTTCGGCCTCTATCCTTTTATTACTCTATGGGTCTAATCCCAAAAGGGGAGGTGTCGTGTCAGTGCGGTGGGTAACGCGAGTGGGGAGGGGAGTGTTGCACCGAAAAAGGGCCTGATACACAGTATGCAGAACGCACGATCTATGTTCTATGTCTGTGTATGATGGCCGCCTCAATGCTTTTCCAATGGGAGTCACATGGTTTGACCAAACATTTGTGTTCTGTACGTGTGTATGAGGCCTCAGACACTTCCTGACATCCGGCTGCCGACCGACAGACAGCGTTTCTTAAATTTAGAATAGATACTAGAGTGATGCCCGTTGGTCACTGTCCCTTTTATGCCCATATATGGAGTTCTTTGTCAGGCATACCCAAATATGGAGTCTGTGTGATGTCAGAACAGGCCAGCTCCATATATGGAGATCTACGGCTGTTCAGGTGTGATCAATTGGCTAATTTGGGTCCTGTCCGAAGCCTGGGCAGGGGCTTTTGTTCTGGTTTTGGACAACCGTGTGTCCGACCGACTCAAGGCCGGGCACTGCACTTCCTGTGGTGGTGCGGAACGTGTGTGTCGGATTGGAAGTCTGTTGGGCGAATGGTTCTGGAGTTGCGTAGATTACAGACGTGACAACAAATGTTTCAGATGTCAAACATTTCTGAGATGATAGAATGGTGATGGATGATGATGGTCATGGAAGTGGAACCTTCTGAAAGCTTCATGGGCAAAGATAATCAACTTAAAAATCTTAAAACTGTCAAAATGACCTCTCAGACATGCTAGTGTTAACAGACCGACATCACACTGATAAGCACCAGCATGTGCACGCAGGTCGGCTGCACAAGAACCCCACCTCTCATACGATGCAATGGAAAAGTTCTAACTGCACTCACGTAAAACAAAATACCCCATTAAACTCAGAGATGCTGTTTTTCTGGAGGTGGAGGAAGAATGATTAGGATTTTTATTGTGATCTCCCACTGTTGAAATATATAATCCATTGGTTTCTGTGTGAACAATAATAGCAATTCAAAGCAGTTGTCCTCAAAACCACACCTACATTCGCTGTCATAAGATCGGGAGGTGCGCTCATGATCACGGCAGCAGAGCCTGTTGGGCATACTGTAACCTCGCGTCACCACTCACCAGGCTTTCCACCTCGGACTGAGGAAAGTTTGTGCATGGCTGCAGTCGCTGCACGCGCACCTGCAGCCCATCAAGTATAATTTATGCTTCGTCCCGCGATGGTGTCGTGCACACAGACCTCTATGCTCACAAGCAACAATCGCATCCGCGATGCAATGTGAGCTTGTATATCAGCTGTTCTCTGTGCGCAATACTGTTGCATTTTGTATAGTATAAATGTCTCTATATGGTGCACTTCACTAGCCAACACACAAGAGGAGGTTGAATGAACTGAAACCAGCGCTCTCCAAAACAACAGGTTTGGAGATCTGTTGGGAATTGATTACATTAAACAGTCACCCGTGAGCCCAGTCCCAATGTTTGTAAACAAATAATTGGTCTATAATACAAAAATTCTGTCTAGAAATATTATCAGATAATGGGTTTCGAGATTGAATAAGAATTTATTATCTGTGTAACATACCAGATAAATGCCTTCTTAAAATACTGCTAGTAGCAGCTAAAAAGGCAATAACCAATTGAAGTGGCTGGATAGAAGCCCGCCTACGAGAGGAGAGTAGACAGCCATTGTACAGAACATATACGAAATGGAGGAACTTACTTTTTCCGTTAGGATATGTACAGAGACATTTTACAAGTACTGGTTGAAATTGATATTATAGGCTACATGGGAATAGACATTTTGTGAAGGATCTTTGTATGAATGAATAAGAGGTGAACATGTTGTCATATGTTGGGGGGGGGGGGGGGGGGGAAATGTAACAAAGTAGAAATGTAACCCTGGCAATAAAACTGCTCAACCCCAACAAATAGACTCTCCGAGTCCAACCCCATATGCATGCTGCAACCCATGTGGTTATTTTCTGCACTTTGCATTGCTCATTTAATGTCTATGTTTGTGTCTATGTTGCTCAGCTCCATGCCTCCACCATATATTTTTGTTATATGTTTTAATGCCCTGCTGCATATCAAATGCCCCATTTGGGACGGTTAGGTTTTGAATTTGAATAACCTATATATTGTGCTACAGTATGCTGTGCTTACTGGAGCAGTTCTGCTGATCTATGGATGGAGCTGCTGTAGGCATAATTATGCTTTAAAGATACAGTACAGAGCACTCCAGTTGTTGACAATCCACGCACGCACGCACGCATGCACGGATGCACGCTCACATACTGTATACCGTAATTTCCGGACTATAAGGCGCACCTGAATATGAAAAAATCCCAAATATGTACGTATACAAGCCGCACCGGACTATAAGCCGCAGGTGGCCCCCTAGTGGCCGTTTCGTTAGCCTTAGATGGCTCTGCGTTAGCTGTAAAAATCCATAGATAAGCCGCACCATTGTATAAGCCGCAGGGTTCAAATCATGGGTAAAAAGTCGCGGCTTATAGTCCGGAAATTACGGTATATATATATTATTAACATTAGCCTACGTTTTGTTTTGCAATGTTATTCATACACACACACACACACACACACACACACACACACACACACACACACACACACGTTAAACAGAAACATTAGACTTTGTCATGACAGTTGTTTTATCCATGCTTGTCAGTCAATCCGTCCATTCATGGTTCAAAACAACATATCTCTTTCTGTGCAGTGTGCACCTTCATGCACTGCTTTGCAACATGATAAACAATAATGATTTCTTTGAAAATTGCTGAGCACATGCATAGTTCCGTGATGCGTGGTCCAAATGACCAGTTACTCTGTTTTCCGTGACCCCATATAGGTGCCACCTTCATTTCCAGTTGAGTGCAAGACTTAAAACTTTCACAAACCATTGTTTGAAACTTTTCAAAGATGAATACACTGATCCTGTTCAATATTTGTCTTCCTTGCAGTTATCAGTGAGAAGAATTTGAGATTTCACAATGTAAAGTGAAATATTAATACATTTTGGTAATTATTATTTCTTCATATGGTGCTCTTGACTGTTTGCCTGTGGGAACCGAGGGCATTACTGTTTAATCTCAATCTTAATCTTAATGTTCCTACTGTATACATGCTGCAGTCACTCCCACTGCTGCATGAAGGCAACAAGTCGACTACTGACTGTAGATGTAAATCAACAATCTCTCACCATGTGAAATGGTGCAGTAAAGTATGGCGCTCTGGAAACGCAAGTCCAAGTCCATGGCCAGAGTTATGGGAAACCCTTGACACAATGACTCATACATCAACACGCCATCAGCACACCCACAACAACAACATGATTACAAAAATCACACTCATGTCATCACTCACTCTAATTTACACCATGTCCTATATATATATATAAGAACCGTACTTCAACATAAAAATAATAAACACACACACATGCACACACACAACCGTGAAATATGTCTTTAACTGTGGTTGTCTTTTTCCTCTGACAAGCTACTGGGCTTATGGCTGTGCCACGGTTATTGATTTTATTGTTCTACTTGGTTATTCTCAGGACCTTTCAGGGCTAGGTCAGTCTGATAGGTCATACTCTCTTCATACGTTTACAAGACCAACACACAAGTCACACAAAGCATCCAGTCTTAATTTAATCCTTGTTCCTCAGATACGTACACTTAGACACAAACTGAGGCTCATGCCTCATATCAGCTTGTATGTGTATGTTGGAATTAATTGTTTTTTGTTAGCATATCTCATCTCATGAGGACCATGAAATGCAACAGAAATGAGCCATCTAGCCCCCAAAATCCACACAGTAATAATGTCAGTATATCCGTGGGGGTCGGAGGGAGGGAATGGACTGGAGCAGTAAAAATGATAAATAAACGATGCGTGCAAAGACTTGGCAAGATAAATCAATATTCTCATTGCAAAGCCACGATTGACTTAACAGCACATGCCAGCATCACTCTGCGAGGCGAGCTGAAAGCAAATGTCTGCACAGTTTGTTAAAGACTTGCCCCGCTGATATGATCTCAGGGTCCTGGCTTTTTAGCTCACACATCCCCCCCCCCAGCACCCCACCCCCAACCCCCAGGGCACCCAGATAACTCCTCCCCAATTGGGATGGGATGATATTATTGAGGTGGGTGGCTAGGCTATCACATGCCCCCAGGATTTTACTGTCAGCCTCCATGCATGTCACCATGTGTCAAACTGAGCTCATTGAATTGATGCTGTTGAATTTGAGAACTCGCTCCATTGCTCCATTGTATTCTACCTGTGTAGATAATGCATGCATGTGCTAAAGTGGAAAGCTACACAGTTGCTTTTTCTCTTTTTTTTTTTTTTGTTGTAGACCTGCTCTGGTGACACACACATTTAGTCAGTGAGTCACCGTTGCGATTAAAGTGTATCTTCTATCCATTGTATGTTACAACAATTACTGCAGGGCTCTTTGGGCATGGCATTTATGTAGTGTGTACAGACTAGTACAGCAGGGAGGCTCCCTGGAAGCCAAAACACTGCTAGTTTGATCCCTAGCTCCAACTCTATTCCAATTTTATGCTGGTGACAGGGCACTGGAGGGTATTACATTTATACGGTGCCCACTGCCCAGCAGTGCCCTTGAACAAAACACAGAACATCAAAACAGCTCGTGTGTGTGTGTGTGTGTGTGTGTGTGTGTGTGTGTGTGTGTGTGTGTGTGTGTGTGTGTGTGTGTGTGTGTGTGTGTGTGTGTGTGTGTGTGTGTGTGTGTGTGTGTGTGTGTGTGTGTGTGTGTGTGTGTGTGTGTGTGTGTGTGTGTGTGTGTGTGTGTGTGGGGGGTAATGGTTTGTTGTATGGATTGTTGTTGTATACATCAAAAAAAATAAGGAATCAAACCAAATCAGGATCAAATAGATGAGGTGTGGAAATCAGTAGTCAGTAGTGTAGTGCGTGTATGCATGAGTGGAAGGTATGAGTGCATGTTGAATGTATTAACAAAAGTGTTGGGGAAGGTGCATAGTGGGAGAAGTGCAAGAGAGCACTCAACACAACAGAGCTGAGGAAGGGACTGGGGAGACAGTCTTTTATACAGGGCGTCGGCACCGGGCCCAGCCTGGTGCCACAGCTTGACTGATTGTCATGACATCGCAGCTCTTCTCCCCAATCCACTGCAAGATAAGATGAACAGAAATTAGGACAGCAAAGCAAAGAAACCAAACTAACCAAAGTGAATTATAAATATAATATAAATATATATTAATTTATAATATAAATATAATATAAAGCTACACCAAACCACCTAATATAAGATACCATATACCATAATACCATACCATACACCCTAATATATAGTACAATACAATATATATAGGGGGCCGTCACAATATATATATATATATATATATATATATTATTTTTCTCTCTCTCTCTGTAGATCTTGGAGAGTGTCAGCCACGACAAAATGTTATATTCAGTTTGTCAAGTGTATACAATATGACTTGCATGTGTTATTACACAAAGAAACAGAATAGAGTGGTTTGTGACATTGAGTATTCACCTGTAACCAAGGACATGGGGAAAGCAATCAAAACAATTTGCATACCAAGAAACGGCCAGGAGGAAGAGATTAGGTATTTGCCCCAGTCAGTTTGTGGCAAATACATACCCGACATGTTTTATTTTAACGACTTTCAACCTGGCAACCACACACACACACACACACACACACACACACACACACACACACACACACACACACACACACACACACACACACACACACACACACACACACACACACACACACACACACACACACACACACACACACACACACACACACACACACACAATCATCGTCATCGTCATCGTCATCATCATCACCATTGGCGGCCACACTTGTGACACTCGTGACTGCCCCACATGCGCGCGCGCGCGGACACACACACACACACACACACACACACACACACACACACACACACACACACACACACACACACACACACACACACAGACAGAGAGACACACTGCTCTGGATGAGCTGCCATGGTGTACGAATGGATGTGTGAATGGATGAATTTGACACATCCATTGAAAAGGCTTGTATAAAGGTACTATGCAAATGCAAAACATAGCTGCTTTGATGGTGACAGTATGAGCATTATGTCTGTATACCCACAACAGGAACTCATTTAACTCATTATGCAATTCTGTGTACTCCATTATTTATTTATTACTTTGTATTCACCCCAACCGCTATTGCACATATTTTATATAAGGTTGCATAAACATAAACACTCATATCACAGTGTGATATGAGTCTGGCTTATTAGCCAGGCTAGCATAAACAACAGAGTATTTTCTCACCCCCTACCACTTTGCGTTTGCAATGAGCCTCATTTGTTAATTTGGCTAAAAGCAATTATTACAATTAAAAAATATTAAATTATTAATGATACGAATATTGCATGAATATAAAGTGTTCCAAGTACCTGAAGTCTAACTTCTTGAAGTGCCTGTCAATCAATGCTCTTCCCTACAGTGCTGGTAGGGGTTTATCTGGGTATGACGGCTCTCACGGAAATTAAAAACCTGCCAGGATAAAGTGGCTTTGTAGAAAATGTGTGCTGTAATTGGTTTTTAGTGATGAAATGAATGCCATACTATAATAAATTGGATCTTCTTGGTCATGGCAACACTTTGGGAAACTGTTGACAGACAGGGGGTCACTGACAGATTTAGCTTTGGAAACGTTCAGCCACAGCGTGTTACGTTCTCAGAAAGGCTACAAAGTATTTTCATTGCATCTAAAGCCAAGCATAGAGGCAATTTTCTATAGCAAAGCACTGCACAGTTTGTCAGCGACCAGGCCAATGAGATTCTGACCAGTGTTCTATAGGGAGACTCCCTTGCCTTATTTCTCTTGGTTCTGGACTTCACCCTGGGATGAGGAAGAGCTGGGTTTAACACCCCACAACGAGTTGAACCAGTCATGCAGACAATCATTTGATGACCAGCGGAGAGACTCTTTGAGTGACTCCGCCAGCCATCAAATGATTGGCTTAGGAATGTGATAAAAACTAAAATTGCCATGAATTCAAGGCTCCTTGGGGTGTGTAATTGATAGAAAAAAAGCCATTTTGAGGGTGAACTGTTCCATTAATAATATTACAAAGTGATTAATCATTCATCTAATGTTTATTAATATGAGGCTTTTAACAAAGGTAGGGCCTATGTACAGTTACAGTATGAACCTGGAATTTGAACAGTGTCTTGTGAATATGCCCACTATACCTTATTATGTTCAAATTCAAAGGCATTCCAGTGACAGCAACCAAGTGTACATTTCACCACTGCTAAAATGAGACTTCTATTGAAATTTTGACATGCGGGTAGTAAATTCCACCTAACAGCACCTACATTAGACACAAACCTTTTATGCCCCGAGAAAAAATTAATAAAATCTAGTCTTGTCACATTCACAGCTCTCAAATATGTGTCTGTGCTTTCATCTGTCTACATTGCATAGTTCTCCATGTGGAAACTCTCGTGTGCATTCTTTCAGCATCTCTGTTGCTATCTCTCTGCTTTGAATTCATGAGTTCATTATCTACTGTATACACTGCCCTACCCCATCAGCTTTTTTTGTGCAGACTGTAGCATCTCTTGAGCCTTGGCTACATGTATAGTAATTGCTTAAACTTTAAGGCTAATGAGTGATTATGGTATCTCTAGCTTGTAGAAACCCATTGCCCTGAACTGTAATCCTGTGTGCTAGCCTACTCTCTCTCTGCCAACCTGGGGAAAGCCCCTAACTGAGTTCATGCTTCCTTCAATGCATGAGGAGTGAAGCAGGCTTTATCTCATATATATATATATATATATATATATATATATATATATATATATATATATATATGAGATAAAGCCTGCTTCACTCCTCATGCATATGCCCACTATACCTTATTATATATATATATATATATATATATATATATATATATATATATATCTCGTACTATAATTAACCGAATGTCTGAGTGTGTGTCCGTGTGTGTGTCCGTGTGTCTGTCAGAAACAGTGCCGTAACTCCTTACTGCCTGCACCAATCACTCCCACACAGGCATTGACCATATGCATATGGAGGGCTAAACGAAGTCCTTTTTTCGATTTCACACATTAATGATTATTAATTAATGTATTAGTCAATTACAAACGCACCCGGGCGCAGTACCCTTCACGGCCACAATGGGGGGCAAATATCTCACAATGGGTAAGGACTAGTATATATAACACACCAATGGGCCATCACAATATAACCCTTACATGTCTTGTGTATAAGGAGGCTGTTTGTGCCTTTTGATCATCTTCCTTACTTCTGCAGTTTCAGAGCCAACACAACTAGAGATTGAGTGCCCATCTGTCCTGTCTCCTTGATGTTAATTTCTCAAAGGTTTATGGGAATATCAAGAGGGAAACTTTATTTTGCTGAGACAATGTATTCCCCTCACACCTGCTTCAGTTTGCTTTTCTTCTTGTCAATCTGCTATTTGGCTTTGAACCATTGGCAAAGCTTTTGATCATGATTCCAAATTGCTGTCTGTTACACTGTGATTCTTGGGAGCTTTTGATTTTTGTTCATTAGTTGAAATGTAGAAAGAGAAACTGTCACAGTGAACAGGAATTGTTTAGCAACATCCCTCTGTAGCCACCTGATACAGCACATACAGCACGTGCACACATCAAAGGGGACTTGAGCCCCTGGCCTTTTACTCATTGGTAAAAAGTGCCCTCTCCAGACCATGGATGCAGCATTTACTATAGTGAAAGAAAAATGAAAAGGCAGCATTCAACAGAATTTCCCCTTTCTTACTCTCCTGAACTTGAATGCAGCATTTTATGTTGAAAGAATTGCCTTCTGTGTAAAAATCAGTAGGCTACATCCAGTAAATCTTGATTATACATAATCTAGCTGGCTGGGAGGTCAAATCAAATCCATAGTCAAATCCATAGTCACGGTACAACAACAGCTATCTATAGTCAAGGTAGCCTCTAGCCCAGCCCTACTCATCTGCAAGGAGAAAAGCCATAGAGTCAGAGTGCATAGGCGGAAATGTTGGGACGGAACATTCATCAGATGTATTTCCCCCGAAAACAATATTTTTTTTGACCAATCACAACACTTGTTTCACGGAGAATGTAAACAGATTTGTAAAGTGTCAACATAATTTCCTTGAACGGTATTTCCGCCAAAATCTCGCTACTTCCGCCAAATTTCAGCTATGCACTTTGTACCTTGACTGTGTAGTCAAGGTACAAAGCCATAGTCAAATCCATAGTCAAGGTACAAAGCCATAGTCAAATCCATAGTCAAGGTACAAAGCCATAGTCAAGGTACAAATCCATGATCAAGGTACGAATCCATAGTCAAATCCTTAGTCAAGGTACAAATCCATAGTCAAATCCAGTCAAGGTACAAATCCATAGTCAAATCCTTAGTCAAGGTACGAATCCATAGTCAAATCCTTAGTCAAGGTACGAATCCATAGTCAAATCCTTAGTCAAGGTACAAATCCATAGTCAAATCCAGTCAAGGTACAAATCCATAGTCAAATCCTTAATCAAGGTACGAATCCATAGTCAAATCCTTAGTCAAGGTACAAATTCATAGTCAAATCCAGTCAAGGTACAAATCCATAGTCAAATCCTTAGTCAAGGTACGAATCCATAGTCAAATCCTTAGTCAATGTACGAATCCATAGTCAAATCCTTAGTCAAGGTACAAATTCATAGTCAAATCCATAGTCAAGGTACAAATTCATAGTCAAATCCATAGTCAAGGTACAACTCCATAGTCAAATCATAGCCATGGTACAAATCCATAGTCAAATCATAGCCATGGTACAAATCCTCAAATCCATAGTCAAGGTACAAATCCATAGAGAAATCCATAGTGAAATCACAATCGCAGGCTGGGAGCTGTTGTGGCTCTTCTTGCAATGATGTTTTATATATTTTTGTCAATGTGCCTCATGATCAGGGAAATGAGGTTACCTCATCAGTGACAGTAACTTTTCTGTGGATATTGTTCATATTTGTGGAGTTATTAAAGGACCAAGCAGTCCTATATTGTTATGGTTAGTTTTTTTTTCTTCTTCTCCTTCCGCCAAAAATAGCAGTTCTGGCTGAACCGTGCAGTCGGTTTTCGCAAAACTTGGAAATATGGTAGAGGGCCATGCCAAATGGTGAGGATGTGAAGCCCACAACCATTGGCCAAAGGGTGGCTCTATAGCACTCAATTGAAAATGCAAACTTTGACCGTGGCGTGCATAGCTCATGAACCGTTTGACCATCGGCAATGAAGAATCGATACACGTTCCTCATGCCGAACAAGTAACGTGCTCTTACTTTTGACCTCTGACCTCTAGATCACCTGAATGATATGAAAATCTATTAAAATGCATCTCCTCCCAGGATCTTTGATCAAAATGCACAAAAAGGTTTTTAAGTGAAAAAAATAAGGTTTTATGAGCCAATGAAAATTGCCATTTTGTGAAGATTCTTCTTTTTCCCCTAATACATACATGCAGCGTCATATGCTTATGAAACTACAGTATGGTAGCACAATCTATGGACCATTATCTGAAATCACATAATTGTCATCACAAACACTGAATGATTCTGCTGTTAACAATAGAACAACTGATTGTGTCTGGATAGCACAGTAGGTAGAGCTACGGTACCGCCTTTGGAGCACAAGGTCATGGGTTCAAATCTGGGCACTGCCATCTCAGTGTATGACGATTAGCTTGGTTTGGTGCTGCAAGTTTGCTGGAAGTCCTGGGAACTGATGGGTAGGTTTGGTGTTCATTTATTATACCCCACTACAATTACAGCATTTGATAGCTTTAGTAATCGTTCATGCAGATTTTATTGTACAAAAATGGTTACGTGTGACGTGTTATGAGCATGTAGATCTGTTTGAGTACTTATGCGTTGGTACTCAAAGTATATTTGCTTATTGCCTTCTTGAATGATGATGTTAACTATACAACAACTGATTTTGTCAGGATAGCTCTAGCTCAGTAGGTAGGGCTCTCGTCTTCGGAACACATGATCATGGGTTCAAATCTGAGTACAGACAACTCAGCGTATGAGTCTAAAAGAACGCTGCCCAATTCAATTAGTTATTTAGCAGAAGAAACACATACTAAACATGAGCTACTTTGATGTTTTTGCAGGCAAGATGCTGTAGCACAGGCAACCAGATTAACAGGAATCATGTAAACAAGAATTTGCATTTCTTATCCTTGTAATCTTTGACAATTTACTCACTTTTTTGTGAACATAAGCAACTCACACATATTCATAAAATGCCTGTGACATCACCAAGAGAACATTTCTGGAGCTGCTCCACTGAAAACAGATGCTGCTTGTGTAGACTCATAGAATGTTTGTTTGGGGATTTACAACCAAATGGGCTTCATAGTACTGTAGTACTAAGAGCTGTGAACCAGAAAATGTGACCATTTCCCTGGAAAATCAACCTGGGGTCTGTGCCACCATGTCCACCCAGTCCCCAGTCCAGTGACGGCAAAGCAGCTCTGGAAAATGTGTTTGGTGAACCTCACTACTCACTAGCTCTCACTGAGTGTCCTTTTCCAAGCTTAGACAGACTGGCTTGTTTTACACAAACATGTAGACTAAGATCTTCCAAGATCATAGCAGTCACATTCTCATTCTAAATTAAGTACCTCCATTTAAATACTGATACTAACATAGGATACCTTTTTCAAGTAACTTAAAGATGGAGTGCCGTGATTTTTTTCCACCCTAAAACATGATCATCAGTTCTTATTGTTATATAAGGAGTTATAATTTTTTCAAAAATGTGTACAGTGTTTGTTAAAATGTTGTTTTTATGTGGGCACTCCCACCAGTTCATTGCCTGGTTTGTCTGGTGGGTGGTGATGGGTGGTGATCCACCTGAACTGAAGCCACACCCACAGCTGTAGTTGTATGATAAAGGGGGAGGAGTTAGGGGAGGGGCTGATAGTGTGGTGTCACTATATTACTGTTTATTTCATTGGCCCGTTTGACTGTCAAGGGTTCAGCCTCCAGGAAGAAACCCTAAATACAAATAAACACCATTGCACATAAAAACGACTCCAGGGTGTCTAATGAAGTACTGTCACCTCATACTAGACACATGAAAAACTGGAAAAATTGTGGCATTCCATCTTTAAAGTAAAGTAACAATTGTAAAGTAAAGTAACACAATATTCTAAATGTCCCTGTATTCTTTGAATAGAGAGATGTTTCTGAAAAGAAAGAAATAATCATCAAAAGAATAACTTGAATGCAGTTTTGAAAAAGAACTGAATTATTATTATTATTATTATTATTATTGTTATAAGAGAAGCTGTCACAGTAAATTACAGGCCTGTAACAGTTCAAACACACGTGTCAGCCCATGGGACTCACATTAGAGGTGGCTAGGGGATGGCAATCATTGTGGCATTGTGCGTCCCATCAGCTTTATGTCAAATAAAGACAGGATATATAAGACAAGGCCATGTGTGATTGTCGCTGATCATTGATATTTAAATGTGACAGCAATCAATCCATTATGTTCTCATCACACACACACACACACACACACATACACACACATTAAAAAAAACCATTGCATTATAAAATGTATATATCACAGCAGTTTATTAAACTATGCAGAACTGTGGGTGTTAGTTGTTTTCAAATATGTGAGAATGTATTGGGTTTGGTTCTGTGGTTTGAAATCAACAGGTTCAATGTCTGCAATGACACTGGAATGTTCCATTAACTTCCTCCCTGCCCTCCCATGCACCTCTCGACATCACCTGTGGCTATTACATCAGTCAAGACTTTACCAGTTGGGCGACGTGGGGGAAAATAGATTTCATACTGTATGTGACAGGTCTTATCTGTCCTTCACCAAACACATTTGCAGGTAGGGAAGGGTAAGCTAGATTAGTCAGAGCATCATGTGGAAGATGAACAACAAGGACAGGTGCCAATAGGCCCTATGCTAGATTAAAAATAGAGAATTCCTCAGGGAAATGCAGCAGGGGCGGACTAGCCCATTGGATAATGGCTGTACCTTTTTCTAATATGAGGTCATTCAAAAGTGAAATGAATCGAGAATTATGCCAAGCCATGCGGTACGTTGTACATTACCTGTAAGCCATTTACAATTGTTACAGAATTTATGAAGATTTCCATTCAGCCAATTAATTACACACACAGACCACCACAGTAAACAAGCAGACCACAAGCAGTTAGTTTGTCAATGTGGCACCACATTGCAGCCATGTTCAAGAACTGCACACATAGTAAATTACTACCGATAGCCACAGATTGGAGATGGAGACCATGTCATTAATTGACTTTATGGGCCCTATTTCGGAGCAGGAACACTGGCGCTGGCGCACAGCGGATGGGCAAATTGTCAATTTCCTCATGGTGAAGTTGCAAGATTTCCCCCCAACTGTGTGTGTTCGGTACTTTGTGTACTCACTGTGCACTGTTGTGGGAGGTGATGCACTAGGGGGCATATCATTTGGAAATTAGCAACCCACTGCAATTCTCGTGTCAACAATGACAAGTTTTCTCTCTCTCTCTCTCTCTCTCTGCTTGGTATGATATATCGCTATCGGACGATAAATACTGAAAAGTGCATAGGTTATAAAAAATGACTCCCGATATGTTGTGCCGTTATGATGGCGTATTGATTACGTGCCAAATTATTTCAGTCTCTGAAGACAACACATTTACCAAATGTAATTCAGATTCAGTCATGTGAAGTGGGAACAAGACAGATTAGTGTTCCGGGTTGTTTGTTGGCTGAGGAGGCATTTCCCAGCATGCACCTGGGTTAGTTATTGTTCTATTATTGCGTTAATATTTTCCTTGGGGAATGCATTGGGGGATTTATGAGTCTATTGTCCTTAATGTTTTTTTTTATTCATGTAACAATTTATTTGAAGTGTGTTTTGGCAAACGGGTAGTTGCATGCGACATTTCTGTTATACTGTGAGTTGACTGGTGTGAGACACAGTCACAAATAGCTGCAGGTCCTGACTGATCCCACAGTTCGTTAAAGAATACCAAACTTCAAACCACCAGAATATCTGACATCTCAAAATATAGAGCGGTGGAGGTGGAGAGCAGTGCTATATTTATTTAGAATAGAATTATCATGAAAACATATTTAAATAATTGCGTGCTAACACCCGGCTGCATACACAGTAGCTTTGACATACTTAAAGGGTAAGTACACTTTTGTAGAAGTTTGTATTGTGTAGTTACTTTGCCATGTAACTCCAAAATGTGGACAAAAAATTTAAAATTAAAATAAGGGTAATAATAATAATAATAATTGCTCCAGTGATTAGAAATGGATTAAAATGTTAACTTTAATAACTTCCTGTTGATTTTTGTTAGAAAAAAATAAAACAGTCTGAGTTTTGGTGATGCTCTATATTGTCTGAATCAACTTTGTTTGTGTTTGTTTACGTACTAAATTAGTGACTTTGAGAGCTGTTTCAGCATAAGTCAATGAGGAGCATATCTTCAATTTCTAATCACTGGAGCAATGTTTTTTGATTTCTTGTCTACCTTTCATGTAACCATCATGGCAAGGTAACTACACAACCCAAACCTCTACAAAAGTGGTCTTATCCTTTAAGCTCAATATACAGTAAGGTGCACCTATCAGTTCCTTATGTTTTACTGCCATGGCATCTTGCCTCTCTGTTAGCCTATGATGTGGCGTGGCGTGCTCTGTCATCTGCTTGCATCTCAAACAGCTCGGTTACACTACTTTATTACTACCCGGTACACTATTACACTTGGACTACTAGCCCAGATTCTGTTTGGCTCACTCTCAACATTTTATTTGTTTCCAAAACATGTACAATAATCAGCACCAATGGGTACCTACATATCCAGAATGTACACTGTAGCTAAATTGAAACAACTCAAATTGCACTTAGACGCTGACTTAGACGTTGAAATTATAGGCTATTCAAGTTGTGCTTAAATGTAAAGATACCCTTGCTGTGTTCTCGAATACTCATACCTACTGTATCAATAGACAAGAGTTTTTATCATACATTTCCTAAAGTACAACTACATTTCTTTAACATCTCATCAACATTGTATAAAGTGCTTGGAAATCACACTTGAGTAAAACTTCTTACTTGAAAGTGAGAAAATCACTTGAAATGGGGAATTTCTTTATTTGTATTTTTCTTTTTTTCTTTAACCTATATCTCTGGATCACAACGGAAGTGTGGGTGTAAACATTATGAATTGTTCCATTTGTTCGCTTCCGGGCATTTCACTTTCCGGAGTTTGAAGTTATCCAAACTATGCTTTTCTTCCCCCAAAAATACAGGCTTACACTTATATCTGCCTGAAAACATTATTCTAGAGGTCTCCAGGGGTATCTGATGTTGAGTTGTGTTGCTTGTTGTTTAGCTTTTATCCTACACAGAGGGACACATTTACCGTATTTCCATACTGACGTCGGAATATTTACCTGAGTTAGTTTGAGCATATAGATGAGGAATTATTATTTTATTTTATATTATTTCAGCCAGAGGAGTATAGTCTACTCCAATGTTTCTCAACCTTTTTTGTCCCGGGGCACGCTTTTCATAGCCTAAAAATCTCGGGGCACACCTAGATATACGGTGTGTGTATATACTGTATATATACCGGTGTGTGTATATATATGTATATATATAGTAAATATATATATTATATATAATATATATATAATATATATATATATATATATATGAACCCAATATACTTTTAAAAACACACATGACAGCACTCGTCAAATAACTTTAAAGAGAAAGAAAAGGACAGAGACAGTGCCTCAGTTTCACCAATTTATTTTTGAAAACTCATACAAATATAGCACACACAAAATGAAGCACTACATATACACTACATCCTTTGAAAGATGTACACTGCGACACTGGCTGCAGCTGGAATACAGCCTGTACTATTTTTGAGAGGTGCTAGCCCCTTCTATGCACAGGGGGGGGGGGGGGGTCCCGGGCGGTTAATTGCATTGGAGGATTCACTATCCTTAATTCTATAGAAGAACAGGACACTGATAATTGGAACTATATTATTTTGTTAATATAGTTGGTTGACAAACTAGACATTGCTAATGCCTGTTTATTTACATTCAAACATTCTGATCTGGTCTAAACGTTTTCTGCTCGCCATGCGTATTTAAAGGCCGTTATAACTTTATACTTAACAAACCATACTTTTTATACTGAAAGTCAATGGAGGTTGTGCTGAAACTTTTCTCAAATCTGGAGCTGATGTTATAGTGACGCCATAGTCCTGATGTCATACTGCAGATGGCTGATGTCATAGTTCACTTTGTAGGTATGGTGCAGCAGAACCTCTCTTATGTTTTACTCCCCATTACTCACATCTTCATGTTCAAATAAGGATCCCTTGGGATTTGGGGGGCAGAGGAATGTCTAACCATAGTCGTATTTATAACAACCACCTTTTCCCTCCACCCAGATTTGATGCAGCCTTTTCTCTGTGGCAAAGATCAGGCCTTGTTAAGGGACCTTTATACAGACAACATATTTTGTAGTTTCAGTGAATTGTGTGTAAGGTTTAACCTCCAAAACTCTCATCTTTTCCGATACTTCCAGGTTCGAAATGTTGTTAAAAAAAATAATACATCCTTCCCAAATGCCCTCCCCAACTCATTAACTGACACAATTTTGGACATTCCCATGCCTGGGAAAGGCTTAATCTCAAAGCTTTACACCTTAATTTCTAAACATATAGCAATCTCTGTAGACAAACTCAAAACAGATTGGGAACATGAATTAGGTAGAACTTTAGATGATTGAGAGTGAATGATAGCACATCATGCGCTAGGCTGAACTTAATACAATTTAAAGTTGTCCACCGTATTTATTTCACTAATTTCAAACTTTCTAAAATATACCCCAACATCACAGATTCCTGTAACAGATGTCATATGTCCCCAGTGAATATGACACACATGTTCTGGTCATGTCCCCGCTTGCAAGGTTACTGGACGGCTATATTTATCTTGCCGAAGCCTGGAACATAGAGTTGTCACCATGTGCAGCGATGGCGTTGTTTGGGGTTGTAATTGGTTGTATTGGTAGGGGTATAAAACAAAATCTTGCTTTTATCACTTTATTAGCAAGAAGAAGGATTCTATTGGAGTGAAAATCAACACTGGCCCCTAAAGCATCTATATGGCTTAAAGACCTCATGATGTATCTAAACTTGGGGAGAAAATTCAATTCAATTTGAGGGGAACACCAGGAAAGTTTGGCCAGGTATGGGGCCCTATGATTAAACATATAACTGAACTAAAGACGCTACACACTGCGTGAAAAGAGGAGTTAACGGGCAATTATGGGCACTGTATTTTGCCCGTAAACCTCAACTTTAGCGGGCATATACAGTAATATACGGTAATATACAGGATGGTACAATTCGGGAGTTTACGGGAGTTTGTTGGAAAGTTTAACAGGAGTTTCCTGTAATATACACATCCGTATTCCAAGCTTTTTGCGCAATGACAGGAGAAAAAAAACGTATATGTATACCACCATGAGGAAGTGCCAGGAGGGATAGCGAGATACATCATAACTATTATTTGTTTTGTTTTTGTTCTTGTCTTTTTGTTTGTAATTGTATGGATTTTTTGTCGTATGTTGCACGTTGTATGTTGGACCAAGGGTGGGGGGGAAGTGTAAGAGCACAAAGGGAAAAAAAGAAAAAAAAGTACTTTTGACATGAATTGGATTATATTGTACTTGTTTGTACTTCATCTTGTCAAAAGCAATAAATAAAAGGTAAGAAAAGAAAGAAAAAGAGTTGGGGTCAGACATTTGTCCAACGTACAACAGTCCGACATACGTGGAAGACTCACCCTTGGTTCCGACATGCGTGGCTGATTAAGACACATGCGTAAGACTCACCTGTGGGTTCCGCGTTAGGGCTTGGGGTAGGACGTCGGACCAAAGTAGTGTCGGACTGTTATGCACCGATCAGTTGGATTTTGCATTCCAACTGACATTTTTTGACCCAATAGTCTCTTCAGGGCAGGCAATTTATAATTCCCATCATGTTGGGAAAGGCAAACGTCCGACTCACACCCATGCTGAGAGCTCGAGGCACTTGACATCTTCCTCCTCCTGGAGGAAGATGTCAAGTGCCTCGAGCTCTCAGCAGTTCTCCTGGACATAAACACACTATCAACGAGATATGCATTACTTTGCTTTTAAAGATATTGATTCCACATGCAAATGAGTTTGCTGAGTGCTGTATCTATACTATCTAATGTAACAGCATTTATGCTACTTGTGATTTTGTTTTAGGGTAGTTTATAGAAAAGTAACATCTTTGTGTGTTTGGAGTGACTTTCCCATAACAGGAAGGTCCCAGATTATACCTAGACAGTTAATATATCACTACTACTGAGGACCCCTTTGAAAACGAGTTGCTGCAACTCAAGGGAATATCCTCTATTGACATTTCAAATAAATACTTGCATAACAACCTTGCAATGTGCAATTTTCCTTTATTGACCAGGTCCAATTATCACTGATACAGCCCTTGTCCATGCAAGGTACACTAGCTAGCAAATCCATAGTCATCTGAGAAGAGAACTATAGCCAGAATGAGCTTAGCCCAGACAACTAATACTATTTTTCTCTGTCGCCATAAATGGTACACACCCTCTGACTAACCTCCAATTATAGCCACTGAACACGATCGTGGGACTACGGGTCTGCCACATCAAACATCCACAGCCATCCTTCCTCTTGGCATCTAATTACTGACACAAATCATCCAGAGATAATGCATTCCCATTTGCGATTAGCATATAATTGACGATAATGCCATATCTACCATGGGGGATGCAGAAGCTCTTACAAGATGTCTGCATTTGGCACAGATGAGTTGAATGGACTGTAACTATAAATCAGCAAGGGGTGGGTGGATGGGGTAATGTTCTCATCTCAGATGGGATTGTTGGCTTATATAACCCTGCAAAACACCAATGACGCAGTGAGCTCTCCTAGAACTATAATGAAGGAAATGTAATGAATGGAAGGTGTGACCTAAATTGGGATCATGGGAAACATACAGTAATGAATGGAAGGTGTGACTTAAGTTGGGATAATGTTAGAGGAGAAAACACACAAAAATAAATATCTTTTCAGACATTGTGTGGCCAATAATACTTAAACCAATGGAAAAGGATAAATGCTCAACTCCACCCACCCACAAGTAATATTGTTAGTACCTTTCAGCATTAATTGTAGAAGTATAGTGATAGGTGAAAGGTATTGTATTTCGTGTACTTTAGTACCGGTACTGGTCTGCTCTTTTAATGTTAAGTGCACTAAGTTTGCGTGAATGCAAAGTGCACTTTTCTCCTGTATCATACAGTATGCATTTAAGAGAGGCATGTAAAATCCAACTCTTCTTAAAAAGCAGGCCATGAAATCGCATGGAATACAATTTTAGAGTCCTTAAAAATAAGTATTGGCGCTACAGTATAGATTGCACTCGACTATCAATTTATCTCCATTAACAGCAGATGGACCCTCTTACTCCAAGGATCAGTGCATCCATCCTTTTCATCGTCTATATGTATGCTCCAACTCAGGTCCTCCGCCTCCGTGGCCTCTGGTAGATATGATACTACTCAGCTCTCCTCCTGTCCTCCCAAGACTGTCACTGCTGTAGCTCCATCTCACCACCTGCATACCTGTGTGTTCCGAACGAAAGATACAATATTTGTCTCAGAGGTCTGAGCAACGAAATTCTGTGCTGTTTTTTCAGTAATGTAAACATATTTTAAAAGTCAATTGATACACAGTTTACCACGAGGAACCCCCCCCCCCCCCCCCTTCGGTCAAACTGTCCACATGTAGGCTACACATGCAGGTTTAGTTCTTCTAAACATAGCTTTTTCTATGCGATTTTGGGGTTTCATCCACACGCAAGCACATATTTGCTACTGAAAATTGTATCGCCGTAAGATAAATAGTTTTTTGCTGCCACATCATAGTATGGACTATGGACCGTTCTTTTGCTTTTAATGTTATCTCCTTTGTTTACATCAGAATAATGGTGGACGTTTACACATGTATACATTAATATGTGCAGTTACTATTCCACCTTGAGGAGCAGACGTCACTAGTTTTATTCTGTAACAATGTAAAATTCTCTATTTCAGCATTTGGATAGTTTCCTCAGGTATCCCTGACACTGTTAGCTCTGCAGATCGTTTGACCATGCTGTATCAAAAGGTGCTGTTAAGCTTTTATCATTTTGTACAAATGCAAACCAGTATTGATTAGATCTAGAACAAGAAATAACTAATGTGAATGGATTGTTCAAAGCTTTGAGAAAGCATGAACTCCTCACAGCGGAAATCGAATGTACAACCTTTCTTCTCGCTTTCTCAATTTGTGTATTTTTTTGTAATTCTGTATCTCTACCCCCCCCCCCCCCCCCCCCCCTTGTATCTCTTACTTACTGTCTTGCCCTTTTCAGCGTCTTGAATAACAAAGAGCCGCTAACTCCAAATAGAATAATAAGGGAGATCGTCAGATACCAGATATTTAATAATTTATTGAACTTTTAACGCTAGGAGCAACAAATAACATGGCATTTCAACATAATCTTTAACACATCTAACGAGAGGTCATACCATCAGATTTAGCTCCCATGAGACCTATTGGCAGTTGTGCAAGCCTTATTATCCCTAGAGCAATGGTTCCCTGCAAACAGTGTGCTGCGTGACACAATTCCAGGCCACACATTATTGCAATATACAACTCTACAAAAGGCTGCAGGGGGAAACAGAGTTTGTGTGGAGTGCTCCCTATGGGCAGAAGTGAAAGCACCTTTTAAGGCACGCTATAGACGCCCCTCAACCTGCCATTCCAACTTGGACATTTTTGGAATGATTGCGACTGTAGGTCGCAGATTACTATGAAAACTGGCAAAACCCGGCAATCGTTCGGTCGGGCACGCCTCCATGCTTGCCAGTCCATTACACCTCGTGACGTCACGCCTACAATCCCTGTTATCTGCCGAGGACTTAATTAACTTCTTTTTTTCAATCCCTAGATAGCCATACATGGTTTGACATATTAGATCTGCATATGTGGAGCCGGCCAGCAACTCTATATCTTACCTCACTGACACTATATCTTACCTCCTGCTTCTCAACTGTGCCATATTAAGAATCAAACATTTAGTCCAAAAGGGATAGCACAAACAAAAAGTCCTTGCATCTTGTTTCAATTTAGGCCCTATGCAATCCATTCATAGACAAGTGAACTTGGAATTTATGTAGGCCTTATTATTTTGTAGTTGATGTTCCGCTAAAGTTGACAGTCACATTTTAATATGATGAGGTGATGTTAATTCAGTTGACCACATTCACATGTCCTGGGTTAATTGTGGTTGACTACGCTATATTATATGGGTTTGTAAGATGATGGTCTGTGTGTTAGCTTTCAGTACACTGTGAGCATGACTTCCATGCTACTGTAACAGCCACCTCAGCAGGTGTGGAAGTCCTGTCAGACCTTCACCAAGATTAAACCTTGGCACATTGTGTCCCTCTGCTGCCCATTTCGGCCTCCTCGTTATATAGCATTATATATGGGTTCATTCATAGCCCCAGGTTAACCCTGAGAACCTCCCACTGTTGCACACCACTCTCAGCTGGCACTTTAATGAGTGTAAACAAGCTAGTGGGGAAAGAAGTGACAGCACTGCAATTCCCGCATATGCAGCACAGCGTTACAGATAAAGACTAAGAAAATGTAGGCTACTGTAAGGTACAACAAGGGCATTTGGAGCTTGATGTTGTATTTGCACTTTTTCAGTCAAATTCTAATTTTGATCCTAATTCTTTGAAACTGATTTCCCCGCCCCTCTTGACAGTTGTTGTGACACACGACATATGGCAGTTTGTGTTTCTTTATATTTATTAGATTACTGTCAAGAATTTTATTTTGACTTTCACCTTCCATGACTGATGTTTCATCAAAAGAAACAAGGGGAACGAGGACCTGGAGGATAGGAAGAGACATGTCTTTTGTTCCATTTTTGCTTTAACCGTTTCATTCCTAACACGCCAGCACCGGTACCACATCACCTTGGTGAGAATCAGATTCCTTTTTACCTTTGTTAATTAGGGGCTCCAAGCAGCAAAGCTTGTTTTAGTTCTCATTATCATTTTCTCTGTTAAATGTGTAGGGCACATATGACACTCATTGACCTCAAAGTGGCAAAGTTTAAATTTTTACAATTTTCTTGAAATGGTCTAATTCCCTCAGTTTCTCAACAGCAAACTGCTGGACTAATTCTCCCAAAACATAGTCGGGATCATCTACAGACTTTACGGATCTAATCTATCTATGTATCTGTATCAGGGAGGAGTCAATACAATCCATACACAGCACGGACAGTAAATCTTGAGGCCTAGATGTATCCCTCCACTCTCTCATGGCACCATCACCAGACTGATTAGGGATGCTGTGGGGATCAGCAGTGTACTGGGTCATTACTCATAAAGGTTGGTAGTCTCAATATAGAATCAAAATTCTACGGAGTGGAAAAAGCTCTTGCCTCAATAAAAGAACATGGATTGCTTCTCTGAGTTGGTGGAAAGCCCATGGATCATTTTGTTTTAGATCGCCTCAAGTACTTTCAACCCCTCTTCGGGAGGTGCAATTTATTTTCTTGTGTCTCGGAACACTGACCAATGCATTGGCAAATGATTATGTCTGTCCGTCCGTATGTCCTTCCGTCTGTCCGGCCGTGTTCAGCTAATCTCCGGCACCGTTGGCCCGGCCGATGCCAAACTGCGCGCGCACACACACACACACACACACACACACACACACACACACACACACACACACACACACACACACACACACACACACACACACACACCTGGGTGCATGACTGACAACGATGAACCTCTGCCCCAAATTACCCAGAACGTCCTGTTATTATTGTTTTTTTATCCCACAATTTTGCAACCCATTTTTTCACCCAGTGTAAATTAATGTAACCCTGGGCTCTACACTCCCTCTGCCAACCTGGGGAGAGCAACGGACTGACCTCATGCTTCCTTCAATGGATGGTCGCACATTATTCCAACCAGTTCCTTTCCGCTCCATCAGGCGCCCCGGCTGGCCAGGGGGAGGCAGTTTAGAGACCAGGATTACTGCATGTTTTTTGTGAGGGTACGCTACGTACCCTAGAGGACACGGGGAGAAGAGGAGAGAACACGCCCCCGGCGTCCCCAGCAGGACTCACCCCAGGAGGACCTTCTAGCACCACCGTGCCCATGCAGAACGGCTTGTTATAGAGCCACCATGAAGCTTTATATTATTGTTGTTTGGAATTAAGCTGAGATAGCTGTTGAAATGAACTCCAGTAAAGAAAACAATATCTAACAATATCCACTATGTTGAAGGCACTCTAACATGAAATATTTAAGTTTGTCAGGGCAACTCACTGTTACTCACAATGTATTAGACTATTCCTTTTGGAACAAGCCTCATTGTATTTGATATGTTATAGCTCAAAAATTCTAGTTCTTCCTCACATGAGATGTTTTTCTTAGAGCCAATATCTCCTCTTCATTCTAAATGAATATGATCCTCTTTTCATTGACTACATACAGAATTTAGTAGCCTATTTCCTCTTCTCCAAAGAGCATCTGTTTTTGTCTTTCTTCTGACATAATTGCTGCTTGTCACAAAAGTAATATTGAAACTGAAAACTGAAACTGTCAGTCTTAACTCTAGTGAGGATAGGAATGCATATTTGTATGCCACTTTACAAGCAAGCAATCTTTCATTATCAGATTGATAACAAATGCAGACCATTTACCATAACCAATTACTTCCACTGCCATATCAGTTATTTAGGTAATTTTTGGGGTAGCTAAAGGTGTACAAGTGAATCACTAATGAAATGGGGGAAATCCATCTGGAAATAGATTACCCTGGAAGCTGGCAGAAATCCCATTAAATACCAATATCCCATGGCTGAGCCAAAGACAAGTTCCCGGGATGGTGAATATGCCTGCGGTAAAAAAATAAGTGACAACACAAATATTTAATTGTATTTTTTCTTTTTATTATTTTTTCACTTGGGGAAATTTTGATAGGTCGTTTTTGAGAACGAATAGGTATGCCGATGTTTGTTTTGGAAACATCTGTTTCAAAGATCAGAATCAAGGGCAATTGCCTTTAGATTTACTCATTGTTATTTCAAACCAGCTGTCTTTCCTCATATTGCAAAACACTATCCATCTTCAACCACTTATCCGTAGTCGGGTCGTGGGGGCAACAGCTCCATCTGAGTGCTCCAGACTTCCCTCTCCAGAGCAACATTAGTGACTTCCTCCTGGGGGATTCTGAGACATTCCAAGGCCAGTGAGTCGATGTGTTTCCTCCAACTGCGCCTTGGTCTGCCCCGGGGTCTCCTCCCAGTGGGACGTGCGTCGAGGACCTCCCTAGGTAGACACCCGAGAGGCATCCTAACCAGATGCCCGAACCACCTAAACTGGCTCCTTTCCAGGCGAAGGAAAACAAAGGCAAAACACGTGTGTGTGTGTGTGTGTGTGTGTGTGTGTGTGTGTGTGTGTGTGTGTGTGTGTGTGTGTGTGTGTGTGTGTGTGTGTGTGTGTGTGTGTGTGTGTGTGTGTGTGTGTGTGTGTGTGTGTGTGTGTGTGTGTGTGTGTGTGTGCGCTATTTAGCTGTGAGATTGAGAGCACATTCAGTGAAGCCGTAAATTGACAGTTATAGGAACATTAAACATCTTCACCTGGCCTCAGTCTACTCGGGGACAACTGGGAGATGCCAAGTGTCGAGGAACATTTGGAGAGATGTGACGCCACGTTCCATATACGTACTGAACTGTCTCGGGTTGGCTCATTTCCGTCTCATTTTGCGCTATCACATCTATCTACTCATCTCCTGTCTCCTGTACATTGTGCCCTGTCACAAAAACCAATAAAATACTTGAGAAGGGAGTAGGGAGAGGAAACACGCATGCGTGCACACGCACACGCACGCAACTAGGACATCAACGTAGGATGGCAATGAAAAAGCTGCATATAGTCCGAAAATTACAGATCTACGTAGTACAAGCTTATACACTTATACAGTGTGTCACGCTTGGCTATTTTGGCTATTTTTCAGTAAAATAGGGAAAACCTGTCTAATCCTAAATTCCTAACCCCAAACTGAATATTTTCCTGATTGTAAACTATCTACTACTACCATATTTTTGAGGGGTGCCAGCCCCTCCAATGCATGGTTTTTAGAAATGTGGCATGCAGCCCAGTCTATGGACTTTCAATGTTTGTTTAGAGCCTAATAAAATAAACGGGCACTAGCCAAGTCTATGGACTTTAATGTTTGTTTGAGGCAGTAAATGAGAGATAGAGAGAGAGAGAGAGAGGAATACAAACCATTGTGTGTACACTGTTTATCAAAAGGATAAAGCCAACGACTCCTATATGGATGTATATTGTATATGTATATGTATATGTATAACTCTAAAATGCACAATCTTTTTAAAGTTTCACAAGATAGTATTACCCAAAGTCTTAATGTAACACCTAATGTTTACACCTTTATTTAATTTCTATTTATATCCAATATTTATTTGTAAATACATTGTTTTATTTTGATTGTCTTGTTCCACTTCGGCAATGTAAACAGACATTTCCTTTGAATTGGGGGGGGGGGGGAGGGAGGGAGGGAGGGAGGGAGAGAGGGAGAGAGAGAGAGAGAGAGAGAGAGAGAGAGAGAGATGTCATGAGCAGAAATGTGAGCAGAATGCTTAGGAATGCTTGTCCAGCTTCCTGTAGTTATGCCATCTGTGTGCATATTCTGGTTCTATGCGCAATATACAACATGATGGAAATCTCAATACCTTACAATTCAATGTGAAAAAAGTTAGTTTTTCTTTTATTACATGACTAATATGTACACCATATCTTTTTTTTTTTAAAGATATTTTTTTGCGGCTTACGCCTTTTTATTGATTTTTGAAGGGACAGACAGTAGGCTGACAGGAAACGGGAGAGAGATGGGGGGATGACATGCAGTAAAGGCCGTGTCGGGCTCGGGAGTCGAACCCGCGGCACACTGCGACTGGATTACCAGTCAGGTGCCCAGACCGTTACGCCACGGCCTGGGCATGTACACCATATCTGCCATGATTATTTATTTCTGAGAGAGAGAGAGAGGGGTCCTTTATCTTATTCATAACAAGATAATGCAGGAATAATGCACGAAATGCAGGAACTAATTCATGTTTTCCTTTCATAATGGAGGTAGATCATAATGTCATGAGCTAATTTACTTGATCAAGTGTTTTGGAACCTGCAGCTACTGTAGAACAACCTGGCTACTGACTCTGCTTTTCTGCATTTCTGCTTGAAATGCATCTTTGGAAAAATATAAATAAATAAAACAAATGAATAATTTGCTACACCAACATTAATTAAAGTCATAGCTACATTGAGAAATATAAAAATATAATATGTCACATGACCCTGGGTTAATTTTAACATTTTATTTTGGCTCATTTATCGACAACATTTTACTATGATTTTACTATGTGTCATGTTTCTTCAGTCTGAAATCTATTATTCACAGCTGTGCTCCATATTGTTTTGAGTAATTCATGTAATCTCTAGCCAGATCCCTATCCCAGAATTAATTTAATTTGAATATCTGATCTGTGAGAAAACTCTCCCTTTGTTTGTATGGGAGCCCGATTGTCCGGCTGTAAGACGAAGTTCATATAGTATTGCTTCATACACAAGAAAGAGCTGTCCATAACAAAAACAAAAATGCTGTCACTTAACTACTAGCATTTGCTGAATCTTCTATATACAAATAAACACAAAATCTCATCCAAACATCAAAGCTATCTGCCCGACAGATGCCGCTTCAATAGCACTGAATACAAATAACAAGGTCTGAATTATGTTTTGTTCTTTATATCTCACAATTCTCCGTTTTTGTCTTGTACTTAGTTTTAACCTGATATCTCAGAATCAAGTTTTTCTGACCACCAAAGTAGCTTAAACACTACATCAAATTATGATTATGCAGTACATATTCACACACCAAGAGCGGAGGCAACTGCTCATCGGGAGCAGTTAGGCTTTAGTTTTTTGCTCAAGGACACTTTGACGCTAGGAGGGGGATCAAACCGCAATCCTTCCGGATCCCGGACAGCAGTAGCCTACCTATACAACTATACAGCTCCTGAGCCACTACTGCTGGCCACATCCTACTGTATGTCAAAAGTTAGGCCTACTCAAGTAAAAGTACAGTAAAAGTATTGGCATCAATAGTCACGGTACCAAACAAATAAATAATATAAATAAATAAACCAAATAAACAGGTTTACGAACATGGTGGACTTTTGTTTGGGAAGCGAACAGGGAACTGAATTGTGAGGTTGACAGAAGGAAGATGGATGAACAACTCTTAAAAGTGAACGTCATGTACTACATTTCCACACTCAGTTTAAATATGCTTATCTGAATGTGCCAACAACACATTGCTCACCACGTTTGTGTAAACTGAAAAACTTTTAGTGTTTGAATGCATGACTTAGCCATTTGGTGTATTCACACAGAGACCATTCAATCTGAAAGCACAAGCTCAGTAATTTTCCCCTCTACAAACACATTTCAACCATTAAGTACTTAATTGGTATTACACTGCAGGGATCTATCTAATTTCCAAGGGATGTGGGATTGTGGGGGCGTGTCAGTGATGAGCATGTAAAACAGTGGGATTGTTAAAACCTGATTGTTGACAAACGTTTTACCTGGTGATTTAGGGTTGGCTGGTGCTGGTGTTTGATATTTCAGTATTTTGAGGGGGATAAGGGGGTGCCATCGCCATTGTTAGCTTAATGACCAAAAATGCATACCCCTTGTAAAAGGTAATTATTCCGAAAAAAGAAAAGAAAAAACACATCTTAGCTAGCCAGCTCCAGGCAAGAGATGTGAAAACAAACTAAATGATAAATGATAAGATTTGAAACGCTTATACTATGCTCATAAAGGTTTTTACAGGGAACATTTAAACCTTTTCTTTATTCATAGATTCCATTCCCTTCGCTGGTTATCTCAGGGGTGTGAATACTGTATGTCATGTTTATTTTCAGTAATGTTCAAGTTTCTGGTTACCTATAACTACCCATATTAGGCCCCATAGAATGTTCTCATCTCTATTCTTCTACAATGCTCATTGTGTGTCCTTCAAAGATGACAAAAATTTCAATGTCATCTCATTAAAATGCCCCTGCTTGTACTGTGCTCGCAACCTACCTGAATAAACTGTATGAAGTCATTCATTATATTACTTTAACACACACTTATAAAAACACAAACATATCATTGGAAGAAGAAAGATAACTACATAATAATGTCCTTTGGCAGGTGGATGTTTGTTAATGGTGTGGGCCCACACCCCCGGGGTGATCCCCTACTGTAGAGCAAGTACAGTGTAGCAATGTACACACTACACATAAAGGACAGACAGACAGACGGACAGAACTTCAACAGGGTAAATTCAGTTGCCAATGGCATGCAGTGCAGCAGTAAGAAGCAGGACGCATGGAAGAAACATGGAAGACAAGAAAGGAACAGTGCCAATACAGCCCCAGTTAGCCTACATTATGAAGTAAATCAAGCGTTGCGATAGTTCAGAGAGGCACGGCACACATACAAGTTCAGTCTAGGTCAGAGATGTCAAACTCAAATACACAGTGGGCCAAAATAAAGAAATTGGTACAAGTCGAGGGCCGGACTGTGTTTCAACACACGGGACATTTTTGGGGAGAGGGGTAGCTGAAAGTTGACCACAAGTGATTTACTTTCACTGCTGATCAATAGTGGAGAGAAGACGCATGCTTGCGCTTGCGGGCCCTCGATACACGTGTGACAATCATAGACTGTAAAAAATATGGACAAAGCGTTCGCCGGGTCTAACATGGACGTAAAATGAAGTCTGTTATTCCTGCACTGTAAATCGCCATCTTTCTAGATCCGTTTGGTACCAGCTGGCCATTGGCTGGCTCCGTTTTGGACCAGCTGGCCATTGGCTGCCCAGACAACGAGGCGGGACTTCCCCCCTTCTTCTCCGTTGGTTTTTATTTTGACTCGAGTGGGAGGGGAATCCCGATCATAGACTGTAACGGTAGCCACGCCCCTCAGAACATACGCGATGTTTTTTTTTCTTTATGGTCATTTTTTTAATTAATGGGACCATAATTTTCCAAAAAGAATATTAGAAATGAGACTTTAAACTAGTGACTGGAAGAAGAAAGTATTCATGACCATGTTTATTAAGGTAATACAGTCTAGGTGAAGTTGGGCCAAAATACATGGGCCTCTATGGAGCTATGGGGCTTTTTGGGTCCAGTCCAGCGCCACAACAGGCCATTATATGAACTACCGATTTCAAATGAGGCTTCACGAAATATCTGGCTGACTGCCCCCCTGGTGACAATGCACTCGCAGTGCATTGTGGGACTTGTAGTATTATGGTGGTCCGTGCAATATACCAGAGGGCCAGTTCTAATACTAATTAAATATCATCCTGCGGGCCAAAGATAATTCATTCACAGGCCTGATTTGGCCCCCGGGCCTTGAGTTTGACATATATGGTCTAGGTGGTCTATTTAAGCAGATCACTGTTCACTGTTACTGTATACTGCATGCTCAGGATTTGGTTCACAGCACCATTCCTTCAGCCTCTCTGTGATCAAACTCCCTCTACCTCTCTGTGGCATTTAGTTTTTCCCCCACAATGTTAAATGTATGATTGTGTGGATTGTATGATTTATCTGCGATTATGTGTACCTTTATTTTTATGCAGTATAGCTCTGTATTTCAGGCTCTGCTGAATCTCAGAATTTGTGTCTAGCTTGCACAGATAATCTGTAGCATCACAGGAGCGGAGTTACACCGCCAAACTGAACGCAATATCATAATGGTCAATTTTGTCCTGTCGATCCCTGCACTCACACTGACACTGACAAAAGGACACTGACAGTTGGAGTAAAAGATGTGGAAGTAAACACATACTGTATCTCACCTCTATCCATGTAGTCTACTTGCCAGCCCATAGAGCCCTATTGTGAAACCGGACATTTTGAGTACCCTACCTAAAGTTTTATGTTAGAAATGTTGAATATGGGTCCCCAGCATTTAGAAACTGCCGGATGCTAACTTGCATATGTTGGGCAATTTTCATAATTGGCATAATAAGCTGGGGTATAATATAAGGCAACATTTTCATAATGTAATTATTATGCTTTAAGTAGCATGGGACGGGTCAAACTAGGGAGTTTTCATGATTCTGAATCCATTGCAAGCATTCAGCTAAAAACGGCAATGGCCAAATTTAGCCCAACATATTTTTGTTTTTTTGTATCTATCCAGCTCTCTAATAAACAGAAAATACATTTTCAGCCATGCAGGTGACACAATTTCAGCCAATCTGGAGAGAGTACACATTTATCAGCTTAATTTTGTTTTATTTCCTGTGTCATCACTTCCAACTTCACTTGTTTAATCTGTATCCTGACTGTGTTCTCTATCCTGATTGGATGAATTGGTACCCAACCTAAAACGCATCTTCTGTTTAGAGAGCTGGAGGGAGATGGAGACTGCTGTTGCTGAACAAACACTCTATATATCAACGAGTAGTATCAGAATATAGAGCTATATAAATTATTTCATGTATTTTAATTTTTAAAGATGATTCCCCCCCCCCCACCTATAACATGATCAGCAGGTATTATGATTATACTAGGAGGAAGATTTCTTTAAAAAAGTGTACATAAAGTGTAAAATGGTGTTATTTCGATTGGGCCTTTTGACTGGAAGGCTTTCAGCTTTCAGGAAGAAACCAAAAATATACAGGGAAGACATATTTGAATAATTATTATAACCACACCTGGAGGTCTTTACAGAAATGTTACTCCATAGACATAAAAAGCAAAACAGAAAAAGTACAAAAATTACTGCACTCCATCTTTAACAAAAGGAAATCACTTTATACGCTACTTTGCTGCGGACCACTGTCTGAAAACTAACATCCGCTTTCAGAGAACAGAGGGTGGCGCTGTTCACGCTCGTGAGGTTCAGTGGCATCTATCCTAGTGATGATTTCACGCTGTCCCACTTTCACAGATGGCCTTAATCTCTGCCCTTAGCTGAGACAGATTAATCCCGACAGTGCTGACATTATCTCCTGTTCTACACTGTGACACTGAGCACAGGAGGCACCCCTCCCCCGATCCACACTTCTCTTAAGTGCACACATCACCACGGATACTACTACTGTAAACGGAAATACAGAAGTGTATTTTAGCGTAGGGTATTTAACTTTTAAGTTAATTTAGGGGGCATTTTTAATCCTTAGTTCATTGAGAGAGACAGGAAATAGCAGGAGAGGGAAAGAGGGGGAAGGACAAAGGGCCTCGGGTCGGAAACGAACCTGGGACCGCAGTCAGTGGTAGACAAAGTAGTACTGAACCAACGTATTTTCATCGTTTGTGTGTATGTGTGTGTGCACGCGCGAGCATGCGTGTGTGTGTGTGTGTGTGTGTGTGTGTGTGTGTGTGTGTGTGTGTGTGTGTGTGTGTGTGTGTGTGTGTGTGTGTGTGTGTGTGTGTGTGTGTGTGTGTGTGTGTGTGTGTGTGTGTGTGTGTGTGTGTGTGTGTGTGTGTGTGTGTGTGTGTGTGTGTGTGCGCGCGCGAGCATGCGTGTGCGTGTGTGTGTGTGTGTGCGCGTGTGTGCGCGAGTACACGTGCGCGTGCGTGTGGCGTGTGTGTGTACATGAGCAATATCAGTATTGTAGTGTGTAGACTACTTTTTGTTGTATTACAGTACGTTAATCATAACGCAAACATATCAGTGGCTCAGGAGGTATAGCGGCTGCTTGGGAATTGGAAGATTCCCGGTTATACCCCGCTGTTACTGTCGAAGTGTCCTTGAGCAAGACACTGCGACACTGATGATGAGGTTGGCGCCTTTCATGGTTTCCTTCCCCATCAGTGTAATGACAATGGACATTGTAAAGTGTTTAATATAAAAAATGCATCATCTCCCATTTCACATTTCATCAGGAAAGCTCCAACTTAAATTGGAATTTACATATTGTGCACTGCATATACAGTACGTAATATCGTTTCGCCAAATAGTGGATGGAAATCATTTTATGGCCAGTGCTCGTAGGTACCTCTTGCGCACAAGGGCTACCCCTGCTTGAGTAATGGCAGTTATTCATATAAACCACACAAATGTGTCAGATGCCTGTAATAAATGTGAATTTATGTTTGGGATGAATTTATGACCTTTTCCTCCTCTTCGCCACTCTAATTCATTGAACTGTGCGTTCTGAGTATGTCACCACATGCAAAAAATCTTGTCAAGCCAGCTGATTAAAGATATTGGACAGTAAATGTTTACCACCCTGTGTGACTTGCATTGGCAGAGTCATCGTTGAAAACAAGGGGCCTGAGGGAGGGTATCGCTGCTGCACTCTGACGAACGCACACCATTAATTATCTTTATAATTTATAAGCCAGGAGCTGTTTGATGTACCGTGACAGATTATTATAATAAAGATGGAGCTCACAGTGCAGCACTGCTACTGTATTGGAAAGCTGTGCATTTGAATTCAAGAACGAAGGCTCCTGTTTGTAATGTGGCAAACTTCGAAGCAAGCGTCAGGAACTTTTAAATAATAGACAAATCGCTGTCATCATAGAGCTTATTTCCGTCAATCTGTTGCATATTAATACACCGACAAAGTTTGATATACAAGGCCGCAGATACACATAACAGAGTGTGGGGGAAAAAAGGTGAGACCAAAATGAATCAGGCAGATTTGATTCAATACATGCACAAAGATTTGACTCAGTGAGGGTGGTGACGGTACAACGACTACAGTATGACAGGACATAAAACTATAGGAAGGACAGGCATACTGTAAGGGTAAAATGGAAAATGTGCCTTTAGCGCCTTTCTCCAAAGTGCTTGATAATGTGCATACATTTGTCGTAGAAATCAAGATGTAAACATTTAATAATACCCTTAAATTACAGTCTGAGATTATCTCATCTGTCACACCCCTGTGGTGCTGTTTGTTTTACTCTTGTTACTGTCCCATTTGTTGAACTGGCTCAAGTCTTGAGGCTATGTTGGGGGTTGGCTCTTGTGGGAGTGAAAGCTATAAAGGCTGTGACCCTATGTGACTCTGGGAGTCAGACTGGGCATGAACAGTTCTCATGTAAGTCTTGTCTCCTTACTCGAGTAAAATCCTTATACTTCCAAACTCTGAATTCTTGTGTTGCCTCATTATTATTTATTGTCCTTTTGAGCATGTGTCCTACAGACTGCCTAAGCACATTCACCCATTAATATACACACATCCACGCAGTTATGCAATATCCATTGTACTTGTCAGAGTAGGTACCTTCTGTACCCATTTTTCTGTATCCCTTTTATGTCCCTAGATTTCTGTATGTGTCTGTATACGTCCATACAGTGGAGCGTTCTCGAATATGGAATCTAGGCCGCCGCCAGTCATCATAGCCTGCCCCAGCCTGTGTGATTTCTGGTATAGAGGGGCGTGTGCCGGCTATTGGTTCACCGATCTGATAGTGTGGTACGCGGCGTCAAAAAAACAGCTCCCGTAGGACTTTTGTGCTAGATCTTGGTTCTATAGAGTCCAAACTATGAGAAAATGATGGGGTTCAAATTTTCCCGACCCCCACCCCGTTTCTGGTGGGGGTCATCTATTTGGGACCTCCCAGAACAGTATGCCAGCCAGTTAATGTCCGATTTTCATAATATTAGAATTGTTTTGTACAGAATAACGTCAAATTAGATCATAAATAAAGCATACAAGTATTTGTAGCTGGGCTCTGATATAAAAAAAATAGTAGTAGCCAATACCAGGGGTCTTCCACAGGGGGCCCATGACCCCTAGGGGGTCCTCAGAGTTACTATACAGGGGCCCACCAAATCATTGTGGGATAGGAACTTTTATTATTTTTTTACATTAAACCACTTGAACCATAGCATCCCTTTTCCAAGGAGAACTTTACAATAGCTGATCTACAAGGTTGTAGTTTGAGTTTGTAGATCAGCTATTTTCAAAGTAAGGTGCCTCAGACCCAAGTGTAGCAAATATTGCTGCTAAATAAAGATCAGCCAAGATCAGCCAGGCTGCTGCTGTCTTTCTCTTTGTCTTTCTGTTGTCGGTCAGGTGACTGGGAGGGCTACTTGTCATCCTTAGAGGAACTCATCAAGTATTTCTTTGCTCGTGATCTCCTTAAATATGCTCGACTGATGCCAGTCTATCTTGCCCAAATGAACGCTCTTGAACAGGATGACCCAGAAACATGGAACGCACTGAAGTCAGGTGAATTTGTTGTGGCAAAGTCAGAGATACCGTTCACTCATCTCTTCACAGATCAAGCCCTTGAGCAGGAAATCAAGAAGCTAAAGGGACATGGTGGCATTGGTGGGATGGTTGGAATCAGTAGAGATGAAGCAGCTCTGGACCGACTAGTCACTACCACACCTCATCTTTCTGGTCTAGTGAATCAGTACCTCAACATCTTCCCAAAAGCTTCCAGGTCTTCAAGGAAAGAACATTATCAGCTCTCAGGAGAGATTTCATTGAGGTCAAGCGAAAATGCTCTCAAGCAATGTAAATTGATTGAGTTGCACTGTGGAGGCAATCTGTTCAAAGAGAACACACCATTGAAGAGTCTGGTTTCATCAGCGCTTGTGTCAGATGGGGCAAAAAATTACATTCTTCCTGGGCCTACACAATTTCCCTGGGCCTACACAATTTTTCTGGTGCTGACTGGGGAGGAAAATTAGTTGGAATCTCCAAGAAGACATGGGTCAATGCCTACTTGAGGCTTGATGATGATGATCCTGCAATTAACTGCTTCAAGGACCTTGGAATGGGTTCCATTCCACCTGAGCTTGTTAACGGCAAGCTTCCATCACCATTGGAGTCATTGGAGCATGGAGGTCCAACAACCTTGCCATTACTAGATGGGAACTATTTCGGTCAAAGAACTTGAGGGTGAGATGCTACCTCCAACTCGTGCTGCACGGCTACCACATATCCTCTGTGCCAACTACGTCACAATGCCGGATAAGTCATTCATACCTGGCAAATTGCCCTGAGCTTCCACCAATCGAACAAAATGGATGGAATTCAGATAGTGGAGGGTATGTTCCAGTCAGGTGTCTTGCCCTCCCTGCTCCAAAGGCAGTACTTGAGCTCATCAAATGTGGTTGCAAAGCAGGTTGCAAGGGACGGTGCAGCTGTTTAAACAATAACCTGCCTTGCACTCCTCTCTGCAAATGCTATGGTGGAGACTGTGTCAACACTATTAGGGAGGACATTCAAGATGATGATGACGAAGATGAATAGATCCTACAAATAATGTATTGTAGGCATAATTTACCATGGGCTCTTTAAGAGGATAGGTGTGTGTGTGTGTGTGTGTGTGTGTCTTTGTGTGTTAGTGTGAGTGCAGTGTGTGAAATAAATGGACACGTTCTGCGTGCCCAAAGTGAGAAGTTGCAATACCTTTATTCCCTGCAGTGTCAACAATAATGGTAGAATACTAATGAACTATCAAAGTACTTTACATAAACGCAAGATATTCTAATACTATTCGAAATACTTGCAAATCACATATATGGGTGCAAGAATAGGGGCAAAACTAGTCCCTGATCCCCTGTGGAAGACCCCTGTTATTAACTGCTACTAATTTTTGTAATCAGTGCCCAGCTACAAAAACTTTTAATGCTTAAATTATTATCTAATTTGACATTGTTCTGGATCAGGAGCAGAGCGAGGAATGTAATGAGAACTTATAGGCCCAGAGGTCAGTCCGGGAGGTCCCAGGTGAAGAAACACCCCTACCAAAAGTCAAAAAAGATTCTTCTGACCACTTTAAAAGTTTAAGAAATCAACTCAGAATATTAAAAAACCTATAAAACAACCCTAATATTATGAAAATCGGACATTAATTGTCTGGCATACTATTATGGGAGGTCCCAAAAGATATGACCCCCCAAATAAGGGGTGGGGGTCGGGGAAATTTGAACCCCATCATTTTCTGACAGTTTGGTCCCTATGAAAGCCAAAAAAGCAAAAAAATCACTTTTAGCAAAAAAATCCTACGGACATACACCTCGTACCACACTATGAGTACCCTCTGGTCCTCATGTCAAGTCTGAGACTGGTCGGCCCATATCCGCCTATCCAACTGGCTCTCCCTCAAATGGGGACCAGCCTGTATACTCGGAAACGATGCAAGTCGGGGATGATGCAAGTTGGAAATGCATGCCCCACCCAGTTATGCAATACCTTCTGTTGTATTCGTTTGTCTGTCCCTTTTATGCCCATATATGGAGTTCTGTGTATCAGTGGTTCTGGACAACCGTCCCCGAAGGAGGGTTAGCAGTTAGAAGGATCTGTCTTTAAAGATCTGTTAGTCACTCACTGCATTTGCTTCACAGTAAAATGTGTACAAATGAAATGGGTATTTCGTTCAAATGGATAAAGTAACGCAGAGGATTTTATTGTGTGCTCTCGAAAAACACAGTCCATGAAATCTCCATAACCGGTCAGGAGGAGAACCCTTGTGGGAATCTATTGTGGCTGTCGTTGTCCTGCACGGTCTCTGATGAGTGATGGCATCTCAGCCGCGGTGACACATATCCTGTCATATCCCATGCTTTATACTGTAGATGGCCCATGTACAGTAGCTTGGTGAACATCAAGGCTGATACCCGATCAATCGATAACTTGTGCTAGTGGGTGATCTCCATACCTACATATGGCTGCCACATTGTGTGTGTGTGTGTGTGTGTGTGTGTGTGTGTGTGTGTGTGTGTGTGTGTGTGTGTGTGTGTGTGTGTGTGTGTGTGTGTGTGTGTGTGTGTGTGTGTGTGTGTGTGTGTGTGTGTGTGTGGGAGTGGAGGAAAAAGGGACAAAGGGTAGAGCTTACACAAAAAAAAAAAACATTTTTCTGACAGGAGTGCGACAGTGCGTGCGTGCGTGTGAGAGAGAGTCGGTGAGTGCATCAATGCCTCTGCATCTGGTGCCTCTATACTTAGAGCCTGAATGTAACCTGCTCATATGTGAATTCATTGTTTGAATGTGGTCAGTATGTTTTAACCTAAACTAACACTTAATGTTGGTTTTAACTACACTGGTTTTAAGTAGCCGACAGCCGACAGTCTTTTATCACACGTGTGAAATCCATGTGGAACGCACTTTGTTTATTATACCCAGGGTGTCACAATGCCTCGTGCTGGCCCTGTAGGCAAAGTTATTACATTCATTTCTGAATAATTGAAAGCCAATACCATAGGCAAAATGTACACAAAGAACATTTATTTGTAACACAAGAGACAATAGATAACAATATCATGTACTGTACATTATAATGTCCTCTTCGTTCGTTCATCGCTAGCTGTCTCAAGGTTTTCTGCTATGTGAATACTTTGTGTAAAAAGAGAAAAGACATATATATGTAAAATATATCCCACATTATACTGTCTTTTAAAATAGCCTAACCTTTTGACTTCACTCACAGTTCTCTCTGGGTATTATCTCCTTTATGATGTCATGCTCTATGCATTGCCTTCTCTGAGTCTCTCAACTCATTTCAAAATGGCTTATTTGATGATTGGTGAACTTTACTTTTGCAAGACAGTCCATCTCTCCTTGGCTCTGTTTTTCCCAGCTAGCTCACAATGTAAAAGGTCACAAACGTTTACTGTACCATTTATCCACTTGTTTTCTGCGTTGACTGCATATTAACTATAGGGCTCTTTTCCTTGTTTGTGAGCATAGAATGGTCTCATATTTTATTTTATTCAAAGCATGTGAAAGGAATATTTAAGGATTTATTTCCTTGGCCTCTGGCAACATGTACAAGCCATTTGGTGCTGATTGCCCCAGTAGTCTGTGAGATTAGATGTGGACATATAGATGGAAACTCAAACGCTACTAGACGGCTCGTGCCTTAATAGCCATGCCGTAGAAAAACGACTGAAAATAAATAAACGAAAACATTCTACAATTGTGGGAGCGGTCCTCCTGCATAACCCGTGCCCACTGCACCTCGGTTTTTACAAAACGGTGTGTTTCTTGTGTGTTGGGTGTGTTTCCAATATTTGCACTATTCCCAGGTGCTATAGGTTTTGGAATCAGTTGCAAGAAAGATAGACTTTGGGGAGTTCTATGTACATTAATTCATTTCACCCCATTATATTCAAATCTATATTATTACTTTTGTAGACGATGGAGCACAAATCAATAACTGTTCATCAATTTAACTGTTACAATTACCTAGGTCCTAGGAGTTGAACTGAATAAAGGAAAATAATAACATGCTGGAAAATATGCAAATTGGATCGGATAATTAATAGTTTCAATTTCAGTTGTACTTTTAATCTACAAGTCCATTAACCTGCATACAGTGGCCAAAATGTTACTCTTTAAATTAAAATGTATTACAACATCTTATTGTAAATGGAAAATATATCTGGATCAAGATTATTCGATGTCTTCAAAGATTATGAGCCAAGTCACTTAGCCTCATGTTCTCTCAAAGTGATCTGTGACTTGGTCAGTTCATTTCATGTTTTATGAGATGTGCTTACTATACTAATGAACTTGTAATGCCTTATGATGTACCTATAATGTTCTAGTAAAGCACTTAAAATATGTAACCCTGGTCTTGTAAGCTCATCAAACGAAATTACTATAAGAGTGCTCTAACTGTATTGTTATGGTGTATTTGTGAAACATCTCTTTGGTGGTGTATATGGATTTGGAAGACGAACCCGAGGTCAATCGCCAATTGCTGTCAACACCAAGAGATCTACTCTATATCTGTTCCTAGATGCTGCTGTGGCCAAACATCGACAATCTATGGCTTTCCATCAATTTAAAACCCACTGGAAGAAGGGGTGAAGGGCACATGAACAACTTTGTGATCTCTATTATATCTATCAAGCCATAAAGTGTAGATTTAAAAACATCCCTCACTGGCTGTAGGCCCCAGTAATGAAGACACTTATCCCCCGGAGGAGCTTCCATCTTTGCTATCCTGTCGGAGAGCACCTCACAAGCACAGTTCCTGAAGGACGCTTCAATCTCCCCCCACTCCTCCATCTCCCCCCAACCATCTCCTGGCCGCACGGCCATTCCTGTCACTGGACTGAGAGATAACCAGCTTTACCAATCCTGTCCTTTATGTGAATGTCAAGACTATCCGTGCAGGGGCCATGACACATCAGTGTGAGACACTGTTATCCGCAAATAACCCTGCTTCAGCAGTTAACTGCCTCATAGAGGAGGCGCTTACAGACTCCTCAGCTGCTCAAGCTAGTAAGGAGGGCACAAAAGAGACTGTGTATTTTGCTGTACGAGGGGTGTAGGGGCGGGGTTGGAGTTGATGTAACACTCTGCCAGTGAAGGATCATTTGTATTAGCTTTATTTCAGTAACTAAAGTCTATTCACCGTAAAGGCTCCCTGGAAGTTTAAGCATGTCATCATCTGTTCAACATGCCAAAGAGAGTGTGAGAGAAACTGAGAGAGTGATAGACTGAAAGGAGGAGAAAAGAGATACCCCACCACTCATCTTTCACAGCTCTTATCAAACTCTGGTGGCCGCGGGTGCTGTCACAGGTCAATTCAACACATTCCTGCATGCCAGCCACTGAATGAGCCAGTGATACCAATGATAATGATGACAGTCTTCAATAGATCTAATTATAATGACCTAACCTGTTACATAATCTGCTGCCAAAATTAGCATGGGAAATTACTTTTGATACATGTTCAATTTCACTGCCATTCATGTAGACTATGATTTGGATAGAATACATTAATTCATGGGGGCTACCCAATAGTCTGACGGCCCATTTTCCTGGCGTCCCAATAGTCTGAAGAATGTTAGGTTAGTGTAAGGTTAGAGTTAGGCTTAGTTAAAATGCTCTTGAATGTTGTACAGTAGAATCAAATTGATACTTAATTGTACGAGAAAGTATACACGCACGCACACGCACGCACACACACACACACACACACACACACACACACACACACACACACACACACACACACACACACACACACACACACACACACACACACACACACACACACACTACGTCTACACAACATGATACAACACGTTGTGAGCTTTCTTTTGTATATTAAAAATGTCGACATGCCCAAAATAAGTGTGCCTCCTAATCGCTACACCTGTAAATTGCATGGGATTTTGATTGAAGTAAAAAAAAAAAAAGGGAACATAATAGTACAGAATAATGATGGTGATACTCCATGAGAGCCATTTGGAAAGGGTATAATATATTCATGTTGGGGTGGTAAAATTCCCCTGAGCTGGACTGACCCCTTTTGTATAGCAATAAATATTTTAACATTATGGAACCAAATGGTCATCTTGAAGCTGTGACTGAAATCCAAATCTACCTAACATTCAGTCCCCCCACGCATTCAAATATTATTACTAGTAAGGCATTTGGTTAAATGTATGGGATTTGAGTCTAAGATAAATGGCAATAACTTATTTCAGAATCATTGTTGCTTGTGCATGATCACACCTGTTAAACACCATTAAGCACACGCGCACGCAAGCACGCACAACATTAAATTAATGAATCCCATTTATGATTTCAGCTGAAGTGAAGTATTCACTCACGCTAATCCATATCTCACCCACCTATCTTTTCCACAGAGAGGCACACAAATTGAGCAATCTATTTGCCCATATGGTCTGCACGTGCACCTCCCATTGACGTTGAAGAAATACATTTGCATCAGTAGCATGCACCTTAAGACTGAGTGAGAACTCCTATGGTCAAAAAACAAACAACCCAAAATTAAAGCTATATCACACAGATCTTACGTCTCTGCAGGACGCACACATTAATATTCAACAGAGCCTCTGTAAAGCTGTTCTGTGTGAGTGGGAGTACAGGTGGATGAAAGAGTGAAAGAGTAGCAGGATTGTCTCCAGGGCTGTGTGCCCGCACCCTCAATATCAACACTGCCTCGGGGCAAAACCACTGAGCTCTACTGACTTAACCCATTTAGACCTAAGTTCGATTCTACAAATATCGTCTAAAACATGACAGTTTTTCTGAAAAACCTATGTTTCTATGTCAGTGATGCTCAAACTATTTCATTTCAAGGACCCCCAATATCATATGTATTATGTTGTTCCAGGGACGCCCCAAAAGCAAAGATTTTAGTTAAAAATGTTGGCTCTGAAAGAATATATATTCAAAGATTTGCACCACATTTTCACGACTTTTCAAAAATAGCAGATCTACAAGCTCGGTGGCGCGCTACGAGCTTGTAGATCTGCTATTTTTTTATAGCTATAGCATGACATAATGCTTGAAACACCAAAAGGGGTTCCCGCCCAGAATAGCTTAAGGCGTGCAGAGGAAGCTGAAAGGCACTGAGTAAATACTCAAGGTTAAGTTTCATCTCACAAATAGGTCATAGCTATACTGTAGGAGCCCCTACTGTGTCGCTCCCGTCCTGCATTGACACTGTGTCGTGGCATCACCTCACTTCTGAGAGGAATTCACTGTAATCCTCCCCCGGTGTTCCACCATCAGAATGTGCATGTACAGAGAATGAGATAAAGCGGCAGTATAGTCACGACCCAAAATTGAAAAAAGAAAAAAAAAAAACTTTAGAAATGGCACAGTATGCATTTTTGAGGAAGTACGTAATGTTTATATACGATTTTTATGTGCTGAATCCATTTCTGCTGTGCAGAGTGGGAGTGCTATGAGTCACTGTTTTGACGTAAATTGAGTAATTAGCAAAATGAGTGAATGTAATATCACTCAAACCCAAAGAAACGGATACAAATGGTTTGCAAAAAATCTGGAAAATGTAACTGTGTTGAAAAGTGTAATTTTTATGATGGCCTCCAATTTGGCTGAGAGGAGCTTAAATGGCTATATCTACAGTATATAAAACCTAGAAAGGTGGTTTTGGTGTCTAACCCTAGGTTTTGGGGCTCAGGGAATGCGACTGAATCATTGAAATTACCATCAGTTATTCATTCATTGCCAAATCCAAGATGGCATCTATCCCAACGTGATGCCTTATGCATGGTAATAAATTACATGAAAATAACAAATTTACCTTTTGAATTGAATAGGAACACAATAACTGTCACATTTAATGTATTTTTACCAGCTGCAAGCTGGTCAATAAGAGCTTGCCAATGTTCCGACTGGTAGATACACACTGGAGATCGACAGGAGATCATTTTCTGCTGAGCCTGCACGAGTGGTGTGCGCATGCGTGAAATTGGAACGATACAGAGAAGAAATTGGAACGATACAGAGAAGAAATTGGAACGATACAGAGAACCAATAGACGGGAGTTGCACCACTCAGTTCACACTGGTGATAACGTCAGCAGCAGACCCACAGATAATAATAATGCAGCTGGTAATTAATTGATTTAATCAATTTGGGCTTGTTTTTAGGAATACAATGGGCTGTATTTTGCGTGTCTTAAGTACCAGGTCTTATTCCCTAACTTGAGTAAACTAAAGACCTGGAGGCGTGATCAATGCTCTTTGGCCACTCAGAATAGCCAAATGGCATTGATCACGCCTCCAGGTCTTTAGTTTACTCAAGTTAGGGAATAAGACCTGGTACTTAAGACACGCAAAATACAGCCCAATGTATACCATTACTTATAGGGCCACTTCACTCATTTTGCAACCAGATCTTATTTTAATGATGTTTATGACACAAAAAACACATGGTACTGTGAAGACAGACAAGAAAAACATTTTTTTTTATGATGCTTAATTACAGCTTCGGGTGACTAAACAGTAACATGGAACAGCTGGAATGGGGAGGTGGGGGGACACTGGGGAGCACAAAGTGAAGTTGTTTTGAAAAAAGCGTATCAGGTTTGACCTCAACCCTTTATACTTTATTTCACTTTATTAAGATAGTGGAAAGCTGAGAGGGAAGGCGTAGATGGAGGCAGAGAAATCAAATAGCCCACAAAAAAATCAAGCGTATATAGCCTATTGTTATTATTTCCATGGCCATCTCTGTGCTTTTGTCTACTTTCCACTTCAACTTCTTCACTTTCTATATTGATGCTTTGAACTTTTCAAAGCATTAAAGGACCACTTTTCAACCTATCTTCATATAATAGGTCCTCACTAATGATCTTTAAAAAAATTGCGCAATTTTTTTCTACTCAGTCTGTGTATCATAGGAGGGCTGTGGGCAGTTCAGAAACCGTCTTCCAGTGACATCATCGATGGGGAATACAAGCTAATAAAAACTGCAGGCTTTCTAGTCCTGAAAAGTTGCAATGTGAATTTTTTTTGTAAAACAAATCTTGTTTAAAAAATAATCTGCCTAATGTCACTGGAAGACGGTTTCTAAACTTCCCACAAACTGCTCTGATCAAACGTGATCAGAGCATTTCTACTTTCAACTATTAAACTATTAATTTAAACTAATGCAACAAAGGACAGCAGGCATCTTGTCTTGCTCTTGATGAGAGAGCCTGTTGAACAGTCAGTGTGGATAAATTAGTGACTTGCAATTATATTCTAATTTGATTTCAGTTAAACGAGGTGTCCAATGATAATGTGGTAGATTAAAATAATAATGTTTTTGACACTTATATGCTGATAACACATTTGGCTTTTAAACCCTTTTATCAGTTAAAATTTTAATTGCATATAGTCACTGCACTTTGGCTTTGTAAGGCAGTATAGAACTATTGTAACAAAGTACTTACTTTACATCACTGGTATAATATAACATATATTGTTAACATATAACATATATTGTTAAATGTGTCATACATTTTCTGAATGAATGAACAAACAAACAAACAAATACATAAATAATTTATAAACCACCTAGAGACACTGGTACAACGGGTATTGCATAGCCCGGTGGGGCATGGATCTCCAACTAAATCAAAGATTTGCAGCGGACATGGATAAGTCTTGCCACGGACACGTTTGTCCATGTTGGACACATTGATGGCTCATGTTACCAGCCCATTAGACTCAAGTGACGAAGCTGTGGCAAGCTTTTTGCTAATGGTGTTATATTGCATAATGCGAGGGAATCTATGTACATTCCACCAAAGATGACAGCCATTACTTGGCACCCAAGGTCATCAATCACCTATGGTCTGGTTTAGGACAGTGAATGTCCTTGGCACAAGGGGAATGGAATACCTGGTTATGGCTCATCCCACAGGGGAAATTCAGTTCAGTCAGATAACTCACAAATAGAATGAACCAATATTTGGTGGATATAGAGCACCGAAGTCCTGACGTAACTCGCTCATCCCGACCATTCCCCTGGTTCGCGGAAGTAATTTCTCTATGGAGAATAACATGGGGTGATCTTAATATCGTCTACTATAAGCGTTGTGGTCCAAAAATAAACAAGCTGTCTCGGCGTTATTGTCAGGGAGGTGTCTCTGTATCGTTTGCAACAGTCAGTCACTCATATATGATACAGTCTGCTTCTAGCGAAAATCGAACTAATTCAGTAGCAGTAACATTAGCGTTTTCTCTCAGTCAGTTAATTCTTCATATCCATATGAGTGAAGCGGCCAGGATGACATGTTTATTTTTCAAACACAGTTGTTATATGAGGCGATCTAAAATCGCCTCAATGGGGATTTCAATGCAACTAAACAAATACATGAACCTGGGGACTGACGCACTCTACTGAAAGTGACGTCAGACTTCGGTGCTCTATAATGCAACCATCATTAACCATTAAGAGCAGGGCATATATACTAGAGGGTATGCGCGTGACATCATCATACCCAGAAGTTATGCGGGAACGTGTGGCAAAAAACTAGAGATGAAATATTGATGTTACTATAAATAGAAAAGAAAAGGGGCTCACTCGCGGGTGCTCTTTATAGTCTGTTGTACCAACTTGTCTGCACCGTCGTACGGTAGCTTCTGTGACTGTACAGTGCTGCGCTGAATGTCAGAGAGAGACCTTTCTTTTCTTTCTTTTCTGATGGTGCGTTCAACGCGCCTCGGAAACACAGAATATGGTGAAATAAAACATGAAAGAAACGGTGCAACCATGTATTTTACCGATGCAAGCACTCCGCGAAAGATGCATCGCGTTTTCACCCGTCAATTGTATCCGATACCGATGCACTTGCATCGCACGCGTCTGTAGCGATTCTCCGATACGTATCGATTATTTTCCAGATAGAAGGAACGCAGAAGGAACACAGTCATAGGTGAGCTTAAGTAACACGCCCACTTGGTCAGCTGATTGCCACAGCGTATGACATATGGGTCTCGCTCATGCACACATCCATACATCGATGGCGGGGGAAACCATGCAAGGCACGAACCTGCACATCATGAGCAAATAGGGGTTCAGAGTCTTGCTCAAGGACACTTTGACACTAACTCTGGGGAAGCCTGGGATCGAAATGGAAACCTTAAGGTTCCCATCCAGCCACTCTACCGGACACTCTACCCCTGATCCACTGCCGGGGTAGAACATGTGTAACATTTCCAGTGTATCCTGCCTGGAGTATTTCACAAGCTATGCATCATTTTTCAGCTTCACTCAGATAATGGCTGCTCAGATGAGTGCTAAGGGAGGAACAGTAATGGGTTAAATGTCTTGCTCATAGACACCTCAGCACATAGGGATGGGATGGGAATCGAACCTGAGACCTTCAGTTTTCCAAGAGGCCCCTCTACCCATTACTAAAATGTTACATTTACATTTACATTAAATGTGACTGTTAATTTAAAAGGTTAATTTGTTGTTCTGCAATTTATTACAATATAGGACATCATCTTGAGGTGGATGCCATCCTCGATTTGGTAGTGAATGAACAACCAATGTTAATTTCAATGATTCAGTCGCATTCCCTGAGCCCCAAAATACTATACTATTTCTAACATATATTAGTCCTTCACATTCATGAACCGCTGTGTGAACCTGCCTATATGTTATTGAGTTACCCTATTAACACAGAAAGCTTGTTAGTGTCCATAAACGGTGTTGACAGAAAGCTTCTGAATGTTTCAGTGAGCTTTTTAAATAGCAATTTGTTAAAAGTGTGACCCCTGAGAAAATCAGATATCCAGATTAAAGTGAGAGGCACTGTTTGCTCCATTACCTCAGTTTACATTTCATTAACGGAAAAGGCGAGGGGTGGGGGAAGTGGAAGAGGATATTCTGCTCCATGGTTTGATCAATAGAGCTCCATCTTCCGTTAACCTAATGAGGCTTTTAATTTAGCATTGACAATTCTAAACAACAAAAATAAACAGTGACCACTCGGCAATACTGTAAACAATCTTGCATACTTTATTATGGCCATGGTACATACTAATGCTACAGTATGGTACCAATCGAGTTACCAGGTTATATGATGCGTGGAATGACAGATATTACTGCAGGCTATAGACCATAAAATGCAGTTTCCTTTACTGTAGACATTTGCAAGCCCTGAAACTGTCTTTGAATTGCCACTATAAACTTTTCTTTTCAAATAATGTTCTTATACTTCTCATAATTGAACAGCACAGCTCGCCGACCGTGGGCATTGCATGGAACAACAAATGTAGGTTTTATGCCAGTATAATCGCAAGGAGTTTGCTATAACTGGATGAATGAACAGAGTTAGAAACATAATCTATACTGGTGATTGGGGGTGACTGGGCGCTCAAACAGTGCACTAGTTACCATGCTCCTTGTGAGTTGCGACGGCCCGGGTTTGAATCCGTCTTCCAGCGTCTTTTCTCGCATGTCTCCCATCTCTCTCTGCCCTCAGTTTGCTGTCTCTCTACACTGTCTGTATCGGTCATCATATTGACAGGTTTCAGTGAAGACGTATGAATGATTTTGAGAAGTTGATGACCATAATTTTCTTTCTTCAAAGCTTTACATTTTTTATTTTTTTATCTACCACATATTTAATTCCTGTAAAATGTCTTGTGTTTAATTGCTACAAATTACCTCTCTATCTCATAAAGCAGTCGATCTGCATAGGCCTGCGTAGTATTAGTTCCGGGACACGCACGCACGCACGCACGCACGCACGCACGCACGCACGCGCACACACACACACACACACACACATACCACAACACATGCGCACGCACACACACACACACACACACACACACACACACACACACACACACACAGGTTGGTTAGTGGCTGTCACATTGAATTAGCAAGAACGGAAGGCATAACATAAATTATTTAAATAATTGTATCAAGTAAAGAGCAGATTCTGGGGAATGGAAAACCAATTATATGTTTGTTTATCATGATTGCGACCAACCGTCCCCCACTCAGCAGTTCTTAGTGATACACGCCACTTAATCATGATTCTCAATTTCTCACCCGTGTTGCATTGCCAATACCCCCAGGTGTCACTTGTTGCCTGGCTGATCACTAGACTGCTCTTTTTCATGTGTACCTTATATATTGTTATTGTTGCTAACACTAGGCTAGGCTACATATTCACTCGTGGTCAATGCATGAATTTATGGTGGTACAAACCTTGACGGAGGTTATGCCTGCCATCACAGTTCCCAGTTGTCAGTTATCACCTGAAAGTTCAAGTTTGGCTGTTGCCAAAATTACACTGCAATTACGTTGTGTAGAAATGTCTACTTAACCCACACAAAAAGCCAGCTTTGTGGACACTGGACACAATACCGTATTCAATCTAAATGACAGTTTCTGTGAAGAGTTCAGTACAGGACAAAGAGGGTGATACTGATAAGCTGGTCAGGTGCCATATTTTTCCCCTGGGGTAATATGGCAGCTGTGCCATCAGCATATAAGATAAACTGCACCCTAAACTGTCACCACCAGTGACCCACAATGTTGTTAAAGATACACTGATGAAACTTGGACGCAAAAAAACGGTTGTTGCAGATGGTTTGGTAACATTCACTGCTGAGGAGACAGTGGAATTCATCCAGGCACAACGGAACCAAAACAGAGCTACCTTTGATGGCTCAGCCAACTCCCTCGTGCATGCATTTATGTAGCACACACACGCATGTATGTAGCACACACACACACACACACACACACACACACACACACACACACACACACACACACACACACACACACACACGCTAGCCACCAATGGGCTTTTATATTGGACTATTAGTCCTTTTTGTGTGTCTTGCCCAGTTCATGAGTGCCTCTCTGACCATCGCTCCTGCAGTAATGGTGCTAGGTCTTGGTATTTTGAACCTGACCCCTGGAAGTCTTTGTCTAATTAGTTCCAGAGGAAGCAGCAATCTGTCTTCCTTAGGAAGTGATGTGTCCACTTCCTACAGCCGTGGTCACTGCGCCTTAAATTAGAACGTCTTAAGCTCAGGGGCCATAGGACGGGGGCAGGAAACAACAGATAAATTAAATGGGTGGGGGGGGGGGGGGGGGGGGCGACACAAGGGACTTCCCATTCATCCTTAATCCTCTGTATAAATCACAAACATCAGTTGTAATACAACCAATATTGAATTGTCCAGAATTTTCCACACCACCAACAACAAAAACATTCTGTCATCACTTTGTAATTGGAGAAGCATCGCTATCTGCATGCAGCTTAGAAGCAGCCAATGGAAACAGCATATAGTGAAACGTATCAGAATCGTACTGATGAAAGAAAATAGCAGTCTGAAAGACATTGCATGAATTAAATATTTGAAGTGAAAGCATACAGTATAGCTTCGGAATGATAATTCTGTTGAAATGATCATCCGCCTCCACCTCCTTGTTTGCGTTATCGTGTGAGCAAGTAATGTCATTTTGTCTAAAAGAGCTGGTGCCCTCTGGATGGGAAACACAGTGGAAAAGGAATATCAGAATCCTTACCACTTTAGATCACAAGGGTACAAACAGATTAACCACAGTATGTGTGCCCTCACTCACCATTGTCTATGATAATAGACAATGTCTTGTGTTAACCGAATCAGATGGGAAGAGTTCACCATGTAGGAAAAAATATATACATAGGAAGTAGAACATTTGGACCAGCAGAGGATTTGATGGCTTTTACTATCCTAACCTGTTCATATTTAAAAGACAGTAATCATTATTTCAGTTCTATTAACATTGACGCATACCTCTTGGTCTTGGAGGTAATTCAAATGGAAATATGAACTTGCAAACATGACAGTAATATGGTCGTTGTATCACAGTGGGTTATAAGTAAATGCTAAATGTATAATGGAAAATGAAGACCAGCTTTAACATGTGCTATGTATGAGTAAGGGGGCAATCACACGCTTTGAAAATGCCTAGAAGGCAGGTTTTCTTTTGCCTGACAATCCATAATCCCAGGTTTAATAATATCATTTATGGTCTCATTCTCATGTCCATGGAGCTTCTAGCACCGTGGATTGGCGACGCAAACTGATTTATGTTACCTTCACATATGGTTTGCACAAACACAATAGCTTTAGCATGTCTATGCACAGATTAGGTAGCACCTCACCACCTCATCATGCTGTACAGGCACAGTATCTTGGTGATAGAATACAAATGTGGTTCTCCATCGTCTGCTTCAGTCTGTAGTGTCATCGTTGGTTCCATTCCGATTGTGATGGTTTTAACACACAAGACAGGGTGCAGGCACTTAAAACAATAAAGCGTTATGGGAACCTAAAAGCTTCTTAACATGGTCTTAACATTGTCTCCGTGTAGAAAATGCTTCCAGGAAATCTGCGCATGCCGTGTTCCCCACGCCCTACACATAAAACCACACTGTATGGTGATGATGATTGTTGTGCCGAGTGCTTACTCTCATTGTGCTGGTGCTTCCTGCCGCGATTTAAAATGCTGGAGTGGTTCATAGTGATAAAACACAGAGCAGAAGTCATCTAGATCTGAATCCCAATAGGGCCTTCCTCTTTGGGTTCCATTGGCCCTGTGGAGACTAAACATTAGCTGAGCCAGCCTTCATCTAGTATTTTAGTTTTTTTATTTAAATGTTTCCCCCAGAGTTTATCAAGAGCAGCTTATGACAACAATAAAAAGATGTTTGAGAAGTTCTATGCGAACCGTGTGCAGGAAGAACATACATCAACATACTTTCAACATGCAATCCACCTAATAGAATTAAAAACTATACATTTATCCTTCATTATCCAGCTGTGTGTGTGTGTGTGTGTGTGTGTGTGTGTGTGTGTGTGTGTGTGTGTGTGTGTGTGTGTGTGTGTGTGTGTGTGTGTGTGTGTGTGTGTGTGTGTGTGTGTGTGTGTGTGTGTGTGTGTGTGTGTATGTGTGTGTGTGCTCATTTGCTGTGAAAATAAGCTTTAGGCCCATTATATATGGCTTAATATTATCTCATTTTGTCAGTATTGGAAAATTAAAGAAGCATAGCATTTGCAGAATGTTTTGTTTGGATTAATGATGCTACAGTCCACTGAGCACACATTTGCTCACTCATTGCTTACTCTCAATGGAAAACTGAGCATTTTGGGTAGCTTTTGGCTCCCCTCAGCACATTAAGCCCTGATAATATACGTGGAGGGTTGGAGGTTGTGTGACGGACCTGTAGTCAGGGCTGTCATCACTGAGTGCAGGCTAAGATGTAAGTCAACATATCTGCAATGACGATCTGTAGGGAGACAAGCAATCAAAGCTGACGGAATGCATTACTGAGTAATGAGTCAGTGGGTGGGGGAGATCAACCCCGTGAGACTTTCCGACCGTACTGTATTTGTGTAACTTTGAATCATAAATGAGGAGGGGTTCTGGTGGGGGAAAAAAAGATTGATGTTAAAAAAGGCATGCGTGTCAGCCAGCGTCAGTGACCCCCCACAGAGAGGAAGGCAGTTATCTTATCCATATTGCCATTCTATGTGTCCAAGAAAAAAGAATAATGTGCACACGTATTTACCCATTCATGAAGCATGCACAGTTGCACACCCTCTTTCCATGAATCAAGGTGGGTGCTTAGTTATAACGATAATCAGCAATATTAGTGTACTATATATATTGCTGATTACAATGTTTATTTAGAAAACTTGTCAGTCAATTTGATTGTTTAGGTGATTCAAATGTGTGTTTCAGACTCGTATGTCTGCATACAATTGCTCTGTTTAATTGATTTCTGTTGTTGAGCGCCTACTGCAGATAACTGGCTTGGATGGAAGGTGATAAGTGGGTGGGGTTGCTTGTCAGTTAAACTTTATGTCCGACCTTTGTGTCTGCACACCAAGCCAAATTAGAACAGTTCAGCACGTGCGCTCTCTTGCAAATCCAATCAAGTGTTCAACCATTCAAAGCTATTCACTTAATGCTTCCCTTTGCAAGTTGACAATATGGTATTGATCAGTAACTAATGAATGGAAGCATAAAGGTTGTAGCAAGGTTTTAGCGAAACTTAGCCCCATATGGAACAAACCTCTCCCTTCGCTCATTTTCCACCGGTTGGGAACCAGTTCAATTCTTTTTGGTAGTCCATGAGCCAGAGGCTAGAGCTTCAAAATTGGAACGTTAATTATGAATTGAGTGAAAAACCATACCTATATTAAATTGTTATCACCATGAAACTTGCCCAGTTGATTACTTACACAAAGACAATGATGTATTGTATTACAAATATAAAAAAATGCAAATTAGGCATTATATAGGAAAATTTGCACACAAAAAAATAAAAGGCTGTGGAAGGGTTATCATATATTCATTTACTTATATTGATCCTATAAACAATTTAATATAGGTATGGTTTTGCCCACTCAATTCATATTAACGTTCCCATTTTGGAGGTCTGGCTCATGGACTAAAAACTGGTTCTGAACTGAACTGGTTCCCAATCGGTGGAAAAGGGGTCTTACTGTAGATCCGAGATGAGGTCCCACCGGCTTACCGTTCCGAGCGTTTCAGAACCAGCGCATATACAAAATTCATACCCTTTACTGCACATCGTATCCAAAAAGTAAAGGTCGACCGGCCCCAACCCTCTCAGATGTTTTGTTTATTAGATGTTTTGACTAAATTATTCTCTTATTTAGTCAGACGGTTCCATGTTTTTCAAGGAAGTTGTGGCTGTAGAGGAAACTTTACTGCCTCCCCTGTTCAGATGTTGGAATTGGATTTCTCTGAGCTACAGTATGAGCGGAGGAGAGGTTCCTTATGGGGCTAAACTAAATTTAGCTTATTTTGTGTGTTTTGTGTGTTTGTCTGAGCTCATCTCGTAAACCGGTGGCCAGATCTGTGCCAAATGTTACGATTTACAATTTAGGCATTTACCAGACACTCTTAATCCAGAGCGATTTACAGTAAGCAATAACTAAAAACATGGTAATACATCATTTACATAAAACTTGTCATCATGAATCATACGTGAACCTAACAGTGGAATATCTTATAAAGAAAATGCTATCTAAGTTAAATAAGTTGAGCCTTTGCATACACCTGTAAAATCGGCGGGAAGATTGGGAATAAGTCTGCAGTTTTGATTGCAATGGTCAGTGCATTCCATAGTTTTGGTGCCAAAAGGGAGAAGAGTTTGGGACGTGTGGAGCGTTGTCCTGGCGTTTTAGTGAAGGTACTTCCAGCTTCCCTGCGTGTTCTTGTGCCAACTTTGGCTAAGCTGGAAATGTCTGTCATATGACATCATCGATATGCCATGAATTAATTATAGAAGTTGGGGCATTTACCTTTATAGTTGCTAGATGGCCACCGGCCGGTCTACTTGGGGAATGGGGACCATACAATTCTGACATCATGCATGTTTTTGAATGTATGACTCTCTCATGCAATACTTGTGTCCCTATGTCACTTTTAAATCCGAATGGTGATTCTGATAATATGCGTACAGTGTAGTAGTATATGTAGTATATATGGGAATATCAACAAGGAAAGACAACAAGCTAGGTGTCTACATATTTACACATAACATATCCAAAACATTATGTACATGTGGGTGCGTGAGCATACTGCATAGCAGCTGGTATTGTTCACGGTATAGACCTTATGGTGCAATAAAGTGATATCAGTGCGTTGTGCATGAGATTAAGGTGCAAGCGAGGGTCAAGTTCAATCACCATATCCACATATTGTTGTTTTACTGGTATAATCAACAGGTAGGCCTGGTCCATGACGAAAGCAAAAGTCCAAGGCCTGAATGATGACTGATAGCCTCGGGGACCACAGGTCACAGGCGTTTTGTTTTCAAAAGAAAAAACGTACGTACAGACCATAGACTGTAAAAAATATGGACAAAGCGTTCCCCGGGTCTAACATGGACATAAAATGAAGCCTGTAAGTCCTTGCACTGTAACTCGCCATATTTCTAGATTAGTTTGGGCCCAGCTGGCCATTGGCTGGCTCCGTTTGGGCCCAGCTGGCCATTGGCTGGCCCAGACAACGAGGCGGGACTTCCCCCCTTACTCTTCGTTGGTTTTTATTTTGACTGAACGGGGGGTGGCTCCCATTCATAGACTGTAACGGTAGCCACGCCCCTCAGAACATACGCAACTTTATGGTCATTCTTTTTTATAAATGGGACCATAATTTTCCAAAAAGAATATTATGACATGAGAAATGAGACTTTAAACTAGTGACTGGAAGGAGAAAGTATTCATGACCATGTTTATTAAGGTAATACAGTCTAGGTGAAGTTGGGCCCAAATACATGGGCCTCTATGGAGCTATGGGTTTTTTTGGGCCCAATGACAGCACCACAACAGGCCATTATATGAACTTTCAGGAAGTCCCGATTTCCTTAGTGGCTTCACGAAATATCTGTCTGACTGCCCCCCTGGTACAGACGGACGGGTGTGTAGCAATTATGCCTGATTAATTATGATATTTATAACCACTAAGAATGAATTGATAATGGTTATAAATACACAACGTCTTCTGGTGTGGCCAGGCAAGATTAATACTTAGTTCTTTGATCATTTGCAGTGTCGCTTGCTTATATCAAACATTAGTACAGTAACACAATCATATAACCATTGATTTCCAATCAATTCTGTTTATTATATCGAGACTGATACAAATGAATTTACTTTAAAACAACAGGTCGTGTATAACTTGGTATTGAAAGAGGAGAGAGAGATATACAGAATCACAGATGTCATGGACTCGTTCTCTTTGGCCAAAACCACATTAAATCAAAGCACACAGACCTTTAGACGTGGTGTGGTAATGAGTTTAGCAATATGGTGCGTCTCTGGTTCTCCTCTGCTTGGCTCAAATCTTCTGGCGGCCAGGGCCTAACTTCAGCGGCAGAGCTATTACTTCACCGGACGTGGGCAACTTCGCTGGCAAAAGCCTTTTGATGTTTACTTCGCCGGGCGTGGGCAACTTCGCTGGCACAGCAATGTCACTTTTTCTCCTTTCCTTCTCCGGCAAGGCAAATGTCACTTTTCCTAGTTTAGAACAGATGTCACGGTTCTGATCCAGGCTAGCAAATGCCTTAGACTGATTGAAGTGTCGGCGCGCGTCTCCCCCGATGGCTCTCCTTGAGCTCCAAATTTGATGTTATCAAAGTCAGTTCGATTGGATTGAAACGATTTTGGTGATTGTCCTGGTCCTTGCCTTTTAGAAAATATCTCGTCAGACTTTCCAAAGTTTGGACTAAACAATCTCCCTTTCTTTTTTTGAATACAATATTGTCACCGCAAAGTTGTTTTGATATGAACGTATGTATCTAGTAATACGTGTTGAAACAGAAAACAGAGTACACTACCCGTGTTAGGTAGGCAAAGACTTGAAAATAAAACAAATCAACTTCACAGCACAAAAACGAAATAACACTCTCAATAAAATCACTGCTTGGGACTAAGGAGCCCAAATAAAAACTGAACTGTCCTGATCGGGACCGGTTAGTTAAGCTCTTCTGGTCAGTGTAAGCTCCGCCCCCCTCTCCCCTTACATGTCTCGAAACGAGAGACTGATACATGAAAGAAAAAGGGAGGTAGAGAGAGATGGAGAGAGAGGGAGTAGGGAGTAAAATAGTAGATTAAAAATTCTACACTTTAATAGGTTGAGAATTCCTGTATTCTAGATATGATATGTTCCCAGGGTGAGTCAACAAGGCACCCCTTCTCTTTTATATCTTAAAACCTTCCAGATGGATATTTTCCCCAGAGAGTTTCTCGGTTGCTGTGCAAAGATCAAACAGCTGTGTGGTCATCCATCAGTTCTTGAAGTGTCACTTTTTCTGCCTCAGACTCCACGGCGTCTCTCAGCCGATCCGTCAGAAAATGTTGATGGGTCAGCTATTTCCAGATAACATTGGTGTGTGTGTACACCAAACACGAGGTGAAACTTTCTCAATTTAGAAGTGGTGCCCTGCTCAGTGAAACATTGGTCCCTGGACGATGTCCTTATACGCATATGGACAGAGGTCCAGTCCCCTCAGATGAGTGGAGATATTTGAGGGCATGTCTACTACAGGTGTTTGAGGGAGAGAGAGAGAGAGACAATTCATGATGCTATATTTGCAGGTGTAGCAGGATGGGCGTTGCTCCCACTCTGCCCATAGCGCTGATTGCCTACACTATTTAAGCAGCCTGTGTTAGGTGTTGCCTCAGTTTGCTGTGCGTGTCTCCAGAGACGGAGCTGGCCCGTAGGGCTTCAGCTGCCACACACATTCCAGGCTGGGCTTGGGCCCTACTTTGGGTTTTTCAGACTAATTATCAAACTTATGTTGTGTTGTTGCGTGAAACCTCTGGTCACATAAGCCTGATCAAAAACTGTATTTTACTGTATTATATCTGGACTTATTCAGTGGATATCTGGACTAATTCAGTGTGTTCAGTTTAGTTTGGTGCTGAGGCCCCAGCTCGGTCCAGCTGACTCCCCTCTCCAGTGGTGGTATCCCCTTTTCTTTATGTGTTCTGTGGCTTGGGGGTACCACTTCCCAGGATGGGTTAGCTGGTAAACCTCAGTACTGATCCTTTTAGAGTACAAATTAGAGCTGAACCACTATCCATTTTAAACTATTGATAACTGTTATCTCTGAAATGTTAACTTTTGTATTGGCCTATGCGTGAATAAAGCTTTGGTACTTTTGTAAAACCCGTTTCTGCCTTATTTAAAATGTATGAGGAGTTATATCATGTATTCAGGTGCTTAATTAGATCAACTATAACTATTTCCTAGGGCACAATTCCCTAGGTGGCGTAGTCTCATTTAAACCGCCCTGCTACACAGGCATGAGAAATACAATATTGCTTTAGAGTAGCTTCTCTCTACATTATGATCAAATAAGTTTATTTATTTATTTTCCTAAATTTCCTCTCCAGGTTCTGCATACAAGGCTAAATTGAGCACTCTGTGAGCTTGTAGTTCAGCTATTTTTGGCATGCTACATGTACATCGGCACACAACAATGTATAAATAAGTCTGGAAGCTTTTTGCCACTACATTACAAAGTCACCCCCAATCGCTGGTGACGGTTCAGTCACACTAGAGATTGTTTCCCACTGGCAGACTTCTGTTCTGAGTCGTTGTCCTCCATGCATAGCCAGCCATGCAATTCTGCTTCTAACAGATATGTTTTGTAATCACTTTGAAAATGAGCATTTGCTAAATGCTTTACGAATGGAGTAATAACACAGCATATACTACATAATTATAATACCTGGCAGCAATGATATGTAATATGATTGGATAATGGATTCCCAAAAGTGCAGGCTCTCAGACCAACCAATCTCACAATATTTAGTTACTGTGCTGTAGGTTGATGCACTACTTTATATGCACACATGCTTTCATAACAAAAGCATCCCTGTGACCCGAGTATGCATTAGCAGACTGGTGTGATATATACATCCCCTTTCCTTGGCGGAGTTGGCGGCAAGTCAAATTACATTGTACAGAAATAATTTTAAAAAGGCTAGCAAGCTGCAGCTCTTGTTGAATACTCCTCAATCCTTCCCGGTCTGTCAGTTTAAAAAGTGAGGGCAGGAGGTCAGAGAAGGAAAATGTCTAGCTTGCAATAAAACACCTAAATATAGTGAAAAGAAGGAATGGGAGTCTCTGAAAAAAAAAAAGTGGTTGTTGTTAATTATTGGGGAATATTGTCAAAGGTTTTATAAGCCTTGTTGGTGTGGAGAGAGAGTTTCTGGGATGACAAAATTACCTGTTGCACTTCCTGAAAAAGCATCACTCCAGTAACTAACTTCCTTACCACTTAACATCTACAGTAGATAGAGAACATAATGAATTAATTACAGTCTCTAAATTGGTAGAAATATTGAAGAACGGAGCATCTTAAATTCCCCAACACTTTTCAGACCTGCAAAGACAAACACAGAAAGTCCATTACCATTACATAAAGTGTGCAGGCCAAATTATCGGAGTCAGCAATTAGTCTGGCCAACTCCAGGGATCCCTTAGGAATGTCCAAAATATTAAAAACATATGTGTTGCTGAATTTGAGTTTATTTTTCATTTAAAATATCCAAAACACATTGCATTAAATTGAGGAGGGTTCCCCTTTACTTATTCATTAGTATTCTCTTTTAATTTAAGAATGAGATTTAGGGCTCTATTTTCATCCATGCTAAACCCCTTATCCCTAAACGTCTTTTCCTTTTTTTTTTTTTTTGAAAAACATGTTCAATCTACAAGCCAATCTACAAGCTCTCAGTGTGTCAATGTAGAACGGCTAGTTGAACTATTTTAGCCCTATGTTTTAAGGTTATTCATGCTGGTACAAAGTCTACGGCTAAGCAATTGTCCAGTTAAACACATTTCACTGCTGATTTGAACCATACAATATTGAGGGTCTTTTGATCTATGTAATTAAACTTCATATCAACCTGGGACACTGAGGCAGTTGCAATTGCAGTTATACTGTTAATGGGTGAATTTATTATTTGTTATTTATGTGGATCAAAGGATAAGATCAAGTTTATATGAAGATTAATGTGACAGTATAGACAAAGTAGCAAATTTACTGCCATATGTTTCCAGAGTCTTATTTCTATTTCTTTGATCATTTAATATCAGGTTTTACTGTGAAATTCAGTGTACATTTTTATGTTGAGATCACATAGATGTCCCAAACAATGAATAAAACACCTATCTTGTTAGATTTCATGGATTTGATAGCGCACCATTCAAGCTTAGGACTCTCTAAAGTTCAGCCTGGTTTATATTTAATGCACATCACTTGTACTGTGTCCCTCCCCACACCGTAGCCTATATATATATTTTTTTTTATGGTAACATATCAACAGCTGCTTGTGGACTCCTGGACAAACTTGTGCCTCTTGCAAAGACTCCAATTTAATGACAGCCAATGAAACTTTTTCAACCGATCTAAGAAAAAGCTGCATACTTATCCTCATAGTTACTATAACACATTTTCAATCATGAACCTGTGATTCACTTTAATGGACTAAACACAGTGCAAGAAGGATTTCAAGTCGATATACGTATACTTATGCTCAGTAAAGTGCAAATCTCTGCCAGGAGGCATACTCTTATTACCTTTCTCCATCTTTATCTCTAACTTCTGATAACTCGGACAGAGTTGAATGTGCTCCGCCTCAGACATTCATAATTTGGTCGTTTTTATGTATTTTGTCATGGTTAGAAGAAGTATATTTTTATGTTAATCTCCCGGGACAGGAGTGTTGTAATTGGATAGTTGGTAGCAGGACGCTTATCCCATAGCCTGAAGTGACAAGTGTGGTAAAATAAAATAAAATTACATACATGTGTTGTTGAACACCTTGAAAACTAAGGTCCTTGGCATGCTGTAACAGCTTTCCCAATCAAAATGTGATACTGATTGGCCTTGCAATTACACTTAGCTGTAGCTATGGACTCTCTCTCTCTCTCTCTGAGGTGAAGACCTGATCTACAATAATAATGATACTTTAACTTTGCCAATGCAGTTGGAGCTTAACCTTGGAGGCTGGCTGTTTCCTGCTGAACAGTCGCATTATCGCATAGGCTAGAGAACAGAACAAACTGTGCCCAAGGGCAGTTCTTTGTGATGCTTCTTTTCTAAACTTCTTCAAAATAGAATAATTTCTGCTATCATCCAAACCTAAGTCTTTGTGCTGTATAAAGCCAATAATATGAATAGATAAAATAAGCCATATAACTATATAAAATATTTATGTTTAATGGTAAAGTTAGATGATGATGCAGGGTGTATCTCTGATGAGCTTTTTATTATTATGTTGGTGTGTGTGTGTGTGTGTGCGTGTGTGCGTGTGTGTGTGTGTGTGTGTGTGTGTGTGTGTGTGTGTGTGTGTGTGTGTGTGTGTGTGTGTGTGTGTGTGAGACTTATGCAGCAACACGGCTAAGCCACCTACTGCACATGCTCAATAATGATGATGGCACCGTCAGAGAAATGGCCAGGGCATCACTCCTACTGGACCTGCACAGGAGGAAGGTACCCCTGGCTGCAGCAGACCAGAATAACTTCCTAGGCTTTAGGAGGAAAGACTCTGGGGAAACTGGACTCACAAGCCAAGGGCTTCGGGGTCTGGTCTGATTGGCCAGATCTCAACGACCGACAGGAGTCCAGCTAAAATGGGCAAAAAACAACGAAAATGTGCCCATCTCTGATGGATTAATTACAGACTCCAGCGTGGTAGTGAAGGCTACCCTCACCCACCAGGGTGCGGACACTAGAATACAGGAAGAAACGGCAAGAAGGGTTCTGCTTAGCACGAAACAGACTGAAGCCAAAGAACATTGGCGTGGCCTTCGACTGCAGGGAAAGTTGGCCTGTGTTGATTCAGCTGATCACTCTGTTTCACATTCGTTGTACAAAAATGCTGCTATTGGGGAGGATGTTTTAAAATTCACCATCAAAGCAAGACTACAAGTATTACCAACCAAGTACAATCTGTCAATTTGGTATCCCGACACCCACACTCCACTCTGTATAAACCATCATGATTCTGAACAACACCTAGAATCCATCGCACACATAACAAATGGATGTAGTGCATACAAAAACTTATATATTGCTCGCCACGACCGGATTGTTGACCTAGTGTCTGATGCAGTTCGAATGTATGTGCCATCTAGTGCAGCAATGTATAAACATTCAAGAGTGTTACCAGATTGGTTTAGCTGTGCAAGCGATGTCTTTGCTAACATCCCGAATACACCTGATGTTGTCTTTGTTGACACCAGACACAAGGAGGTCCTGATTCTGGAGGTGGGCTGTGTCTTTGATTTGTACATGGACCAGTCATTCCAAGATAAATATTCTAAGTATCAACCATTACTTGGAAGTATAACAAACTTGGGGCATCGCTGTAGATTTGCCATACTGATATTCGGAAGCCTGGGCCATGTGCATAAACTGACCATGAGTGGCCTAAGAATAGCTGGCATGCCAAAAAGCAAAGCCAAACAACTTGCCAAATACGGTTCTGTTTCGTCTGTTATAGGCAGTTTGTCTGTGTGGAGAAGGAGGTGCCATGTGTATCCTTAAGTGAACATGAACTGTCAACCCCGTTATATTTGTTTCCTTGTAAAATTAATTGTAATTTGTGGATTCAAATAAAGAAATCGAAATGTGTGAGTGTGTGTGTGTGTGTGTGTGTGTGTGTGTACAGTCCCAATTTTAGAATTCTTTGAAACCTGTTCAGTAAAATTTTAATAATTTCACCAAATAGTCATCTGTAAATAGAAATAATGCACACTTACTTGGGGCAAATAGTATGGTACTGTAGGCCTACATGTATGCACTCAGGTACAGGAGAGCTGACACAGACCTATTTGAACCTAGATGAGGTCCGATTCGACTTATCTTCCTGTGTGTCAGTCTCACTAGTTCACGCCATCCCTCAGACCATAAATACTGGCTGAAAAACCATTTAAGGTGTTATTGATCTGCGTCCATGTTACTATCAGCCCACAGGTAGAGAAGCAATTACACATGGAAACTGCATAATATGTGGACTCCCGGAAGACAGAAGACGGCTCTTTGTTCATGGGTTAGGTGCCATATGGACAGGAACACGTTCAGGTCTGTTGCCTCAATAAATTGTTGTTGACACTGCCCTCTAGAGATATGTGATAGTGCATTAGTACTGCAGACCTTATCCAGCAAAGCGTCCTCCCTTCTCCCTATGGCACATTCTCCCCTTTTCTTCTGTTGCTTTGTGCTTTCTTCTCACCTTGTGTTTGTAATTGTTCCTGTGCAAGCCGGTGTGTTAACGAAGTATTCAGTCCTACAGTACTTAAAGCCACTCCAGAAACTACAGTGTGTACACAGTGTGCAGGTGTTGCTGGGTTACATACCAATGCAGATTCATAGGCGCCTTCATGCAGTCCAGAAAGATTGACTTGGCTTGGATGCAAAACTGGATCTATTCAACCCAATTCATATTTTGCAAAAATGGATTTGGCATGCAGGTGGACGTCTTCCTGCATAACTTATTGCTCGGACTATGAAAAGGACCCCCAGGGACTCACAGCACCATGCACATCATTATAGACTAAAGGGGAAGAGCAAGACTTGGCTAACTTCACTAAGGTGATGCTAATTAAAATGAAATGCCCTGAAGCAAGTGTCTATGTTTTCTGGCGTCTAGACAGGAGTTTGGACAGTGCTTATGCATCTCTCTCGTTTCCCCCCCTCTTTACACAACTACATTTATCAAACCTGAACATGATATGACATTACATTATAAAATCTGCTAGGTTCTTATTCCCCATGCAGGCAGCACAACATATTATATTACACATTATGTTCCAAAATAGAGCTTGGAGTCCTTCACATTTGTATGTAAATTACATCCTGCACATACTTCTGTACATTCATTAAAACTCTGAACTCTGACTGGGGAGGGAGTCTGGGAGATTGATGGGGCATTGCTCTGAGTCTAATGATCATTATAGTGAAAGAACATATATAATATTTTGTTTTTGGTGTCATTAAAATGACTTGACATGGCACACTGACTATCTAGAAAAAGAAAAAAAAAACATGGCACTTCATTTAAAAAAGATTGCAGTCCCCTGGCCTATAAGACATTTAAGTTCTATATAAGATGTCTAAATCTTCAATAGGTACTGTCATGAACAGTGGTATGATACCCATAGACGTATCAGGGGTGGGCAACTTTGACGATCAAGAGGTCCACTATATTTCCACACTCACTCCAGAGGGTCACAATGCATTTGGTATCCGATCCTACCGTACAAGATGGTAGATCAGCTATTTTAGCTATATTTGAATTTAATTTTTAATTCTTTTTTGTTAATTTTGAATTGGAATCATGAAAGTAACCTTTTTATTTAATTTCAAATGCATTTAGTTAAATGTTAACTTTATAAACTAAATACATTGGACATAAAAAAGACAATAAGATTAGTCATTCAGCTATACTAATATAGACTAAAGTAATTAAAGCAGGTCATGTTTGCATGTTTGGAATTGTAACAGCTGAAATCAATAATATATCAGTATTCTGATATTAACCATGCGGGCCACATTGAGTGAAGGTGGGGGCCGCATGTGGCCCCCGGGCCGCCATGCAGTTGCCCATTTATGCCATAGACACATCCCTGGCAGGCTGCCCCTCTCCTCCTATAGGACAGGAAAGAGCAAATAGGAACAAATGACCACAAACATATAGTGAGGGGTCGTCACAGTGCATTGATACCATCTACATAGCCTGGCGCATGAAGCGTCAGTGAATCCTCGCTATATGAGTCTGGCCGCACCATAGGCTATACCATCTACATACAACACTGGGCCATTATCATCACAGTTTATCACTAAGCAAATGTCAACGGTAAGATTAATCATATAGCCGTGGAGTCTTATGTTAACGGCACTGACATTTGCAGGTGGCCCCCCAATGATTTAAGATCCATCACATCATCCAGGCCACAGCCGGGATAGAAATAATAGCAGTCTTAAGCTTAAATGTTGGGCCATATAAATGTATAATGCCTTATATATTTACTAGCCAACGCAGGGAAGCTGGAAGTACCCTCACTAAAAACGCCGGGACAACGCTCCACACGTCCCAAACTCTTCTCCCTTCTGGCTCCAAAACTGTGGAATGCACTTCCCATTGCAATCAGAACTGCAGCATCACTCCCAATCTTCCGCCGTAGTCTGAAAACCCACCTTTTCAGACTCCATCATGGCCCATAGCACTTACCCTACCCCCTTAGATAGCATTTGATACAGACTTATAGCATGTTATGTAGACAGCACTATATAATTGCATGTATATAGTCATAGCACGCCATAGTACGTATGTATAGCATAGTAGTATATATATATAGTTTATATGTATACCGTAGTCTCATAATATAGATATTCCACTGTTACTTTCTTAGCTTACGCATGTTTCATGATAAATGCTTTTTTGTGATGTATTCCCATGCTTTTTGTTCTTGCTTAATGTAAGTTGCTCTGGATTAAGAGCGTCTGCTAAATGCCTAAATTGTAAATTGTAGCCTATACTGGTTAGAGATCAATGAAGAAAGTGTGTGTGTGTGTGTGTGTGTGTGTGTGTGTGTGTGTGTGTGTGTGTGTGTGTGTGTGTGTGTGTGTGTGTGTGTGCCTACTCACTAAAAGCACTAAGGGTTGCATGTTGACATGTTATCCTACTATATGCTAGCCTACAGGCTGCATGGGGCCTGGGGTTAGGCTATACACATCTTTTTCACAAGAAAAAAAAAAAGGGGGGGGGGGGGAATCCGTGGCAATAAATCGGCTTAATGGACAGAATTAGAGGGGGTTGAATCCAGGGTAGGATTAAGGAAAATTGTGTGAAATAAAGAGCGGAGTGATCAGGAAAGACCGTGCGTGGTTCTGTCTGGAGGGAGGGGGGATGAGAGAGAGAGAGAGAGGGGGGAGAGAGAGAGAGAGAGAGAGATTTTCTTCCAAACCTATCCCTTTTTTCTTTCCAATTCTGGACTGCACGGCTGAACGTTGCTTCATGTTGTCTCTTCCGAGAGAATATTCAATTTCTAATTGCAGTGCAGTGTCCTGGATTCCGTCGCGAATGCCATATTCACAGCTGAACTTCTAATTTCTCACTTATACTTGAGCCGCATCATGAATAGTTTCAGGGCGCCTCTCTATCACATACCTCTGGAATGGTGGGGATTACGCATCCGAAAAGCGGAGAGCATGTAAACGCAGATGGAGTTTGGGATTTATTGCAAAATAAGGGAAAGATGACCGTCTTCTCTTTGTGCTTGCTCCTGTGCGCAGATCTTCTGGATTTAGCCGTCGGTAAGTCAGTAACCTAATTTGTACCTATGCGCCCATGTCAATCAATCAATCAATCGCCATTTGGGAGTCGAAACCGCTCATATCATTCAATGCGCAATGGTATTTTGACGCGTTTGGAGATCAGTCAGTCACAGACAGTCTATAGAGTAGAAGAGACGTTTTACCGAACGGCTCAACATCAGCAACCCACCGAAGGCGATCGGTGTCGTGTCTCTCATGCCAACTTTCCCTCATGCCGACGAAGTCGTAGAAGAGCGATCGATGAATGATAAACGACTCGCCTGTATGAATGTATCATGTGGCGACATGGCGCGAAACGCTTGGGGTGTGGTGGGCATTGTGTGAATCAAATATTATTTAATTCTACAATATCTAGCCTATATGACAGGTAGGCTATGGCCAGAATGCATGGCTGCACGCGCACTTCTAACACGGCCAAACTACATGGTTGCAGCGCGCACTTTGTCATGAGCAATATGGCTTTAAAATAATAGCAAATTTAGTAGGTTATTATATGTTATGGGCTGTAGCCTATTTGCGACACATCTGCTGAAGTTGTTGGTCTCAAATACAGGTGGAACAGCTTTCATTCCGGACCGTCAATGAGACGTGCTGCGTGCTGCTATGCATTGTCTTGTTTTTTCTTCTCCGTCGAAATGTTCAGCTGTGTAGTAGGCCTACGTTATTAATATGGCACAAATAATTTATTATGCAATTGGAGATTATGTGTCTGGGCTCTAAGTAATTAGGCTGCTAAGTACGTGCTGTATTGATGTTCCCTCTGTCTGTGTGTGTGTGTGTGTGTGTGTGTGTGTGTGTGTGTGTGTGTGTGTGTGTGTGCGTGCGCGCGCGCGTGGGGGGGTGCGTGCGTGTGTGGGCGGTTGTAGGCAATTTAATATTAAAAACAACAGAAAACATGATATGACCAATTAGCTATCATGAGCCAATCCCATCCTGCAGCCTTTGATTGTTGTTGCTTGTGTCATTGTAGTAGGCTATTGGTATTGTATTATGTATTTACAGTAGCTATATCAACTGTCTAAATGTGCTGTGGTCATCAAGAGAATATTAATACATGCCTTGCTGCTGCAGCCCATTATAGCGCATTAGAGCATGACATTATGTAGGCTGCAAGGCAAGTTACACTTGATTCCCTGTTTTGTTCAGAGAAAAGTCATTACGAATTGTCTGATGGTTGGCCAGTGTTTCTCAAACTTTTTCATGTCATGGAATAGGTATTTTTCCGTCCCCCAGCTGAAAATATTGTGTCGGGGATCTCCCCTGCAGGCAGTAACATATTTATATTGTTAAAATGTTAGCTTTAAAAAAAAAAAAAATCTCTTGTTTCTTTTTTATATATATAACAGGTCTGTATACAAGCTCATAATGTGTTGCATTGGGTTGTGAGCTTGTAGGCCTGCTATATTCAAATAGCAATGTTTAAGGCTTACATATGTTTGCCCTTGACGCCAAACAAAGGTGACTCCTCATTGTTTTGTGGACACCCATTGACCAAATTCGATAAATTAGTAAGTGATGTTATTAAGTAGGCCTATTTGTGGTAGGGCAATCTTGCTCAGACGGAAACACCACAGGGACAATATGAAGGCTTGCTCACTGTGGGCAGCTCATACAAGCTCAGTGAAATTATTGCCTTTTTTCTTAAACACTCACAGTGTTAAACAGTTACACAGTGATGTATCACAGCTATTGTTATGACCTTGCTATGACTACGTCACTTGCTGCTATACTTCAGGGTGTAAGATTAAAAAACAGCACAGATAGAGAAGAGATTGGTCATTGTGGTGTGCCTGGAGCCCTGGATTGTCTTTGACTTAAAATCATTCAGACCACCCGTCGGTTGTTGAGTGCTGACATTGTCCTGTTTTCAATGCACAACACACTTTTGGTAGGCTACACCTTAGGACGGTATTCACAAGCATATCCTTTACTATACTATTCGAGAGTACACTTACTTCTCCCCTTTATCATTTTATCTATACTATATGTTTAAATTGATCATGTTTTTAATAAATCATCATTTACTAGTTCATTCGTTCATTGAGCCATTCATCAGTTCATTCATTCACTCACTCATTCATTCATTAATTTATTTCACAGGGGATAAATTGTTTAGATGGAACAAAAAAACAACATCTTGCCACTCCAAATTCATCACTCAATATTTCGTAATCACTGATTTGTACAACTAACTATAGTACTGTCTGTTAGAGAAACCTCTTAAACTGTACTTCAGTGTCAGCATTTCGTTTTGTTGTAGTGGTGATTACCCACATTTACAACAGAAAGCTTCTAACTTCATCTTTATTGTGGATTTCATCCCTATGCCCTGTCACAATTGGCCAGATGCCTGTGCCTTTATTTATTAAATTCTGCTTCATGCAGCCTCATCCACAACATATCCACTGGTGATGTTGAGCACTTAACCATTGTTATACAAGCCCATAAATGTCTTCAGCGATTCAAATTATTTCACTTTTCTTTCTAAGACTTTACTGTTGTTCACTAAAGTCACTTTGATAATCTTTCAGTAGATAGCACTCACATTTCCGTGTGTGATTCCAATTTCCTGAGGAAGATGTCATTATGTGTGCATGCATAATTGCACACTGCAGTCTAGAGTGACAGGGACGTGAGACAGTGTGATGCATATAGGTGTGTATAGGATTTCCTTTCAGTGCAAAATATTCTGATAATCTCAAAACCCATACAATACTGGTGTGCAACTCCTTTTGATGACACATAGGAGCATTGTCTATTATGGCTAAGATACTTTTACCCTTGTTTTTGTCAGGTCAGTTTAGACAACACACCTAAAGAACACTTTACCCTTGTCAAAACTCAAAAGGTACTATAAGAATCCATTACCCTTTTGTTGTGTTGGTCTGGAATGCAGGCAGAATCCTTATTTTGGAAGCAATCTCTGAAGTCAATTTTCTATTACACATGTAACTTGCTCTCATGCTATTGAAGCAGGTTGATGGTGCACTATGTAGTCAAGGCAGGAATGAAAGCAAAGCACCCTGAGGTTAGTTTGTTTTAAAAGTGGGCTGCATAATGGTAAAGCTCTAAGATAAAAAGAAAGAAGATAAATATCTCGTGTCCTAGTGTTTCCCTGCAGGAAAATCTATAGACAACGTGGTGGTCAGAGAGCTGGAGGTGTGGGACTGTGAATGTGGCCGGATGTGGATGAGTGTGTTATGTCCCTCTCTTTTTTTACCCTGCTAGCAGTGGGGCTCAAATGGATGGCGATGTCAGTCCATCCAACACTTAGGTCTCAAACAAGATATGATCCACCCCTGCACCGCTCCCCACGACACCCTGGCCAACACTCCAAGCTGTAAACTTCCTCATGGCTCCCAAGCTGTTGAAAGACAACCCGATGACTGAATAGGCGGACTGCTATGAAACTTGCTGAGCAGCACATTAATTTCTCCCACTGTTTGACTCATTGAAACATTCTACCAGGAAATCACGCAATCAAATAAAAAAACAAACAAAAAACAAACAGCTGCCATCCACTCACACGTTACAGGATTTTCTTAACTGCCTTTGTCTTGGCTCCTGTACCGTTCCACTTCCGCGTTGATCAGGATGACCCTAACTATTGAACGCATGCACACTTTAAAATGAGGAAAAACAGAACATTGCTAGCATGGGGGAAATTATTTATTTATTTACTCTGGCAGCGAATGAGTCAAAACACACATTTCACAATTGATGAGGCCTCTTCAGTTGCTATTAGGCTAACCTAGGTTAAATGGTGAGAATTGTGCAGTGGATCAAAATCTGCAATTCTAAACAATATAATTAAAGGAGAATTCAGTGATTTGGAAAACCTCCCGGTCCGCCCCGGTAACAAGATGTGCACATGCACGCACTACAGTGGGGGGGACATGCGACAGGCCAACAGCACACACACCAAGGCCTGCCCCCACTCGATCATGATTGGCGGAAGGCCCCTCTCATCCTGATTGAATGAAGGCTACCTAGCCAAAAATGAAACCTAAGGTTTTTTGACCCCCAGGGGTTAACTGGGAACTCCTTATAATGGTCAGCACACTCTATAGTAGGGAGGATTATCACAACAAAACAAAAAAAGAAGTGATATTTTAATTAAGTGAAATCACTGAATATACCTTTAATGTTAACAATAGTATTACTGCTTCATATACCAACACAGTGTGATATATTGACAATAAATAAATAAACTAAAATTAATGGTTGCCTCTAACCATAGTAAAAAGACTTGGAAAAGTCAGGGTTAATCACTGTATCCACCTTTGAAACTCAGGTGAGAGTTTTGTCCAAATACAATGAAGTATTATGTTTGTAGGAATTTCTCAGTCACAGTAGTTGGCAATTCTTGCTATGCCCCCTTTCTGGTTTGTTTTTGTACCTCAATTGACTCTAGGGCATTTATCTGCCTATTTTCATTTGTTTGGAGAGGTTCTCCTGAGCAGGATTGGCTTTGACCACACCACTCAAACCCTGGAGTGGTTAGTTGAAGTGTTTAGTGAGCTACACAGTACAGCAGGACAGTTATTTATTTTTCAACAAAGCTAGTTCTTAATGTATCCTAACAATTTCCTTTAGGAATTTTGTATGTATGTACTGTACAAATAGGCTACAATAACATAAATTGCCTCTAATCCTCCATCTCATCTCCCTTTCACTCAATCCTGTGTGCACATCTTGGAATGTCTATATCAACATTGGATATAACAACATTGGATATATTCGGCAGAATCGTCTTTTTTATTTACTTTGACTTCTTGATGGAATTTTTGACTCATGTCAATTATGCATTGAACAAAATATGCCCCTACAGTATATGGATTTTGTGTTATAATACTCTCTGAGTGGATTAAGCACAAGTTGTTTTATTACACTGTACAGCAGTGGTTCCCAAACCTTTCAGGTCAAGTCCCAAAAGAGAGATTAGACGTTGGCCCAGGCTGGGACCCAAACTAGTAAAGATAGCACACAATGCATCACTTCGCACCGCGTTGAAAGCTTGTAGATGTACTTATTATTATTTTATTCATGGTTTTCTTAGATTTGTTTGTTTGTTTTAAAACTTATAAAATAATTGTACTTTTTAAAATATATAGATTTATACTCGAATCCTGACCCATAAAAATTGGTCTGTGACTCACGTATGGGTCCCGACCCATCCCTTGGGAAACAGTGCTGTTGCCTACAGTATACACTATACAGTATGGATTCTTGCATACTGCATGTGCAAATACCAGCCATACTGTACTGTACTGTATGTTGAATTTTAAACAGATGGAAGTGGGATCACGTTTTGATTGTGATCAGAAAATGGGAAATGCTGGCAATTTGCTGCCAGTAGAATCTGATAGTAACATCTCTCCATTTCAGCAGTGATAAGTGAAATAATTATCAGTGTTCATGCCATGAACTAATGTGCATTGCAAAAGGTCACCGGGAATATTGAGCATTAAGCACTAGCACTATTCTTATTCAAATGGCTGTCAAATGCATTGGTGTGCCTGTAACAGTGTTCTTGTACAAGTATAGTACAGAAAATGGAAGTTGCACAGAAACGGAGTGACATTGTAACCCACAATGTGGTCCAGTTTAATGTATCTGCCCTTCAAACATGATTTGACAGATAAGTGTAGCGAGGTTATAATATATAGGCTTCCACTCTACTTTTAATATGAATCAGCATTTAAGCAGCTGACAATATTAATTGTTATAACTAGACCGGTGCCTGGCTTACTCAGGATGATCCAAGTTGGTAATGCATGCCCCACCCAGACATGCATTGCCGGTTAAGACACATGCGTAGTGGGTTAAGACTCACCCGTGGCTCTCGAGTCCCGACATGCGTTGCCGGTTAAAACTCACCCATGGCCTCCCTGTGAGGTTAGGGTTAGGTTTGGGGTTTGGGATAGGGTGTCGGACTAATACCTGTCAGACTGTTAGTACATCAGACCAAACACATGCATTTTGCTCTTCAATGGACCCTCACATGACATCTATGTCATCATTGCGACTTCAGCTCGCACTTACTATAGAAACATGCAGGAAGCATGTAATGCAGGAAACATGTAATGCTTGCATCCATCACATCACGCTCTTCATGTAATGCTGCTGCACACACAACACACAGGGGCACACGCCACACACAACACATAGGCGACACATGTTTTGCCACCACACACACACACACACACACACACACACACACACACACACACACACACACACAAGTACTGAATAGGCTGCTGCACAGCTCACTCCACAGCTCCGTCAGTCAGACAACAACAAAGATCAAACAAATCAATGAAGGAAGAAGCCACTTATATCGCTTTTGCTGTGGATGGGACATTTACATTTAAAAACTATCAGATGGACGCGTGGATAACAGCATGGTTGTGTGCAATATCGGAGGGAAAGGTTCCATAATCCATATGACCAACGTTAGCTTCCATGCTAGCCGCTTCAGCTTAATATGTCTCGCAGAGGACACCAGAGGCTCGCAGTGATTTCACCACAGCACGAAGCTGTCAAGCTGTCCTCGATGCGAAGCAGCAAGCGTGGAAGTCCGTGGTCAGACAATGGTCTGCCCCAACCCCATGTGAAATGCACTCCCCACCTAGTTCATTCCACAGTTTTTGATTTTATTCCTTTGTCTTACTGTTTCCCCCCCTAATAAAGTAGTTTTATTTGTTTTCTCATGCCCCCCATGTAAAGCACATTTGAGTATTCATATAGACACTAAAGACACTTCATATAGGCACTTGCTGCACTTACCCTGCGGTCGCTACTCGCCTTTAAGGCGTCTTACTGGTAGATAGTTAACACAGCTGAGGGTAATAACATTCATTGTGGGTGTTTCATTTATTTTGGGTCAGCATGGTCAAACCCTGTATAAATGACTTAATGCTTAATGATATTAACGCCAGCTGTGCTTATGCATGACACATCAACATGTCTGCTGTGAAAAGGCTTGGTTGTTGGTCACACTTGTCGAAGAATAATCTACAAGTGTTTCTGATGGTGTAATCATGGGCATGCTAGAGTTGAGCTCTATGAAAGGAAAATAATGTCATGTTTGATCAGTTGATATCTATCATTTCTGTGCTCTCACTTAGACTTCAGCAGCACATAACATTTCATGAGATACACTATCATTTACATACTGTATATACAGTAAACCTCTGCAGCTGATTTGTATTCACACTATACATATATTGCCATGTTTCTGTTGTACATAACTTAGTGTAAACTAGAAAATAAATTGCTCATCTGATAAATTTGGGGCAGAGGTTTGTCCTTGGCCTCTAGGGAGTGTGTGTGTAAAAGGTTTCACTCCAATCGGACAGACACGCACATGCACACACGAACGGAGGCATGGACAGGGACAAAAACATAGTCTTGCCCATGCTTTCGGCCTGGTGGAGACAATAATATGAACACAAAAAAGGCTACAGCTCAGAAAAGTGAAAATGTCATTATCTTCCCTGAAGAATAGTCCCCATTACCTTTGCTTCTTTGAAAGCTAAGTAAGTGACCATCAAGAGCTGTGATTACCTATTACAGTATAGCCTGCGGCTATCCAGTGAACATGTCATTACCATTGTTGCTCACTTTTTACATACATAGGAATTACCAACCACATTTAATTTTATGGGGGGGGAATTATCTTGGGGCATAATGGTGACCCAGAAATGACAGCTTTTGTTCAGAGGTTTCAACCATGATTTCTTGTCCATGCACTGTACTGTACAATGCTAACCTCGCCTCACTAGTTTTTCCACCTCGGAGGAAAGCCTGGTCTCTGTCTCAAAAGTCTGTATGATCCGGTCTGGAGTGGATGATATCGTTACGTCATGTTGTAGTATTGTTTTGTAGTCAACAGGCAGGAACAATCAAACGGAACCTCCTTTTCCCTCAAACCGGAAGAATAACAATAAAAGCTCTCGTAGCCTGCAGCTTTTATTGAGAAAACTCGGTTTGAGGGAAAAGGACGTTCCATTTGATTGTTCCTGCCTGTCGACTACAAAACAATACTACAACATGACGTAACGATATCATCCGCTCCCGATCGGATCATATGCCTGAAATGAAATGGTGCCCAGGCTAGTACAATGCTAGCCTGGATCCAGACCTGCGGATGGCGGATTTAGCCGTGGATAACTCCAGTTTAGGGTGGATTTGGGTCATTAAAATATATTATAAATTAATATTGGATAAACAGCGGGTGAAATAATGCGGGAAATAAATTAATGGCATTTATCTGTAGGCTTTTATTATAGCTTTTAAAACGCACAAAATCTCAGCAAAATCTCGCAATAAATTGGAATAATTAATCAATGTGGTGGGATAACGGGCGGATTATAAATATGCACACGCGGATTCGGGTGACAAAAAAGCTCATCCGCAGGTCTCTATCGCCCACTCTCTGAGTGGACTGCGTCTTTTCAGGAAGCTTCAGAGTCTGATACTCAGGCAGTACAATGCTGCATATTGGAATGAAACGGATTTGACTGAAAAATGCAAATGACCTCCAATTATTTTGTGGAGTCATGTAGCACCTGGTAGCTTTGTACATTTTTGATCTGAAGATTTGATCTGACTATTAATGAGAAGAGTAGTCTAGGTCAAATGTTCCAGTAAAATATATTAAACACGTTTCCCCACAGATTGGAAGAAAGTCCTACTGTCTTTCAACAAAACTAAAACTAAAACAAAACTCAACAAATCAGTACTGCTTTACTGTCAATAATTTGACACAGCATAATGATGTTTCTGCTTCTATAACAATGTAAACAGGAAGAGCAGTGGTCCACTATCAAGAAATAACAGACCACATAATATTGTGATTGACCAAACAATGCATCCTTCTAGGTTTGTATCATAATGAGAATATCTGCAGTACTACTAATCCGGACAAATTTGAAAAGGTGAAGCTTCCATTAGTACTCGTACAACTAACAACACCATGATTGCTCTTTTAAAAAACAGAATAGCCGGGGCGCCCGCTGGCCTAGTGGTCCAGGCGCATGACACATATGCTCTGGCCTGACAGCGTGTCGCGTGTTCGAGTCCCGTTCATGACGACCTCTGCTGCATGTCTCTCCCCTTCTCTCTCTCCCACGTTCCTGTCTATCTTCACTTGATACTATCAATAAAGGCAGAAAAGCAAAAAGAAAATCTTTAAAAAAATAAAAATAAAACAGAATAGCCACTGAGTAGACATGCCTGGCTAATGCATGTGTTTGTTTTTCTGTTAAGGTTGAGAAAGAAAAGTTAACTGCCTAAATGCACCATGCATAAAGTTAAATGCATGGTGTGGGCAGAAGCAGAACCATGCATCCTGCTGCGCTGGATGTTTTAATAATAGTAGACCAAATTTAAGACAATAATAATAAAACATAGCATACAGTATCTGTTTGCATATCAGGTAAATGTGCAAATATCTCGAACCATCCCTTTGACATTTTGGGACCAGCTAAGTGGTTCATGCAAAGCCAGTCATTGTAACACCATTAACATATTTTATTAACAGTAGGAATGTTCACTATTGGCTTGCCTTGGATCATCATTCATAACCCATGGGGAAGACCAGAGGGCTTATGTGTCTCACACTGCAAATAATGCAACAGAATCTGCAAACATTATTCCAAACTATCCTCCTCTGCTGCTATCACATACACCTCTTGCATACTGTGTTCTTCCCTCACTGTTACCTACAGTAGGCTACATGTAGAGTACATGTGAATTGAGTAGCCACTGAGTAGTAATTTATAACAATTGCTCTGCCACTGTGTCCCCACAGTAATGATAATGAATGTATTGATATAGCACATTTCAAGACATAGTCACAAAGTGCTTTACATAACAGGGTAAAAAACAACAACATAGTCACAGCTACAACAAGATATCATTGAACTTATTATACATTATACATTAGACTCCATATTGGAAACTTGGGTAAGTGCTCACATACAATATACACTAGTATCTCTGCATGCATGGTTCACCAGAGGGTTTAATTTTAGGGGGGAATTAGGGGGAATGAGAAAAAACAGGACTAAAAAAAAAACATAACGTTGTGTAGATCGACTTCTCAGCAAAGAGATTTGGTGTAGAGTGGAAAACCTAATACACTGCCAACTCTGTCAAGTTAATTAAGTAGAGTTAGATAATAGAGTTAGAGGTTAAATGACACAAAGCCTGCCCTACTGTCCAATCCTAATCTTCGGCTAGACCACCCTAACATTGGGTTGCGGACACATCTCTCCATTATTATGGGTCGCCTTCGTTTTGGTTTCCTACAACATTTTCCAAAAAGCATCCCCAAAAAAGTTAAACTTTTCATGAATTAATAACAAAATCTAAATATTTTTTTCAGTAGGCCTAATGTCATGAAGAAATGATAGAAAAAACGAAGAAATTCCATAAATTAGAACAAATATTTAAGAAGATCTGTTATTTTCACTACTTTGGGTCTGTATATGTCTAGGTTAAAAGGAACGTTGAAGATTGAAGAAGTATTTGCCTCAATGATGATGATGATTATTAGTATTATTATTAGTATTATTATTATTTATCAACATGTGTGGAGTAACGGACCTCCTTGTTTTTAAATAGACAATTATTGTGATGCTTTTATGAACCTTTACAGACCAGAGGCTTCCATTGTATTAACTCCAGCATGCAATAATCATATATGACATTAAAATATTCAACTTCTCTATCCTTTTTATTTTTTATCTCTGCTCTATATGCTTCCTTTATTGTCTCGGTACATAAAGCTCAAAGACTACTGTAGGTTTTCCACATTTCCACATTTCCGCTTTTCTCTCTCTGGTTCCATGACAACAACCTCCCCTAACTGGAAATAACGGCTTTACCACAATATTCATAATTGTCCAGATTACCAAGGGCTCTATTCTATACTCCTGTTTTCACAAAATATGCGATCTGCAAACTCACGCTATGACACGTCGTGAGCTTGTAGATCAGCTATTTTGCCCAACGTTAGTCCCAGAATAGGGATGCTAGGGTTCAAGTGGTTAATTCAGAGAGTCCCATTTCCCTGCTGTTTATGTGCAATCTTCAAGGCGGTAATAATGCATTATGGAAGGGTTTCATGAAAGTCCAGATTATGTACAAAAAAAGGGGAAGAGATGGGCAAGGCAAGAAAAAACAACAACCCACTAATCTGTACTTTGACGTCAGTCTAGATGGGCTGAAGCTGTGCAGATGGGAGCATGGGAAGATTGTGTGGGTTACTGTATGCAATTCATGACAACAGATTATTTCCTTTTATGCATGCTGCCTTCCTCCCAATGAGCCACGAGACACTTTCTTCCCTAGGGATAATGTTACTGAATTTCTGTAGGGAAAAAAAACAAAAAGACATCAAGCCTCAGCACCCGGAGCAGGTCTATTTGTCAATTTATAGTCTGTCGTACGACAATGTCGCTTGTGAAAAATAGTCCCGTTTCAACACGTGAGCTTGTAGATTGGCTATTTTCGGTGTGGTACTAGCGTGAGATGAAATATACATCAGGCTTTAGTCGGGTTTCAGTGAATTGGTCCTCCTATGGAACGACTCATCCCCATCTCCACAACATCTGTCATTTGTGATAACATTTATGTTTGATCCACTATAGGACTTGTCATGCAAGTGCAGTGAGTTAATCTCCTGTGCATGTGGCAGGTGCCATATATATATATGTTCATGGTAACTCCAGTCACATGTGGACACAATATTGATGTCATGGGGGTTTTACACATGCTTTTACAGTATGTTTCATACAATCTATAGCACTGCTGCTTGACAGGACTGTTGAACAATTAAAGACATGACACACTCATAATGTTCTGTCCTGCTACCTGCTACAAAAAGCTCAAATTCAGATTTGTTTTTTTAAAAGGCAAAGGTGGACAGATAGAGTAGCCTACATGCTCTGCTCTTCTTTGGCTACATACAGGGTTCTACATTTTATCACTGTCTGCTATTGTCTTGCATAATGTGTTTATATTTAAACTTACTACATTCCAGAGGACCATTTTAGAATGTTACCCCCTTTTATTTCCCTCTATGGGGGTGTGACTGTCAACCATAGAGATAAAATAGTGACATGCAGAATGGTATAATGGCAACACAACCATCTTACCTGAGTGCTGTTCTGAACTGAACCGGAGCTACAGTCACAAACTACACAAAATATTCATACATAATAAACAGTAAGTTGCTTGCCACTTCTAGTCAAGAGGCAAGCGTGGACTATAGATATTCAGGGCAAAACCCTTATTTGTTTGAACAGCAGCATAATGAGACTATGGGAGTGAAACAGCCTTAATTGCTTTGTATTGACTCTCGTCTCTCTGATTGTTTATTAGCTAAACGTGTAGTAGTTTGGCTGAGCAACATAGTCTTGCCATTTTGCTTAGAAGCTAGCTTAGCATCAGTCAAACAGTGGCTGAGCACGGAATGTGAGGACAGAAAAGTGAGGACGTCAAAAGCGATTGGCCGGATGTGATGTATGATGATAAAAGCGCCCCTCACTTCACACAAGTTAGATTTTTCGTATAACATTACAATGATACCAATAAACAACATTATGTAAATTATGCAACATCGCGCTTCTGACAGGTACGTTGCAGTTGTTCCGTGCTAATTGTAATCACAGCTGGCAATTGTAATTGTGCATATGCACCCATTAAAGGAAGTTTTCATGTGTTTAGTGCTGCTATGAATGCAATCCAGTTACACACAGAGAATGTGCTGCATGTGGATCTACTGAAGAGATTTGAGATGTTTTAATAAATATACATTTTCTGCAAGGATTCTCAAAGGATACACACATAGCACAATAAATTAGAATGCAGTGGAGGTTAATCCCTCGACAAAGTGGCATTGAATGTTCTATGGCTGTATATAGAATGTATATATATAATGGAATGTCAGCCATTCAAGGGCTACACGTTTTCAACTTGTAGTGTTCTATTGTAGATGAAGATTGCAGGAGTTGCAGTTGCAAGAACAGGGGAAGTGCTGGCAGCCACGGATGAGATGACAGAGATTTGTGACTGGCACCCCACTGATGAAAATTTATTTTATGTAACACATAATTACACACTTACATACAACAACACAATCATTGTGTTTATTTTTCCTAATGTCCTAACAGTTGACAGTTAACTTAATGCATAAGAATTTAATTGAGTGCTTTAAAATGCTTTTTCATTGATTGATACTGAATGTTACTGGAGGCCACGGCCACCATGTTCATGTGACCAATTGATGTTGATCTCCCATAGAGTTACAAAGGATAGAGACAGCCCCGCCCCCAGCTCTACTTCCGCATTTTTTCGATTTAAAAATGCAGAAGTGCTAATGAGTGCTCCATGTTAAAGGACAACTTTAGTTTTTTTCAACCAAGGTTCATGTTTTAGGTTGTTATTAGAGAAAGTAAAAGATGAGTGTTAATTTTTATTCATTTGCTGCTTTCTTTCGTTTTAGGGATTTTATCGGTTTTTGACAGGGGGGCGGGGGCATTCGAGCATGGTGCTAAATATGTATTTCTTTATAAAATATTATGGCGATTTTTTTATTTTTTATTTGCTATAGTCCTACTAGACCCCAAGAAATTACATCTGGCCACATAAATTCACAGGATCTATTGAATGTGAAGGTAGCCTATTGGGGGGAAGCAACACTATGTTATAGGCTCAATATGTCAGTTTGACACAATCAGTAGATCTCGTGATCTTTGGTGGCCAGATGTAATTTCTTGGGGTTTAGTAGGAGTAGAGTAAATAATAAAACAATAAATCGCTATAAAATCTTGTAAAAAAAATACATATTTAGCCCCATGCTCGAATGCCCCCGCCCCCCTGTCAAAAACCGCTAAAATCCCTAAAACGAAAGAAAGCAGCAAATGAAGAAAAGTTTACACACATCTTTTACTTTCTCTAATAACAACCTAAAACATGAACCTTGGTTGAAAAAAACTAAAGTTATCCTTTAAACCCCAACTAAATGCACTAAATCCAGCTTTGACCAGTAGGCGGCTTCAACATTGGCCAGCCGCTTTGGGGGCTTGGTGTCTCCCTCCTGATGGAAGGAGGTCATCGCAAGGATCCGTGAACTCACAATATAGATAGTGGGAAAATCTAGTGTCCAATCAAGTGCGCTGTCTGCTTCCAATAATTTATTTGATATTGTCAACCATTATGTGTCCCGCCTGACATCAGGGTTGACATTCCTCAATGGAAGTGTAGGTAGGGAGACACATCCAACCACTGCAGATGTGATAGTTAAATTATTGTACTATCATATCACATATATATTGTTTTATCAGCACAACCCTAGTTTAAGTATTGTATTTCTCTGTGGGGATGGACATAAGAAATTGATTTACCATCATAAAAAGCTCACATGGGATGGGTAAGTCTGAGCGCATAACATATCTGGTTAAAGTACTGCAGGTGACTGGTTTGAATCTTTTTGAATCATGGCACTTTATTACATGTAATCCCCCTCCCTCCAGCCTTTCCTGTCTCTTATTTCCACTGTATCTATCTGAAATACAGTACAAAATAACAAAAATAGGCACACAAAAAACACACCTAAATGAGGATGGTCACTCAGCAGGTTCAGCCACACTACAATAATTAGCTCCATCTCTCACCTCTACTCCACTACCACCGGGGCCCGGGTCATTGTTTTTGCTATACCAACAGGCAGCAGCTACCTCAGAATTGGATGGCAGTTGTGTATTTGTTAGCTCTATAGGCTTTCTCTCAATCCTCCTCTTGGAGAATTAAGCAGTGTAAATCCAGATTACCAAACGGGTACTTCTGGATAGTTTTCCAGCTCAGGTTTTCTTAGGGAAGAAACACTTTTGCCAGTGCATGGTACCCTACCTTGCACTCACCCTGTTGCACCGCCGATCCGACCAATATGCCCACACAGTATGTTAGTCATTTGTCCCTTTTATGCACATTTAGTAACGAACGCTCCTCTCAACTGGCCGGTATCAATCATAACATTACGTTACATAACATTGGGTGTCTCTAAAGATCTCTGTTACCCGTTTCCTGGTCATATGACCTGAGTAACCAATACATGAAGGCAGCGTGTGTGGCAGCCAATAAGGACTAGGTCCTTATAGTATGACTCATGTATGACTAGGTCTTCTAAATTTCATGAGCTTTCACTAGTCAGGTTTCACCGACAAAAAATCCCTCCTATGCTAATTCAGTATTCAGGATGAGTCTGGTTTTAATCTGGTATTGAAGTTGTTTAGTGATTTGAGAATGTCAGTGCTTGTTTGGTTTGTTCTAAACATCATTAGCTGCATTGCTGATTGACCTGAGCTTATACTCTCCTTGATGTTCAAGCTTATTGACAGCATCGCACACTCAGAGAACAAATTAGATTCTTTACCAGTGGGGGTTTCAAGGCACCTCAGTCTTTAGACCTGTCTATAATTTGTAGCATCAAGCAACTTGATGCAACATTTCTGAGGGGCGCTATAGCCCCTCCAATGTCTGGCTTTCAGGAATTACATTACATGTCAGCCAAGTCTATGGACTTTTTTTTGTTTGTTTAGAACACTTTATACAAACGATGTTTGTTTAACCCATTTTGGGCGGCAACCCCTTTTGGTGTTAGCATTATACTGCTTTAGCTATTGAAAAATAGCAGATCTACAAGCTCATAGCATGCCACCGAGTGGCGCGCTACGAGCTTGTAGGTCTGCTATTTAAAAAAAATCGATGAACGACTGACATAGAAACATAGCTTTTTCAGAAAACTGTCAGGATGTAGAAGACATTTTTAGAATCTGATCTCAGGTCAAAATGGGTTAAAGAAGTGAGGCGTCCCTCACTGAGAGACAGCGAAATGCCTTCACGACGGACGACGTACGTCGCGACGTATATTTTTCCGTCGCAACGTATATTCGAGTACGTCCTGGCGTAAATATCAATTCGTCCCGGCAGAACGGACTCGTCGCGGCTATATCTACCCGTTTGCGACGTAATATGTTGGCTATTATTTTCCGTCGCGCCAGAACGGGACTCGTCGCAGCTATATCTACCCGTTGTGGCGTGAGCTGGACTCGTTGCGGCAGAACGTGACTCGTCGCGACTATATCTACCCGTTTGCGACGTGCGCCTCGCCGGTCCGGTCTCCAGGCGAGCCTGCGTCCTTCATATATTTTTTTTTCTGCTCTCGTTGGACTTAACTTTAAAAGTCCAATGGAACACCTCTTTGTAACGGGTCGCTGTAGTATAGTGGTCTAATTCCTCGCCTCTCTATTCTTTTTTGCTGAGGACGCTGGTTCAATTCCCGCTCGCGGCAAACCAAAATTATTATATTTTAGACAGACAGACAGACAGACAGACAGACAGACTGCCTGCCTGCCTGCCTGTCTGCCTGCCTAATGTATTGTAAATAATGTATTTATTCCATACGGCTATTTTATTTTAATATAAAAACTTTTGTTTTTCGCGCGATTCGAACCAGCGTCGTCAGCACCAAAACATTGAGAGGCGAGTGATTAACCCGCTGGACTACAGCGGCCATACGTTACAAAGAAGTGTTTCATTGGACTTATAAAGACAATAGCACCCAGCTGCAGTCTCGCAAGGGGAGGGACCGGAAGTGCTTTTATTTCCGGCTTCCACGTGCACAAGCGCACATACACGCACGCGAAATATAATGCAATATGTAATAATCAGCTCATACATTATAAAGACATTATTGCATTATGAAGTTTTATTACAGTATGAGTCGCCTATGTGGAGGTTCTTAATGTAACACATTATTACATTATAGAAAAATCTATTAAGTTATGTGCTCGTCTTTTAATTACATTATGAGCTGATTATTACATTATGAGGTCAGATGTAGAGTTGCTGGCCGCCTCAGCTCCATATATGGAGATCTAGGTGATGATCCAGTCTTTTCAATGTATGGCTATCCAGGGTTTGATGAGGTCAGTGTCGGGATCTTATATCATATGGAAACGGCCATATATGGCGGTGTGACGTGTCATGAGGCGTGACCATATATGGAGGCATGACACGAGGCGTGACATGACACACTTACTGACTGACTGACGGGAAATGCAGGTTTTCATAGTAAATTAAATGCATATGGTCGTGTGTCTGTGATCTATGGTCTGGACATGGTGTGTGTGGGACAGGGGTACGGGGTTATAGCAACTTATTACATTACTTAAATGCCTTGATATCATTATGTTATAATCGACCATATAGGCCTAGCCTATTATTGCATATCATTTTATTATTGTTAGATTTGCATTTCTTCAAATATGCACACTTATACCACCAACTAATAAGCTTTCAATTAAAATATTACCTACAACAAACTACTTCAAACTTTTCCAAACCGACCACGTAATTATGTTTAAGCACAGATGGTACTATATACACCCGGCATTTAAGCGCGCACCAGCAAGTGCGTGTCGTGCACGCGCATTATATTTCGCGTGCGTGTATGTGCGCTTGTGCACGTGGAAGCCGGAAATAAAAGCACTTCCGGTCCCTCCCCTTGCGAGACTGCAGCTGGGTGCTATTGTCTTTATAAGTCCAATGAAACACTTCTTTGTAACGTATGGCCGCTGTAGTCCAGCGGTTTAATCACTCGCCTCTCAATGTTTTGGTGCTGACGACGCTGGTTCGAATCGCGCGAAAGACAAAAGTTTTTATATTAAAAAAAAATAGCCGTATGGAATGAATGCATTATTTACAATACATTAGGCAGGCAGACAGACAGGCAGTCTGTCTGTCTGTCTGTCTGTCTGTCTGTCTAAAATATAATAATTTTGGTTTGCCGCGAGCGGGAATTGAACCAGCGTCCTCAGCAAAAAAGAATAGAGAGGCGAGGAATTAGACCACTATACTACAGCGACCCGTTACAAAGAGGTGTTCCATTGGACTTTTAAAGTTAAGTCCAACGAGAGCAGAAAAAAAAATATATGAAGGACGCAGGCTCGCCTGGAGACCGGACCGGCGAGGCGCACGTCGCAAACGGGTAGATATAGTCGCGACGAGTCACGTTCTGGCGCGACGGAAAATAATAGCCAACATATTACGTCGCAAACGGGTAGATATAGCCGCGACGAGTCCGTTCTGCCGGGACGAATTGATATTTACGCCAGGACGTACTCGAATATACGTTGCGACGGAAAAATATACGTCGCGACGTACGTCGTCCGTCGTGAAGGCATTTCGCTCCACCTGCCCTCACTTCACACACTTGTGTTTTGTTTTTTCAACCGAGTGTGTATGTGTGTCTTTAGCAGCACGAGTGTGTGTCTATTTGTCCATACAGTATGGCCATATACTAATGACATCAGAGTTGTCATCTCAGGACTCCTAAGCCTTGAAATGAATGGACAGGGATTTGTTCCTGTATAACTTAATAAAACCAGTAAGAAGCAACACGAAGCAACATATGGAATGAATTCTGTACTGGCCATATATGGAGCATGTCTTGCGTGTACAGGGTTTGATGAGGTCAGATCAACATATGGAATGTCAGAACAGGTCAGCTCCATATATGGAGATCTAAGGGTGACAGCGGGGGCAGTGTCTTGAGTGTACAGGGTTTGATGATGGCCCAGGTAGGGCCGGGCTTGTTGAGAACTTGTTGAGAACCCGTCTAGAGTTTAAATGGACAGGTACAGTATCAGTAAAAAGGGAGACATTGAAGAAGAAGTATGGATGGGGAAGGATCAACATATGGAATGTCAGACCAGGTCAGCTCCATATATGGAGATCTAAGGGTTTGAGGTTTGAGGTGCACTGTAGAGTTGCTGGCCGATATTGATGACATCAGGGATCTCCATATATGGGCTTAATATTGATGACATCACTGACTGAATGATGGGAAATGCACAATTTCATAGTTATCTGCGGTCGCAGTTAACTCATCAATGGCACCGCTCACTTCACACCGGGTGTAATTTTTATTTTCATGAGCGATAACTGGAAGATTTTGGTTAGAACTAAATTCAAGATTGTCTGCATCACGCAACCCTGTGCAAAACTCATCCATCCTCCTTTTTTATTAGCCTGTTCGTTAGTTTGACATTCTGCATATTCAGACTGTAATTAAAGTGATGAATATGTGGTGGGAATACTGAAAAGGAAAGCTGCATGCAATGTCTTTGGACACAGTTGTGAGTCCTCAATTGTGGATCACGGTTGTATTGGTACACACCCAAATTCACCCAATGGACTATATAACTTAACTGGGTGAATGTGGAGATGGTGGTGATGGAGGAGGGAACATGGAAGGAGAGAGCTGTGGGCAAGGAGGTCTGCAGAATATTTTCCTCCTCAGAGTTAACACAGGATTATGCTGTGTACACGCTTTACTCCTTACTACTATAACAGAGGTTCTGAACTTCTATCCCGAGGAGACAAGCTAATGCTAGTTTATTTCTCTTCAGGGTGATTAATTGCATTCAAGTAAGTCCCTGATTACACAGCTAAAACGATTATTTGGTTCCCCAGGCTTGAGGTTGAGAACCTGTTCTATTTACTTTATTATGCTTGTCGTGTGAAGATGTTGGCAGTGACAGATGTTGCTGTTAACATTTGCTCAAACGGTGATGGCAGTGCAACCCTTCGTGCCCTTGCAGGTCACGGTCCTTTCTTTATTTCACCACTCATTGAAGTAACTTTGACGTGTTATCTTTTTATTATTTATTTATTTAGTTCTTGGTGCTGCAACTGCCCGCCGAAAGAATCCCTCTTGTGGACAATAACGGTTGTATTGGATTGTTTGTTGGTTATTTCAGCAGCTTGATTTAAGGATTCTCTCAGTTGTGTCGTTTCCTCATGTGACAGAGCGCCTTTTCCTAGAGGGAGTGGAATGTAACAGAAAGCTCACATTAGTCCTGGTCACAGCTCAATGAACACTGAGCCACATATTCCGCAGGGAACTGAGAAGTCCTCCATCATGTAATGGCAACATGGAAGGATGGAAAATGGCAGTTAAAGGATGCGTCCACATTGTAGATAAGCGACTCATTTGATGTGTCCCATTCCCCTGCCATACTGTAGGCCGGGGTATATACAGTGGCTAGCACATGTTTTTTTATTATCCTTTTGTATTTTTATGTAACACAAAAAGTCATAGATTATTTTAATTTGACAAAATTGATTAGTCTGATTAACCACTTACAGTGTTTTATACTTCAGCGTACAATTGTATTGCACAAAAATAGGCGATCTAAACTCACAACGCAATGCGTCACAATGCTTTGTGAGCTGGTACTATTTTCACTTTTTGCACAGAAATCACATGGGAATATCTATGATGTGGGCTTTGGCTGAATTCAGAAAAAAACTTGTTGGATATCAGATGCTCCAAAACCAATGGTACATATTTAGAAATAACCGCATTTTAGGGATTTTGACTCCATTCTTCTAAATAGGGCAGGCAGTGCTGTACATGTTGGTCAGCAGACCATGAATCATCCAGGGATTATTCTGTTAGGCTGACATTCGGTCCCCTTTATGTGGATTGAGGGAAGGACCAAAGGTTCAGCTGACATGGCCTTGTTGATACAAAAATAACATAGGCCTAACATGTAAAAATGCAAAGTGTTCACATTGTGAAAAGAATGAAGACACAGCTTGTTATGCCATCTCTATATGCATGAACGTGTGTTCACGCACGCACACATGCACACACACACACACACACACACACACACACACACACACACACACACACACACACACACACACACACACACACACACACACACACACACACACACACACACACACACACACACACAGTGGATAGAGTTATTCCCCTGCCATGTCCCTCCCACAGTAAGAGATCAGGAACTGATTACCATCTACACACAGCCTAAGTACAGAAACTTACCGTAGGTCACAAATAAACATCTGTCAACCTAAATCTGGGGTCTGACAATACATTGCCTCTATAACACCCTTCCCTTAGAATCCAATGCTACCAATGTGTTGTGTTTGAACCACACCGGATGCAATAGCCTGATTTATACTTTATGTGACTGTGTTGTGAGAAGAGACAAGAGAATAAAGATTTGTTTTCATTAAAAAATTAAATAATAATAATAATAGGGGTAATAATAATAATCATCTTTTGAACGCAGAAGCAGTCACGCTTTTCTGTAATGCTGCTTCCGTCACACTGCTGCCTGTAATGCTTGCCTGTTACTCTCTATGGTTACTCTTTCCTGTAATGCTGCCCTTTTCCTCCCCACGTGTGCTTTGAAGAGCCTTGGCTTGTAAGTTTTCATGCTTCAGTTGTACTTATACTGTTGCATTTCTGTATTTTGTGCAAAAGTGCATTGAGAAATGTCCTCAGAAACCGAGAAACGGCCTTGTTTCTGTACATTTCGAGAAGTTTATTTATACGGAGGCAACCCCCAAAGTGACAGGAGTACAACTTTTTCATATCGCGTCAAATAAGAACTGTGTTCCAAAAATAAACAAATGATCGCGGTGGTTTGACTCATATGGATATAAAGAATCAACTGACTGAGAGAAAACGCTAATGTGACTGCCGTCGAATTATTAAAAAATTCGCTATAAACAGACGCTATCAAATATCACTGACTGACTGTTGTGACGACACAGAGAAACCTCCCTGACAATATCGCTGAGACAGTTTATTTATTTTTGGACCACAATGCTTATATGAGACAATTTAAAATGAAACTTCTACGGCCCTGGACCAGGGGATGAGCGAGTGACATCAGGACTCCGGTCTGTCCGCTCCGCTGCAGTGCTGACATAATGAAGTCACATTATTCCGGTAGAGTGTCTCAGCCCTGCGGTCGCTTCTCGCCTTAAAGGCGTCTTACTGGTTTATTTTATCCAATGGTGTCGCTTGCCAAAAATAGAAAATCTACACGCTCATGCGTGCGTTTGTAGGCTATTTTCTATGCTTGACACCATCGTACCATGGAGTACAAATCAAGCATATCCGTTTTCAGAGTATGATAATCTCAGAGTAAATCACAAAGACTAAATGTGTCAGTCATAGCTTGGGACTATACTGTACATATATAGGCTAATCCTTGCTCTTTAACCATTCCGTGTGAGGGGTATGCTGTAGTCTATTTTAATCCCATTGTCATGTGGAATGACACATTGGCCTTCAAAGAGATTATGCCAGATTTAGCACGTCGACGCTTAGGAAATATCGAATAGTAAAAACAAAACAAACAAAAACCATCTGCGGTTGGTTGCTGTTATCAGTATTGTTATTCCTACCACTACTGCTTAGAAAGCATTATAGACAAATTGACTGGCATTATAAGTATTGGCCATATGGCGTAATCATATAACGGAGTTGGAATACTGTAGATTTAAGCTTAATATTGTAAACCAATATTCTTTCATAAGTCCTGTCTATACAATCATATTTTCCTCCTTAAATCTTATTACTGACAGTTTTTAAGAGACGTGTTGAGAAGGTTGGCATAACATTGGTGTAACACTGAAGTATAATTTGTATAATTTGACAATATGGACTAAATGGACAATCCTCTGTATAGTATATTCAGGAACTGTCAACACTTTTCAGTGGTCACCTTGTTATGTGTAGATGCTTCAGTGAACACACCAGAGAATCATACAAATCTACAGTTAGGTAGTATAATGATTCAAACTCTGAGCACTTGCTCAAGCATCACTGATGTATTATAGCTGTGTGGATGAAGTACTGTATGATTTGTGTTTTGTATGGTGCTTATCTTATTTGCTGGTGGTAAAAAATAACATACACATCACTAACAACAAGCTTTACAAAAGCAGTGTGCAGGCATTGTAGAACGTTTTATGATGATGTCAGTGGAGAGGGAGAATAGGTGATATGAGTCATACAGTAGAGGTGGTCGAGTGACATGTATGGCTGTTGTTAACATAGCATACAACTTATTTTACAGGAAGCTGAATCTGAGAGGTTGTCAAAGAAGTGGAGGGAATGTGAGACAATGAACGGGTGTAATCATTTGACTGGCACAGACATCCATCTCTGCACACTCATTAGACTATGATCTCTACACCTTAAATCAGTATATCAATAACCAGCGTTATTTCTTTCCACAGTGATCCAGTGTATCTGTAGCTGAACTAGGTAAGGGGAGCGCTTGATTTCCTCACAAACTCTGGCCGTGCACTGCCCACGCCCAGAGGACAGTGACTGAATGGCTCCAGGCGGGACAACAAGCGCCCCCTATTCCCTGTCAGCAATACTAGTTTGCATATCCCAGACCCAGTAGTAGCTATGCTGCCGGTTTACACGTGAAATTCAAATACATACTAGCTAAATCTGGCTTTAAAGAATTCTGAATTTCTATCGAATATCTTAGTTACCAAGAGATTGATCTAACAGTTAAGTTTTGTTTCTACGTTTTTAACTTTTCACAACTATGTGAAAAGTTGACGTCTTAACACACAGCCTTGCTATGTAAACAAGCACTAGTCTGGTGCAGGAGGAAGAGGCTCTTCATGGCGGCCGAAAAGTGGAACTACTTTCTTGTAGAAGTTGTTCTTGTAGTGAATTATTAAGAACTGTTTAATGATTTTCATGTTGCCATATTTGTAACACTTTTAGAAAAGCAATAAGCCACGCTAGGTCTCGGTTTACCTCTATTGTATAATGGCTGAGCAGGTCGGATTCACTCCTCTGAGTGCTGACGCGTCATGCCTCACAGCCATTATAAAATACAAGGAGAATTGAGACCTTTTGTGGCTTATTGCTTTAATAAGAGTTGGTGACTGATTAGAGTGTCGTTAACGGAGCAAAGCATTGTGTAACTTGGCACACAATGCTATGGATAATGTACCTGTTCCTGTGCCACAATGTGCCTTCACTATTATACCTTCAATTGTACTGTAGTATAGTAGTAGTAGTATTGTAGTATAGTAGTAGTCGTAGTAGTATAGTAGTAGTAGTGGTAGTAGTATTGTAGTATAGTAGTAGTCGTAGTAGTATAGTAGTGGTAGTAGTATTGTAGTATAGTAGTAGTCGTAGTAGTATAGTAGTAGTAGTGGTAGTAGTATTGTAGTATAGTAGTAGTCGTAGTAGTATAGTAGTGGTAGTAGTATTGTAGTATAGTAGTAGTCGTAGTAGTATAGTAGTAGTAGTGGTAGTAGTATTGTCTTTTACTTTTCTGGTTTGAGAGCTACTTATAAAACGACCAGCTCAACATAACCTACCAAGAAAGCAAGTAGACTATAAGTAACTGAATACAGCACATCTCCTATTGCTTATTACAGTAGCACGCACGCACGCACAGTCGCACACACACACACACACACACACACACACACACACACACACACACACACACACACACACACACACACACACACACACACACACACACACACACACACACAACCAACACAGAACCATGGACAGTGCTGTCCATGGTTCTGAAACTGGCGCTGTCCATTGTTCTGAATGCACAGCACAATACACACACAGCACAATACATTTCAATACATTTAGGCTGCGTCCGTTCCTAATTCTGATGACTTGCACTGAATGGAGTCAGCCAGGGTTGCATAACCCAGACAGTAGTTGTTCTCAGTAGCTATTCTCAAGCAGGCCTCCAAATGAGTCAAATCAGTCATGGTGGACCTTTATTTGGACTTAATATCTTCATATGGGAAAACGCTGACTAACATAAATAGGTCGAGCTTAAAATGCAGTCGGCGAGTCAGCACTTTTCGTCATGTTTGGATGCTTTTCCTCAGTCGGTGCAGTAAGTTAGTTGAAAAAGTGGGCGGCATGGGCTCGCGAATGTCAGCCTGCAGTGACAATATCTCAAACATCCAGCAGCCCTATTTAGACGGCTATGGCACGAGGTGGATCCGGGTTAAAAATGCAGGGTGCAAATGCATTGGGGGTGCAAAGTTCGTGCCAAAGGGTTGTATTTTGTATCTGGTTGTAATTCACATTGAGCATAGAGTTAATTTTGTCAGGACATGGTTAGTCAAGTCTTGCCTCACCTTCATTAGCTGATCCACCAATTCCTGCCAAGTCAGGAGGTGATACTAATCTTTCAGTCTGTCTTTGGCCATTCATGTTGTGTATAGTGATCTTTTGTTTTTTTTTTTGTTTTTTTTTAAGATATTTTTTTGCGGCTTACGCCTTTTATTGATTTTTGAAGGGACAGACAGTAGGCTGACAGGAAATGGGAGAGAGATGGGGGGATGACATGCAGTAAAGGCCGTGTCGGGTCCGGAAGTCGAACCCGCGGCACACTGCGACTGGATTACCAGTCTAGTGCCCAGACCGTTACGCTACGGCCTGGGCCTGTATAGTGATCTTTAAGAACGACTTAATCTGTCTATTCCTGCAATAGCATATGAATGCCTAGCACACTATACCCACTTCCACCCCAGCTCCACCTTTGTACAGTATGTCCATAGATGTGTATCAATTGTCTGATGTCATTGTTTGCTGCTGTAGTATATCAGGGGAGTCTCTGCCTGCTCTCCCTGCATTCTAAGTACTGTATGCATGTGAAAAGGCAGGGAGATAGATCCCAGAACAGAGACAAACATAATGCTGGAACATTGCAATTCAATACTGTTGAAATACTGTATAAATCCAAATGTTTTGTTTTGGTTAAAATGGCAGAGACAGATGGTTATTTCCGTTAACCCGATGTCTCTTCTATTACGCTACTTGCTGCAATGCACCATCTATCCTGTCAGTGACTGTTGCAAGAACTCCAACATTCTGCTTACTGTCAGTAAACTGATATGGTTGTATCAGACAGTGTGATAACGTGTTTCTTTCTGTTTATATACTGTATGTGAAAAGAGGGGCAGAGCTTATGAAGCCTTGAGTAGTTCCAATACTTGTATAACCTGTATCTCAGAGAAAGATGAATTTTGGGTCCAAGATATATTGTACATTCATGTGCATTTGTGATATGCTGTATAGTATTTTGTGAGAAATACCAAGCGATAATGTAGCCTCCCACATTGACGGACGACGAGTCACCAACAGCATGTACAGTAGGTGAAGAAAAACACACCAGTGCACTTAAAGAAATTGTCAGTTCACCCCTGTGCTTGCTCCATATGTCAGTGCACCTGCTCCAAAATAGGACCCAAGAGTCAAGCCTCACTAAAGGCCATATTGCTCCTTTACACCCAAATGGTCCAAAACGGTGCCATCCTTAGAGCCTCAAGCTTGCTCCCACTACTGGGACGAAAACATTATAAAAATGATGTTGTTAGTACCGGACATGGTGGTTGAGACCATACTAGGTCGTAGTTTACTATGAAAACCTGCATTTCATGTCAGTCAGTCCGTCACACCTCTTGACACGCTCGCTCCATATATGGCCGTCTCCATATATGAAGATCACGACACTGACTTCATCAAACCCTGGATAGCCATACATGGAATAGACTCGATCATCACCTAGATCTGCATATATGGAGCCAGCCAGCAACTCTACATCTGGCCACACGGACACCATGTTGATCTGACCTCATCAAACCCTTAGATCTCCATATATGGAGCTGACCTTTTCTGACATTCCATATGTTGATCCTACCCCACCCGTTCTTCCTCTTCGATGTCTACAGTAACTGTCCATTCAAACTCTAGACGGGCCAGCCCCAAAATCCTAAATGGTTTAACCTTATTTAACCCTCACTCAGCATAATGCTGAATACGTGCTGTAAACAACTTTATGCGATTATGATTTGAAGGAAACAGCTTTATAGACCTATCGTATTGATCACCAGTGAAATCCCAAGGACTTGTATGCGTGTATGTCACAAGGGCGTCTGCCTTTCAAACAGATCTATCCGATAATGATTCTTATTTGTGTTATTTCCACAGGAATGCACTTGGCTTTCATGTGATTTGATGAGAAATTTGAATTCCCCAGGGAATTACTGATTAAGGCTAGTGCCAACCTTTCAGAAGAGACACATATTGAATGTCTTGGCCTTCAAAAAATTCTGAATAGCTATTTGAAAGTCTTAGTTGGTAGGAAAACGAGCCAGTGCCAGTGCCAATTTAGTTAGTGTTAACACAAACTATTACTTTAGTGTATACTTGTCGCTACACTCCCTCTGCCAACCTGGGGGCAAATGGATGCAGATTGTATAAGAGTGACATTAATGATGAAAGAGATGGAGGGGAATGGTATGCTCCAAGGCTGACTCCGAAATCTCGATTCAGTGAATTGTGCTAAATTATACCTTACTTGAAATGTCACTGTGATACTGTACGTCAGTGGATCTCTGCCTTTCGTCAATTTGCAGATGATGAATGCATGTTCAAAATGGTATTCAATTGTAGGTTACGTTCTTAGCTTACGCATGTTTCATGATAAATGCTTTTTATGTGATTTTATGTGATGTTTGATGCGTTTTTGTTCTTGCTTAATGTAAATCGCTCTGGATTAAGAGCGTCTGCTAAATGCCTAAATTGTAAATTGTAGGCTACTGTATGTGAAAGCTCTCTCATCAACAATCAAATTTCATATACAGTATCATAAGTTTTATAAAGCAACAGGCCAAGCATTTCATCAAGCAGTATATTATATATAATTTTTTTTGCGAATTCTATTTGATACACCTTTGACCATTGCCCATTGAATTACACACCCGGATACGTTTAGATTATACTACTGGAGGGGGGAGCTGTCAGGAAGTTCAGTTTTTCACATTTGCAATCAGATGTAAGACAGTATAGCCTATTGCCAGTAGCAGCCACCTATACAGTATGCTGTCAAAAGCTTAAGGCTCGTCCTGTGGACACAGCTAGTTATCCTGGGTAAACAAGCAGAGATAATTAAGTCCAAATCCCTATCCCACTGCTTTTTCATCCTGGCCACCGATAGAACAGGTACAAGTTTTAGCTTGTTTATTTTAGTATATTAAAATATGGACATCGTTTTTTTGGCATTACTGACATGGTTAAAGTAATTAGCATTTATGTCATGAGCGGAACTGAATTAATTTCACATACTGGCTAATGGCCATGACTGTTTATTCCTTAATGTATCTATAATGACTGTATAGGACCTCTGATACAGTACGTACTGTAGAATATAGATTCCACCACAGTATTAGCATTGGCCCTCTCACTGCTCTCTTTGCTGACAATACAGTCAGAGACTGTAAAACTGTAATCTCATATAAATTCCATGTTCCAAGGGCTCTGCCAAGACAAGGCGGTGATATATGAAGTCTGAGGCTTAGAAAAGGGCAGGTGACGAAGCCGCAGACTATTTGATATTCAGCAGGGTAGTTTTCCTCAGACTGACCCAAGTGAGCAGTCAACGCCCTTGCGGTAGACAGTGAGGGGAACAGTGCTGCTGAAAAACTCATTCAAATTCATTTTCAGATGATATTGTTTTGGTCATTTTAGATTGTGTTTGGTTGTTTTTGATCCATGTTTTGTTTAAAAAAAGCATAATATATAGTACAAGCTCAGAACGTGTCACAATGCGACACACCTAGAATGACATGCCCAAATTTGGAACGTCAGGCTGAACTCTGGTTAAAGGAAACAAACTAGTCAGACAAAACCCATTAGCAAAGTAAAAAAGTAAAGTAACTCTGGGACAAAGCAGCCACTCTGTTTATGAATACATGGTGGTGATGATGGTAACGATGATTTAACTGGCTAGGAAGTGAAACGGCAATCAGTGTCATGTCAAATAAACAAATACTAAAGGACCATACAATCAAAGAACATCATTTACTTATTAATGCATCAAAGCAAAGGTGGACATAGCCATGGAGCTCAACCTCTTCCCCCGGCCAAATGTTTGTCCTAGAGCTCTACCTGGGCCTATAGGCCTACCACAGGTTTAAATAATAAATAAACAAATAAATAAGACTATTTGCAAAAGGGAAAACTGTTATTATATTGTTATCAATAAGTGAATACATTATCTGTTCAAGTTTAAGCTTTTAACATTAAAATATCATGTGGTTCAACTTACCCCTTGACTTGGATCAACTTACCACTTACCTGGGGCAAATTGAGCCACATGACCACTTTTTTTTAATAAGTCATATTTTCATGGCCCTTTGTCATAGATGCTTACTCATCATTTCAATTGATAGAAGACATCCTGAAATATGGGTAGTTCATTAGATTTTACTGCCATCTTATTTTGCCTTGCTTCCAGGACAACTTAAGCAAAAAGTGGTTCATCTTACCCCGTTCTCCCCTACCTATAGCCTAAATAAACAATTTTAAAGAAAATCTGAAAACTCTGGCATACTGGTATAGGAGTTTGAATATAGCCAGTGAACCAAATCCAAATATCCAAATATTTGGAGGTTCTTAACTACACCTCAAGGTGATGTATAGCTTCCTAAAAGGCAGGTGCAGCCCAGGTGAAGCATGCAGCTGTGCTAATTGGTTGGGTATTGACCTTGGTCAGACCTCTTGGCCCCTGCTGAGGTAATGTTTTCTTATTTAATACCCCCCTAAAGCACTGCTGCAGTTGCATATAGAAAATGGATTGGAAGGCCAGTTAATTTCTTTTGTCTGGAATGCAAGAAGCCCTTTGAAATCAGCATACCTGTGGGTATTGTTTGAGAGATTGAATAAGGGATTAGACCGGTGCATTCTGGATGTGTGCTGAAGCAAGGGAACAGTCTGGTTCAGGGTCAGGAGCTCCCACTGGGCTTTGTTCTCTTCTTTGCAAAATATCTGTTTGTAAATCCTCCTAGAACACCCGCTCATCACCACATGTATTTTCTTCTAGCACCCAGACAAAAAGTTGCAAAGAGTCAGCAAAGAGTCATGACACGTTCATAAGCTAAGAACGTAACAGTGGAATATCTATATAATGAAACTATACTATACAATATACTATACTATGCTATACATATGTACTATGACGTGCTATGACTACATACAATGCAACTATAGTACTGTCTACATAACATGCTATAAGTCTGTATCAAATGCTATCTAAATCTACAAAGATGCTATCTAAGGGGGTAGGGTAAGTGCTATGGGCCACTTACCATCAGAGCACATCATCTCCTCCTTCACCTCACTGTACAAAGAGCAATCAAGGAGGGGCTTACTATTGTTACTGTTATTGAAGAGGTCATTTCCAATTTGTGTGTGTGTGTGTGTGTGTGTGTGTGCATGTGTGTGCCCTCAGGTTTATATTAATCTATATATTGTTATAGGATCTCTAATATGTAGAACTGCTACACCGGGGCTCCACCGGGCGCGTCAGCGTCGCGTCTCCGTCACCGTCAGGGAATGTTCCCTTTTGAATCAATGAAGGGTGGCTCCACTGCCCGCGTTGCGTTGCGTGACTGCATTAAAATTGCCCCGGCTCGTTTTTGGACGCACGCAACGGAGACGCAACGCGCCTGGTGGAGCCCCGCCGCTAGAGTTTTGTCAGCAAAAGAAGGACCCAGTTTTCCTATCATCCAGTAAAAGAACCATAAATCAGTTTAATTTAGTGCCACTGCCATCTATTATTGTAAGAGTCACTGACATAAGTGATGGCTCTCAATTTCTGTGTGGGACAGACTGCTGACTGTCCCACTGTCTGGTGCGTTTAGATATGTTAGCGAGGCTGTGTGAGAAAATATAATTTTAATTGCTGTCAATGTAGGGGAGTCATGATCCCAAAGGGGTCTGAATGGAAGTCGTATGACTTTAGTCTGTCAGCCTGATGGTTATAATGCCCTGTGATTGTCAGTTTATTGTATTTCAACTTAGCGAGTAAATTTAGACAGTCAATCAATGTGACACATTCATTAGCTGTCGAGCTTCAGTAGCACAAAACTGACCTACAGGCATTCATGTAGTACAGTTCACTATACCCAATCCAGCAGTACAGGGATATACAAGCTGGACCTAAACAATACATTATGGCCACTTAACAGTAATAGTCGTATTATAAAATATTGACGCAATAAAAAAATTGGACCGCCACAAAACACGAACAAAACAGAAAACACCGGGTGGATTATGCACAGCATATTAAAGTTACTAGTTTCATTTCAAAATTTGAAATGATTGATAACACAAGCATCATGATAGACTATGGCACTTTTTAAAGGAGCATTCAGTGATTTGGGTGATTTGGAAAAAAAATCTCCCCGGTAACAAGATGTGCACATGCACACGCTCTACAGTGGGGGGACGTGCGACAGGTCAACAGCACACACACCAGGCCTGCCTCCGCTCGATCATGATTGGAGGAAGGCCCCTCTCTATCCTGATTGTATGAAGGATGGGCCCTCTAGCCAAAAACAAAACCTAAGTAGGGAGGATTATCACAAAAAAAAGAAAAGTGCCTTTAACATGAAGTAGCCTTTTACAAAAGTAGGCTGACAAAATGCTAGATACCGTGGCTCCCGACATTCGCGGCAGGTTAAAACTAACCCGTGGCAGGTTAAAACAAATCCGTAGCTTCCTGGGAGGTTAGGTTTAGGGTTGGGTATTGCGTAGGGTGTCGGATGGCTGTAGGACTGTTAGTACGTCGGACCAAAGACATGCACTCGGGTAGACATACTAACAGGCCGACAGGCATTAGTCCGACCACACTGTTGTTCCTGACATGCGTGGCCGGTTAAAACTCACCTGTGGCTCCCGACATGCGTGGCATGTTAAAACTATCCCATGGCAGGTTAATAAATAATGAGCTTTAATTGACGTAGATCTCGGCCAATGGCGGTGAATCTGATCAAACTAAACTGTGGCTCCCGACATGTGTGGCAGGTTAAAACTAACCTGTGGCTTCCTGTGAGGTTAGTCTTAGGGTTTGGGGTAGGGTGTCGGACTAATGCCTGGTCAGACTTCGGGCCAAACACATGCACCTGTTGCTGTTGGCGGTTCAGCATTCTTTTACATACACACTACCTGGAATTTGTGAGATTATAGGGATGATGATGAAGCAACTTTGCAGGTCTGTTCGTTTGGCATTGAGAATATTGTGAGGCCTGGAAGGGAGATCCTGAAATAGGGCTTTCTACACAGCTGTATGTGGTGAATTGATTAAATGCTCGATTAAACACTAGGCAGTGCAGTCTGGCGGCCTAATTTAAAAGCATATGCAAATAATCTTGTTTTGTACATTATTGCCTCTCGCAAGTATGCAACATCTCACACATGCTGTCCTGCTCACACATTCACAAACACACACACACATATTTACACACCTACATGATCATACATGAATACGCACGCACGCACGCACACACACACACACACACACACACACACACACACACACACACACACACACACACACACACACACACACACACACACACACACACACTGTTTAAGGAGGTCAAAAAAGAGCATTGTGTTGAGGATTACAATTCTCGGAGTTACAGCAAGATGCAAGTACACAGCCCAAGGAATCAATATCCAGCTGTATTTGATGAGATGCTGAAAGTTCAGCTACATTTACTTCTTATAAGGTGCTTATACAGTGGGTATACAAACAATTGTTAGGTCTCTTGTTAAGGCTACATAAAATATAAATGATAACAGATGCCAAATATATGAATGATAGTAGTCTACAGTACATGCACAATTGCACATACATAAAGGAGCATGCACCCAGCCACCCACACAATGTTAACATACCCATTTGCTTATGTGCTTACAAAAACATCTTCGTCCTTATTGCCTTAATGTCAAAAGGTGTGCATTAACCAGGCTTTTACACGGATGCTGAGAGACAGTACTAGTCTAAATGATGTGCTAGATAAAACCTGTGCGAAAGCATCAGAATGAAAGACACTTTTTTGACTAACACACATACATTAAGACAACTCTTTTTTTGGCTGGACCAGTGGGGCCAGCCCTATAGACAGACATTTATTTGTATTTGACATTATGCACGTTCCTACCCTGCCCTGACTGATTTGCTGCATGTGGTGTTTTTATTTGTTTTTATTTATTTTATGTTCTTATATTCAATTTCGTTCTCTGCCATTGTTCTATCATTTTAACTACTTGTGTTTTATTGTATTTTATTGTCCTGCCCTGTGAAGCACTTTGAGCTGCATTTATGTATGAAAGGTGCTATACAAATAAAGTTTATTATTATTATTATTATTACTGAGTGCTGAAGTTACAGCATTGCCAGGGGAGTTTTATTGCACTATACAGACCACACAGTTGCGTGCAGTCTTTAGCTATTGTATTTAAGTATGTAGAAAACTGATGAGCGCAGCTCTTCCCAGAGCTGTTAAACCAATAGGAAATCCTTTCATTAAACGATCAATTAACTTTAAAAAAATAACAGTTTTTGTGTGGTCATAGATTACCCCAAGTTAAATTTGCTTACATAGTGATTTTAGTTTTTATTGTTAATTGTTGTTCCTGTTTGTATTCCCCTTGTCTAACTCTAAGGAAGGCTGGCAGGTTTTTATTTTATTTTATTTATTTTTAAAGGTTACTTCTCTGATGTTTCAACAATTCCACTGCCAAAATGTCTTTAGTTTGACTCATCTGTGTCATTCATCCTGACAATTTGGAAGGATTTCTTTCCTCCTGCCTGATCAATATTCTAGCAGCACAAACCTTTAGTTACCTTTTTATTTTGTCATGGGCAGCATACATTTCAATATATCATCACATTTCATTACCACAGAAAAAGAGAGATTGAAGCATGTAGTGTACCTCTGATAGGATTCAAGGAAAACAATTTTGTGTGATTTGGCACAATACGGAAACCTCCTGAATAAAATGAGTATGAATACTTATTACTTACCTCATGATCAACCCTTGGATCTGTTTAGTCTTGGCACGTCTTCCAGTGCAAACTGCTTTAAATTTTGATCTGATGCTACACTTTTGTTTGAGCCCATCGGGCAGTATGAACAATCAGACAATATCTCTGCCAGGCCGAGATGGAGATAGATCTCTGTGTAAGACAATGTTTAATGACTCATTATTGCAGCCAGGCCCCTGAAAATAGATGACATAGACATTTTATCCTGATTAACGCCCCTAATGGGTTTTCCCATAAAGACCAAACTGTATCGTCAGTGATGCGTGCTGAGTGTGAGCTCTCTCTCATATTTTCAGGTCGATAATGCATACACTAATCCATCAAGATTGACAGTGATCATTAGAATAATAAGAAGAGCAGATATTTGATATGAACTCTCCTGGTGGCTAGTGCCAGCTGAATGAAATTGTCTGAGACGGGCAGGCAACCTTGACAGCAGGTGCCAATAACTGGGAAGCACTCTCATCATTGTGAGTTCACTGCCAATATAAACTTTTTCCATTTACAACTAAATATAGATATATTTTCTGTCTAGTACTGGCACCTGAGAACAGACCTTTGTTTCAGGCTTGTACGTGCTGCCTCAATATCTGCCTCAGAAGAAATACGCTTTTTTATAGAAAGTAGAAAGAAACAATCTTTGTAAGTGTATGTATACAGAGTACGTACAGTGTATGTGCACATGTGTGTGCATGTGTGCAAGGCAGCTCACGCGTGTGCGTGCATGTGGTGCATGCATGTGCGTGCATGCATGTGCATTCATGCAGGTCTAAGCAAATGTTATTGGCTGACCCAGCAAACGGATTAATTAAACATCATGAAAAGACTTGGCCATTCGGTAGCGAGACTGAAATGGAATCATCACTTTAATATTCTCACCGAGGTCGTCCCTTCTTATTAAGTGACACAAGCTGAAATGTGCTGAAATGTGCATTACATAAGTCCTATGTAATACTATGTAATTGCATGTAATATACAATTATCTTAACGGCTCTGCATAAAACATGTACCCTATGCTTGACTTTCATAAGAACATAGAATGCCCTCAAAGAAAGTGTTGAACTTTGGTAGAATCTTGGTTTGTATACAGTAGCTACCTGAGCCTGATATATGTCAAAATATTGTTGATCATCTAATTGCTTTCATGCTCTGTGTGACCGTGAGAGAGAAACCATGAAATGTGATGCGCTGCAGGCTGCAGCACACATAATGCCAATTGTCCCACAGTTCGGCTTTCACCATACAGCTTTAATTAACCCTGTTAGCTATTGCTATAACTTACTGAATACTTCCTGAAACTGCCTGAGGAGGTAGTCAACTACTATAACTAAAGCCAAATTCCAATACCCAAAATCGCTCACTCACACTCCAGCATGGCAAATTATGGTGAAATTGGTGACCTATTATGTTACCATCTTGTGGACTTCACACAACTTACATGGAAGTCTTTAATTACGTGGCCTGAATACCGATAGGTTGAAATCTGCTAATGAACAAACTGCAATGATTTACGTTCGGACACTGACATTATGTTATTGTCTAGTCACGATTGTGACATATTTCAGCGGGTCACCAATTTCACCGTAACACCACCATGCTGGAGTGAGCGAGTGTGAGTGAGCGAGTGGCCGAGATTTTGGGTGTTGGAATTTGGCTTTTAAATTAGCAGGTGTATCACCCTCAAGAATGCCGTGGGACCATCAATGCTCTGGAGTGGACAAATCAAGGAGGGTTCATTCCTTCTAACTTTTCTGTTCATCTTAATGAATGCTTCAGACAAATGTACCATAGTTTTTGTGAGCTACATTATTGCTAATAACTCTAATTTCAAAAGCGTAATAATCTGCCCTGTGATCAATAACTTTTTAATGGTCCTCAATTAAATGTCCACAAGGCTCTGTTGGAAAATCTGTGCGGGCGCACAGATCGGTGTTTTTCTCCGGCAACCCACCCCTCTGGACCAGAAATCACACAGGCTGGGGCAGGCTAGCTGAATGGTGGTCATTCTATGTAACATTTAAGTGAGAGACATTAATGCCCCATTGTGCGTTGTTGTACTGCATTATAATGTGTCGTGATGCCACACAGTGTGAGCTTGTACATTGGCTATTATACAAATAAGTATAACTCAGGCTTTGATCCCACACTTTAAGCATGTACGTACTGTACCAGATGAGAACTGTGAATGCATGGTTCAGGGGTCTAGAATAGTGTTGCCCTACGCCTACAGGTAGTGTGCACAAGAAATGTGGATCTGGTCCGTCCAAATTAAACCAATGGAAAACTTTCACAATTTTGTGCATTTCATTCAAATTCATGGAGCACATTGAATGCAGTTACTATTAGGAAAACACCATCAAATTATGTCAAATAAAATTCCTTGCGGAATGTATTTTCATAATGGTTTTTAAATATTTGTCTTGACAATGAAGCATTCAAAATATGTACCACTTGAAATTATGTATCAATATCACCTTGAAATCCATCATGTTTACAATGATTCAGTTTATTGAAAGTGGAAGTTTTAAAGAGGCACATTTTTTAATGAATTTTTCCATGATTGTGTAAATTATTCATGAATATGGGAAACAGTGACAGGGACTGAATAGTTCAATTTAGATTGCCTCTATGAAAGACGTGTCAAAACATTGTTTCAAAACTAGCGACAACCTTTTTTGTTGTGATGTATTTGCTGAAATGTGTGTTGACAATGACAATAGCTGAATTTCAAGATAATATTCGTGGTACATGGTTTTAAGCAATACATGCCAGGATAATATCTGCTAAATGTCATAGCCTTTTTCATTTTGTTCTGTTTAGTGTATTTGTATGTGATTCATTAATAGGAACATGAGAAAATGAGATAAAAAAGTTTCATGGTCAGCAGCACTCAGCATGAAAGTGCATTTTGCAAGATGCAAATACGTTTTCACATTTGCTACCCTGAAAAATATAGAAATTGATTTTCTTTTTTATTGAGTTAACAGTGTGTGTGTGCGTGTGTGTGTGTGTGTGTGTGTCTGTGTGTGTGTGTGTGTACGTGCATGTGTGTGTACGTGCATGCGTGCTTGCATCTGTACCTTGCTAGAGCTTGCTTGCTTGTTCATTATTCAATGTACAGTATTCAACACTATTCAATCTAAATAGTGGCACACAAACATAGCAGATCTATGAATGTAAATCAGTTTGTGACATCCGCATGCAACTAAGTATAACTCTAGCTAAGACCTGGTGAAATTAAAAATAGATTTTCACACTTTTAGAGCATATCTGTGGTCATAATATGGGCCATCTTGTATATCATTCAAGATGTCGTCTAGACGGTGCATTACTCATTTTAAACTTTAGTGTGCGTCCGTTTACACCATGGTCCGGTTCGTTTGGAGTGGTGTGAACGTGCATTCGAATTCTGGTGTGAACAAGCGGGCCATGGTCGGCCAAAAGTTCAAACTCAGTCTGCAGTCTGCTTCCAAAAGAACTGCGGTCCAGTCCGTTACGGGTGTGACAGACAGCCTATGTTGTTGGGTGAATATTAATGTGAATAGCATGTGCCAGCAATAAACAACAGATCTGTTCAGGTAAGACTATTATTCATTCAGGGTGTATGGTTCCAATTTAATTCAGAAAACATTAAATAGCCGACATACCTCACTCATCTTCTACATGAACATAATTATGGTCATCCATAAGCATCCAGTAGACGTCCAAACAGTCTCACAGCCATGGTGATGGTGGTCATTGTGTTGAGTTATGTGCTTTATGATTTATGTTCATGTTAGCCATTTTTATTAGGCTACTCTACTTTCTCAGTTCTCAGTACCAACTCAGTGGCCTTGTGGTTAGAGTGTCCGCCCTGAGACTGGGAGGTTGGGGTTCAATCCCCGGCCGGGTCATACCAAAGACTGTAAAAATGGGACCCAGTGCCTCCCTGCTTGACACTCAGCATCAGGGGTTGGATTGAGGGTAAGTCCCTGTGACATACTAGCGTCATGTCCAGGGGGTGTACTTGTACATCAAGCTGCCTTACGCTACAGAAATAGGACATAGGCTCCTGCAAGGCTACTTACTCTACTTTCTGTGCGTTTGACGTGTGGCTATCGTGTGTGTGCGTGCCAGTCCGTCGCTGTTCATTCTCCGTGGTGCTGCCTGAAATGTGTGCATTTGGTTACTTTTTGTTAATAAGCGGCTGTAAATAAAACACATATTTAACTGAAATTTGCTCATACAGTTTCCACTGTTCTTATTTAACAAGAACAAGAATTAAATAATGAAAATAATCACAACATGCTGCTGTTGCTCCATTGTACAGTACATGGCAGTGAAGTGATTTTCCCTAGAAAGTCAGATGAACGGCCTGTTCAGACCACATGCCATTTGTTTACACATTTTTGTTTGTGTTCCGTGTGAACGTTAAATAGACCAGACTAGCCCGATCTGCAGCCACAGCTGCAGTGAGCTAGATTCCACCGTTCCATAGCCTGAAGGGATGGGACATTCATTCTGATTTGTTGCGACCGAATGACCGAAAAACCCATTTCACCCGGACTTTATTTCTCCAAAAAAGACTAGAAAGAGCCATTGGTCTTTCTCAAGTATTGTATAGATGGCTGAATATCATGGCATAAATTATTATATCATAGAACTGTAAACCTAAATATCACTACTTGCTTGACCATTCTTTGCCCTGCAGTGCCCTTCCTGATGACTAAAAATGGAACTCAATTTGGAACAAAAACTAAGTTTTCAGATATCCCGCTGACACATTGACTGCAATTTCTTTGTCCCAACCCCACACTCTCACGGTCGCTGACAAATAATATGGAGGTCTCAAAAGCAATGCCATAGGAGACCAAGCAATTCCACCATGCTGTCTCTATCCTTTTTTTCCCTCTCCCCCAGCATGTGTCACATGCTGCACATGTTGAGCCACCTCATTAAACCAGATAAGTGGAGTGTCTGTCATTGGCTGACGCAGATATGCACTTGCACACAAGTGCAACATTTGTGCTTGTGTTGGCATCCTTGTCTTTGCCCTGACTGTCAACCATTTTGGATTGTCTGGAGGTTGTATGCAGGGGCTGTATGTCAGTGCCATTTTGACCCTTGAGAATTATCACTTTCAAGATCTGTAGGTGTCCTGTATGCCGTGAAACTGCTCTGCTCCATGTAGGATGACTAGGAGAGAGGATTCAAGGTGATTGAGTGGTGGATCTTTTAAGAGTGGAGTGGAGTGGAGTGGTCACACACCACTAACTCCTGAAGCTGACCAACCTATTAGCTTTAGTTATGAGGTGATTTCCTTGGAGACACGGTGAAAACACGCTCTTTTGTCAAGTGAGGAGGCATGACTGCAATGACTTAATTAATCAATTCCACACCCAAATTGACAGTATTAACAATGTGGTTTTTATCATGGCTCTCCTTCTGTTTCTCATTTCATTTATTTCCATGGACTGAAAAGTAAGCAAAGATCCCAATTCTAAGAAGGTAGAATCTATTGTGGGCATGCAAGACTATAGTAACCTTTGTCACCATTGGTCCCTGCATATTTCTCAATACACTGGATAATATGTTTTCTTATATCTTGGGGCATTGATAAATGGCATGTAGCCTATACATTTCGAATAATTTTGAGTGGCTGGTAATGTACTGTACCTATAGGCTATACTGTACATTTCCAACGGACTGCTCTACAAACATAGCATCTACAGATTTTATATTGTTTGGTGCCCTTATGCAAGCTGGAATTCATTGAGCCATTATACCCTTGTTACATTCATTTATCCAATTCGCTGTAAACCTTTTCCTTGCGAGGTCATCAAACCATTTCCAGGCTGTATAGATTTGAGTAAAACGGTGAAGAGAGGAATAAAATCAGAGATTGATATATTCTGACATTTCAAATACAAGGCCACACTCTCTAACATTGAGCAGAAAACCAAATGTAGTGAAATCACTGGTACAGGTTCTGAGGTTCAGCATTCCAATAGCAGTACACTATGCATACAGAATTGCATATAGCATCACACTGTCCTACTGACACAATGCTCAGATGTTTTCTCCTCAACACTGCACAATGCATAACCTTATAGGTTAAGGTGGCTCTAGATGAATTCAATCACCTACTGCCAAAGTGGCGCACTGTATTAGTAATTTTTCAGTGCATGCAGTTGTATTGCACCATGGACTCTTGCTCTAAACGCTGATTATTCTATATGAGTCGTGAGCAGTATCAGACAGCTCAATCCATCATGGAGTTTAGGCAACTACAGTCTTCCTCTAGCCTCCACCAGCCTTGATGAATCTATTGAACCTTTTCTGAGAACCTTACGAGTTACGACACACTGATTTAATGTTACATTTTTGCTCTTGCAGGCCTCGTTCCCCTTTATTTCACAGATGCTATAAACATTTTACCAGACCAAGGAAACGGTCAACAGCAGTACCTCAAGACAAGGAATGTCATTGTTTTAGGTGGGGCGCCGCGGATGCTCAAGCAGTCTCTCAAAGCACTGAGGCACCGCTCATCCAAGATAATTACTTTCCACAGTCAATTGCTTAACCACATGAAGCTTAGCACCCCTATTCAAGGCATGTCATACGTAGGAGAACATTAGCAGATCACTACCATCTCACAACCTGTCACGTTTGAGAGCTTGTAGATCAGTTATTTCTGGTGAAGAGATTTGGTGTTGAGTGATAACGAGTGAAAGAATTGTGGGATATTTGCTGGTTGTATATCACCCTTACACCAGTGTGCCTATTAGAGCACCCGGACCAGACTGGCTTGTGGTTTCACATGGTAGGCCTATATATTTATTGAGGATGACATGGAGTGATGATTTTAAATGTACATAATGCATCAACTTGTGGCACAACTGTTAGGGTTCCCACAGTACTTCTTTGATAGAGGGCAAAATGTTTGTGAGGTTACCACCTGGGCCTATATAGGCCAGCCAACTAGTAATTAGTATAGGGCCCCACCCACCACTAGAGGAGGAATCAGGTGATCAGCTCCCACTCCACCCCACTCTCATCTAGAGAGTGAAGGCCTATTCATTGTCTGGATTTTCGGTGATGAGGTGACCACCGCTCCGGTGGTGAGGTGACCGCCGGAGCTGAAATAACATTGAGCGGTGGTGAGTAAAAACAGAGAGAAGGGCTGGAGCGGTGGCGGTGGTTTGCTCTTCACCGCGGCTCGTGACGTCATGTTGTAGTTCGGTGGTCACCCCACCACCGTAAATCCAGACTATGTGTGGAGTTATATCGTCATATAATTATACAAACATATATATATAAATCATACATGGAGTGTTACTGCCATCTAACGGCTGTCTGGGAAGTGCACTGTAAAGGTTTATGCGCATGCGCCAAACTTGTTTTCGTCAGTGTGGAAAAGTTTCCGATGGAGATCAGACCTGGAATTGGTACGTACAGTAAATGTATATATATATAACGTTGTTCCAAATATCCCATCTAAATAGTGATACTATCAATAGCATGCTGTGCTCATGATCAATCTGTTCTTAATCCTACAGTTAAATTACCTACCTGCTGCAACTACCGATGCTCAACAAAGACAAAGAAATATAGACTATTGTGATTACTAGGCCAAAGCAAGGCGCTTATATTACACAGACTGGCATTGTATATTTTCTTTCTCCAGTTTATTCTCAGGGTTTATCTGTATGTGTATTTTGTATGAGTGAGTGCGTGAAAGGCATAAAAAGTAAAAAGACACGTCATCTCTTTGTTTGTTTAATAGCACAGTGAAAAAATAACAGCCGAGTGATTTTCATATACATGTGTCTGACCATCGGACTCCTTACGGAGGGATCACACTCCCAAGATAGGAACGTTTTATAGGCCTGTTTTGGTAAAATTCCGTACACTATGTATGAGCCTTGAGAGAGGAGTATAGACCGATGGATGGACAGGCAGGGAGATATGGCTATAACTGATTTACAAACCAAAACTAGTGTCTTCATTAAAGGGATATTTCACTTTCAAAAACGTTTTGGGTCATTTAATCATTTACTCAGGCTTATGTAAACACCCCATAGTTTTTAAGTTGCTCGATTCAGTATTTAGATATTTGATATTCATTTTACCCTGACCCCTTCATACTGTTACTTCAAACTCCATTTTAACCATGATAGATTCATTGAAAACACCCGTCGTAGGTTCTCGTGACTCATACTGTCTAATACATGTACGTCTAATACTAATACTGTACGTGAAGGGACTGTGTTTTTAAATTTTTAATTAGTATGGACTATGGACCCTTATTCTTTATTTTTATTTTTTATAAATGAATAAAGTAATTGAAAAAAACACAGCCTCCTCACATATCGGCTCCCTGAACCAAGGATGGGTATACTATTTACTATTTTTTGATGAATCCAACATGGTTAAAATGGAGTTTGAAGTTACAATGGGTTTGTATAGGAAAGGGGGCAGGGCAGCTAAAATGAATATCAAATATCTAAATAGTAAATACTGAATCGAGCAACGTAAAACTATGTGATGTTCAGTTCACATAAGACGATGAAAGGACCCAAAACATTTTGAAAGTGAAATATCCCTTTAATCATACAGATGTTTTTTCTTTCTTTTGTTCTTTCTCACCCTAAATGTTGTATTTTGTCTGAATAAAACGTGTATTTTCACACACCAGCAAAATTACAGGCTATGGCTAAGCAAAAGTCTTTAACCACACAGTCTGAGCCGTTGGTTCTCAAAGGCGTCATTGGAGTAGTTACAGGAGGTCCCCAGCTATATTTGTCAATACAGCATCACAAACATTTTAACCATTTTAACCACTTCTACAATGCCAGATATACAAACTCACATCACATCACTTCGTGCCGCCCTGCGAGTTTGTACTTGGCCAAATACATACATATCAATTTGGGGTTCCTTGACACAAAAAAGTTTGACAACTATTCGTCTAAGCCAGTGGTTCTCAACCAGTTTTCACCACCCAAAAGAATCATATTTAAGCACTTGGAATGTAGGAGTTGAGGCATCACACTTTGTTTGACCCGGTTCCACAGATAGATATTGTGAAAATAGCTGATACAAACTCAGCTATTTTCACCTCAAGCTCAGCTATTTTCTAAATGTTTCCCCCTTTTTTATATTATTTAACAATTTGGCCAATGTTTTTTTTTTAGGTATTAAAAAGGTCAATCTCATCTGGGGGTTAAAAATAGTCTGGGGACTATTTTTAACAGGGTGCAACAAGAAGCCCCAGAAAATCAATTGAATTGTTGATAACCTTAAAATGGTTAGTCGTCTGGTCACACTTGATGGTGTGCTTGGCTAGGAAAACTGAATTAGGCGCCAATAAACATGCCTTCTCAAAAAGCACAGGGGACACAAGGAAACAGTCCATGTCACATGCCTTTGCATCCGACATTCACATACTGCCAAATACATTCATATGGTTCCACTGTATAATTTAGGAAATTAATAATATTAATATGCAGTTATTTGAAACAACGCGACTAGCAGGCATAACAAGTGTTGGCTAGGTCCCCCTTGGGAAGGTTTTGTATAATGTACAGTAGGCTACACAATAAAAACCATGATGTTAATTTAACATTGAAAATGTTTCTCTCATGAACACTGCCAATTGTACTATGTACTGTACTATATACATTCACACCACAATGCCTACATGCAGTCGTGCATGTGTGTGTAAAAATCACACCCGTGTGAACCGAGTGGTGCAACTCCCCTCTCTCTCCCCTAGAGCCCGAATTGTGGTTTTCTGAAGGGATTTTATTGAGCTCCTGGTCAGGTCTAATGATTCCTGTGTCTGAGGGGTAGATAATTATAAGGTGTTATCACTAGTGTTTATGCTCGCTCGCTACAACTTGAGGTTATAAATCAGAAGGGATATTAGGTCTGTGCTACTTTGTACCATTTATCTGTTCAGCTTGTGGTTAAATTAAATCGTAGTTTGCTCTGTCAAACTATAATAGTTTTTTGTATTTTATTTCAAATCAGTATACGTCATCACTGAAAAAAGTCCAGTTGTTTTGAGGGAACAAACAGGGGCAGAGATCACTTCTAAGCTATATTTAGTGACAAACTGCAAGTCTATAAACTAGACTAGCCTAAATCTAGTTTATCAGTTGTGGTGAGTTTGTGTCACTGTCTGAGGTAATGGATGTTGTGTTTGAGAAATTGAGAACGATAGTGCCCAGCCTTCATATGGATTAAGTGTGTCTAGTGGTACAAGGCTAAAAATGATTAGCCCAGGGCCCTGTAGTGATCTACATGTACGTATGAATGGGCATCTATGAATTTACAGTTTATTTTACCCCAGATTAACCCTCACTTTAATGCCATTCCTGTGTAAATCCGGTCAACAGTCTTTAACTCTTTTTGCTGATAGCAGCTCCTAGATTCCGACTTATGGATGTTTGAAAATCCTGCTTTGAACCGAGGTAAATGGAGAGGAGTTGTAACGTCACATAGCTGGTGGCATAGCAACCGGATCATAGCCGGTTGCATAACAACCGAATCAAAATAAAAGCATTGGGGCTCCACCACTAGTATACGAGGGGGTACCTGGCTGATAACGTCCCATAGCTGGGGGGTACTAATATATTCATACCTCGCAGAGAAAGAATAAATGTACTGTACGCCTCCTGAATACGGCGCCCACCACCTCAAAAACACATCCATCTTGGAACGAATGAGAAAGAAAAAAAGTCAACGATCATCCGCGCTCCATAGAGTTCTGTAAACCGTAATGGCCGCGATCTTTAGCGGCGTTTATCTCGGAATTGAAGCTCAGATGAGGTGATATGAGATGAAGCATGATTTTAGGATGTCAATAAACCTTGAGCATTGCTCCGGTTAGCAGATTAGCGTGTTTCATGCTAGTTTAGGGCCGGATTGAGAGACGGATCAGGATGCGGCTAATACTTCCGGTTCAAGAGCCGTGTCACAGGACACACGATTTGTAGTTTTTTGTAATTTTTGCCTGGCACAGGTAAAAGGGTGCCCCTAGAAACACCTGGCTCTTAAAGTGTTTTAATGGTCATGAATGATTAGGTCGTTTGAAAATATGGTCATAGATTTAGGACACAACAAGCAGCTGGAAATGTCCTCAATGGTAAAAAGTAAACGCTAAACTGGTTTCAACTCTGGAATATACATTCGAGGTTACTATCCTAAGGTGACAATTGTTGAAGTAACATTAGTTCTCACTGTAGAAATACAGACCATTTCATCATTCACCCATTGATTTGTCCTCCGCCATGTGGATTGTGTCTAAATGGAGAATGCATTTACACTTGTGGTGTGAAAATGTTATGTTATATGTTTTCTGATAATCATATATCTCCTTCACATATTGTTATTCCCATAATACATAAATATGCACACAACTCAAAGGGTAAGCTTTTCCCCGCATTTAATTGCCACATGCACTCTGTTATAATGGATACATTACTCTGTATCATCTTACATGTTCTGCTAAATGACAACACCTCATTGTTTTACAGTGACTGCAGACATACAGCAAATTAAGATTAATTATTACAGATTCCCTAAACACATAGGGCCGAAAGAAGTGATTGATGACATATCGCATAGGTGCTATTTTCTGAAAACATATTAACGGCATCCTGTCGGTAGGGCATGGAGACAGACATTTGGTACTTTGCCGACTGGAGAAGGGTGGTGTCAAAGTGATGAGGTGTGTTGGATTAGGCTGAATATGATCTGTGGGTGTTGCAGGTAGATTCAATCTTTACAAATCAAATGATTGCTTTTCATTACCTTTAAGAGCAGTGTGCACTGTGCAGTGCTCAGTGGTGTACTTGGACATTTCCCCAGTCATAGAAGAAAACAGAAATGCAATTTCCCCTTGTGCTGGAGGTGCAGATACCTCAAAAAGACTGCCAAGAGCAGTTGAGATAAGAAAGCCTTTCTCAGTTTTATAAGCCCAATATCTACCAATTGGTCCATTTTGGGGTTCGTCCCCGCAGACACAATGTCTGAGGAGGACCGTGCAGTAATACTTCTGTCTGTATACCTATGAGAAATGGAAATGGATGGAAATGGATACATTCCTTGCAGGTGATTATTAAGTGTTGTAGTTTGGATGTTCTCATTGGATATCACTCAACGGCCCTGCATGCGTACCACCTGTTTTGAATTTGCACATAATGCAGGAGGCAGCAGGACGTTGCTTTGCTGAAAGCGAGAGATTCCAAACTCTGACACTAAATAATCACTCGCAAGGCATTTATTGACAGAAAGTAGCTCATAACATGTCTACAGTGCACAAATTGCGGCTAGTTGCCAACCTTCCATAACTAATGGCAAGAGTCCAATGACTTTTTTTACTCCCTGTTACCACCCATTTTCAACCTTATCGTCATATACGGTAATAATTAGTGCTCATTAATGCCACCATTGCCATAGATAGACTATAATATAGCTGGGTGCAGAGTCTTGAAGAGTACAATTGAAAGATTATCCACACACTCTCTAGTTTCTTATGAACTTTGATTTATTTATTTTTTCTTACATTTCTTTCCCATGATTTTGTTACAAAGTTTTTCACCCGGTGCTAATTGCCTAATCTGTAATCATGGGCACTACACTCCCTCTGCCAACCTGGGCATGCTTCCTTGCTTCCATGCTTCCTTCAATGCATGTGGAGTGAGCAGGCCGCTTCTTATCAGCTGACAGGGGGGAGTTTCTCCGGTAGGACGTAGCACGTGGAAGGAACACGTTATTCCAACCAGTTCCGTACAGACTTACAGTATACATTTGTCACTTTCAGTGTGCTTTCTTTTTTTTAAAGATTTATTTAATGATAATGCAGACATCATCATTTAAAACAATAAATTACAGAATCATGATTTTCTTTCTTTTTTTTAAACAAGACAAGACAAACTAAAAAAATATGACAAAAAACAGCAAACAACCCCCCCTCACCCACCCCCCACCCCAACCCTAGAAAGGTAAACTTTCAGTGTGCTTTCTTGTAAAAATATGAAGGCACAAGGCAATGCAAAGTGCACAAACAATACCATGCAGTATTAATGATATGGGACGTGATTTCATAGTGAAGGAAGTAGGACTGAAGGAGAGAGGCGGGTATTCTTTATTCTCTGACATTGCTGGTGAAAGGAAATCTGCTGCAGAAGGAACATCTGTTAGGTATTTCTACAACAGGACTACGTACATGATGGCTTCCTTGATTTCCAACATGCCCAACAACAGTGGACAAAGGTTACGATGGGATCTCAGTGATGTGTGGCAAACATTCAAGTGTGACAGAGTGGGTGTGCAAACATCTGCACAGCTTCTTTTAGTCTCCTAGAATAGAAATTCAATGTCAAAATTAATTATACAATAAAAACAAAATCACACGTGTGAAGTGAGGGCACAAAGCTATGCATCACTCAAAAATGTATTCAAATATGAAACAATTGATGTGCTGATGACATGGGGTGAATGGAAAGACAGTTGATACAAATGACAGACTTCACTGATTTGCTGATCATAAGGGAGGAGTTGGTCATTCATGGCATCAGGTGAGAGTGTGTGGGGGGGGCTGTTATCAGGTGAAAGTGAAACTCAAGCCAAGTGAGTATAAGATAAGTTATCAGATGAGAGTAGATTTGCAGGGGAAGGAGATGTTATCATTATCAGATGAGATTGATATCAGGTGTACTGTGGTCTTCACTTCCCCCCCTTTGTTCAAACTTCATATGTGGAATTTGGGGTGAATTCAGAATAATTCACAAACACGGAATAACAAACCCCAACCCATGCCTGGTTATGCCAGACAGAACAACGTGTTTCGGCCTACGCCCTTCGTGTGTCACACAGGATCACATTTATACTATCTGTCGGTGCGACACCATGTCTGAGTTGTTATATTTTTTATCATCATCATCATGACCTTTATTTAGACTCTGGAGTACAGTTGAAGGGCAAGCCGTCATTTCCTATTTTTCCAGCAAAGGGATAATAATTATTTTGGTCAGTAGATTTTGATGAGCTGGTAATTTTGAAAGTAGCTCTCATTGTCAAAAAAATGTGCTCACCCCTGATCTACAGTACTATATAGTTCAAAGTTAAGTAATTTGTTCTCAGCTGTACTGGGTCTTACATAAATCACAGCTGCTTGCTCAAGTTATCACTTTGTTAGTTTGTCATTAGCATCCACAGATAAGTTGTTTGGAAACCACTGAGGATGCAGTAGATGTTGTATCACAAGGCATATCCTGTTAAGAAAATGCTGGGTAGTTTATCTCACTTAAAAACAACAAAACCTAGAGCCTTGACAAATGTTTGCCTCTGCCACTTAGATCAATGTGTTACAATGTATTTGCTTGTCCTCATGATGACCATGGCCACACTTTTGCGTTATACACCACCAGTTACAATCTTGTGCTGTCTAATGTCCATTACTGGTAGTTACAATCACTGCCGTTGTTTTTCACTGATCTTTGAAGAATCACCCGATAGTGTACGTCGCTCCATTGCACGAACGAATGTGCCTTAAAATAACGTCTCCTAATGTCGGAAAATATTCCATGATGGCCAGTGACAACAAGGAAGAAAAAAACAGCCGCTCGCAGCGCACAGCCATTCTCCATAGCAGTCCATTGGAGAGAGATCACCCAACGGCATGAAGACACTACCGATTAGCTCGGGAAAGTCGTGTTTAGCAGTCAAAGTGTCACAATTGCCTCGATTGAACCCCAACCTGCTCTGAACCGATTTAGACCTGTAAAAAAAACCTGTTTCTATATCAGTGGTTCTCAAACTATTTTCATGTCAAGAACCCCAGAAATGATATGTAATCGGCCGCCCCCATCTGAAAATATGTGGACCATGGGGACCCCATCAGTAGCAAAGATTTGAGTTCAAAAACAACACTGTATTAAGACATATATATTATATATATATATATATATATATATATATAATCTCTCAATTAAAAGGAGAGAGAGAGAGAGAGGTAGAGAGAAACAGAGAGAGAGAGAGAGAGAGATAGAGAGAGAGAGAGAGGTAGAGAGACACAGAGGGAGAGAGGTAGAGAGACACAGGGAGAGAGGTAGAGAGAGACAGAGAGAGGAACACGTAAAGCCGTTCCCATTTCAAATAATTAAAAAATGCTGTCTAGCGCGAGGCCTCGCAGGCACGAGGCCCTGTGCAGGCCGCACCGTTCGCACTACCTAAAAAGCGTCTCTCTCTCTCTCTGTGTGTGTGTGTGTGTGTGTGTGTGTGTGTGTGTGTGTGTGTGTGTGTGTGTGTGTGTATGCGTGCACACAATACCAGATCGCTACATCTTTACCAATTTGTTTTGTAAAGTAGCTATAGTGGCTAGTCTACATAAGCAAATAAACCTGGTAGGTTAATAGGAGTAGCCTACTGTCTATAGTGTCTACAAAAACAAACTTACCACTTTCCAGCGCAAACTCCAGCGCAAACTCTTTACTTTAATGCAACATTGTGCAATGAGCGATGGAACCCAATCACCTCCATTCTCTCGCTAAATATCCTGTACACTGCAGTGGTGCACCTTCAGCATTTGATAAATGTGATCGTCTGGCCATATTGCGATAAGAGCTTCTCTTCATGAGACCACGTCTCACTACGTAGTACTGCCTTCTCCTTCCTCCTTGTGTGCCAAATACCAGCTTGAAAAGCTTCGTGTAGGCCTGGGTCGTGGCTCAGCGGTCCAGGCACCTTGGCTGGTAAGCCAGCTTTACAGCGTGTCGCGGGTTTGAGTCCTGATCCCGTTGACCTTTGCTGTGTGTCCTCCCCGCATCTCTCTCTCTCCCCCTTTCCTGTCTATCTACTGTAATCTGTCAAATAAAGGCAAAAAAGTTAATGTTCAGATTTATAGTTTGCTACAGTTTTCTAGTTAGTTTTAACATTAACCGTGCTATCTAGCCCCTCTGAAAGGATTACAGCTTCACATAGGGTCAAATGTATTTACTCAAATCTCAGGCCATTCGCAACCTAAATAACATAACTCATTTGTATTTTATATATATTTATTATATGATTTCATAAGCATACATTTGACACAACGAGCTTAGCTCTTTAGATCGGGTTAGTGATTATAGCCCTTGTTCAGGCCTTTAATTAGTTAATTAGTAACCGTTTGATTAGACTTTCGATTAGGTAAATAACCTGTATATGAGACAAATACACATACAATACATTTTGTCAATACAGGTTTACAGCATAACACACAGATAGCATTATTCATTAGTTATTGCATGAATTCATATTTACCATTGGTCAGTGTGAGGCTGCTTAGTTGCTGTGCAGTGTAATACACAGGTTTTGTTCTTCGTGCAGGTACACGAGGCATGTGGATTCTCTTGGTTGGTTTACAGAATCTGAACCAAGAAAAACCCTTGCTCACTCATATGAACTGGTTCTACTCTGAGCATTCCTGTGATTGGCTGTTTGTGTCAGGCCCTCAGCCATTGGTTAGCTCACTGGCTGTTTGTGGAACCAGGAAGTGAAACCAGCACATGTGCTCATGTGCTGTGTGGGAGACAGTGGACTGTACCCACCCCCGTTGTGAGTTGAAAGGAGTTATCAGACTCCCTGCTGTGTCAGTTGGCCTGTGGGACAGGACATTTTAACCTCTAGTCTTTGTATGACTAGACTCCACTATTATAAGCAGTTCAACACATGACATTACTGCTTTACAATAATTACATTTCTATTGATTATTATAACTTGTTAGTAGTAGAAACAGTTGATGTACTGACAGTTGGTATACTGTCTTCCCTTTGAGAGAGAGAAGTGCCTACACTTCACACCTCTATGTTAACCCAGCAAGTCAGGGCTCTGGGATAAGGATCACAAGTGACAGTATGTATTGGTACATTTTGCAATGCACATCTTATTAATAGGAATCCAACGCTGAGCCCATAATCAGCGCCACAGTTAATGTCAGGAACGTATGTTCACCAGAAAATGGCTGAATGTTGAAAAGAAGATGTACAGTATGGAAGCGGCCAGCCTAGGAAGTTTCAAATACTTAGTGACACAAGATGGGCATGTCAAGCCTTTGTTTGCAGGAACTTGATGGATCGGTTACTAGCTGTGTTGTTTTTCTTCAAAGCTTCAAACACTTCTTCTTCGTGTCTGGCCATCTTCTATATCACGTCTTTCCAGTGGTTGGCGCAGGCGAGTGCAGCGGCATTTGGCCCGGCCAGGTCATCTCCAGTACATTGTGGAGCAGAGATACACATCATGATGTGTGGTTCGCCACACACGCATGCATCAGAAAAAGTTATATTCAATTTTTTCATGGATGCCTTGGAGCGTCCTTCGCCGACCCGCAGACGGTTCAGGGCCTTCCAGACGGCCCAAGGTTGGTCATGGCCAGTCGCGAGACATTCCTCTGGGGTGATGCCTCTCTCTGTCCACTGGGCTGTCCGGCTACCCATGCCATTCCACTGGTTGTGCCACTCCGTGGTCCTGGCGACAGATGGTGTGGTCTCCAGTTCTGCAGTGGTATCCAGGAAGCTGCTTCTGGACCTGAGCCGTTTTTGGGGGGCAGAGTGTTCGTGCAGTGAGTGCCGGTTGGCTTCAAACACTGAAAATCAAAGAGACAGATCCATTGATGCTTGAGGTTCACAAGCACAAAGCTGCTTTTTGACCTGCTTTTGAACCTTCAGTTGATGGCATGTTACCTTCATGATACATTTCAGGAGTACAGGACTGAGGAATTTAGTGATCAACTTTGACACTGGCAGAGACAGCCAAACAGTACAATATAGCTATTGAGAATGATGAGACAGACAAAAAGTAATCTCCAAACGTGATTATAGGTCTCATGACATATACTCCTGTCCTGTGCAAGGATAATGATGACAAAGATACATTCAGACAGAGACTCCATATATGACTCCACAATTGGTGAAATTGAAAGAAGGTTATCAAAACTTAACTTTTTAATAATTAGGCCCTAAAACCCTTCAGTGAAAAGTATCCAAAGTTCCAAGTTGATGCAGTTAGCTCTTCTTCGGGTTGAGAAAAATAGCTGTAGCCCTTCCAGCACTACTGCCTGTGAGCAGAGCTTTTCTTTCAACTCTAAACTGGACAAGTAACCATGGTAGAAAGAAGGCTGTGTGTGTGTGTGTGTGTGTGTGTGTGTGTGTGTGTGTGTGTGTGTGTGTGTGTGTGTGTGTGTGTGTGTGTGTGTGTGTGTGTGTGTGTGTGTGTGTGTGTGTGTGTGTGTGTGTGTGTGTGTGTGTGTGTATTTTCCCCCTCATTTGTAAAATAAATATAGATATAAAATCAAATACATCAGTATTCTGCGAGTACATACTCGCAGTCAGTGAGCAACTACTGGTTAACTTTGTAGGAGTAGAGACACTGTAGGGGGTCTGGAATGAGCAGCATAATGCAGTTCTGGTGACAGCCCTCAAGCTTCCATCAGGTAGAGTGCACCCGAGTGCACTGGGTGGGAAAAGAGGACATTTGAAGTAGAGTGATTTATGTAAATATAGCAGTAGCCTCCCTAATTTTTTAACACTCTCACTCCCCAAAATACAGTACATATATCGTGAGTTATTGGGACAAATGTGACCGAACGGTGCCATCCCCTGGCAAAGTGCCGTTCTCAAACCCTTTATTATACCAAATATATTATTATCATAAAAATAGACCGTTATTCATACCAGGTCTAAAAGTATAATGTGACTGGTCTAAATATCTCCAACTAACATCCATGTCACTCAGAGAGTGACACAGATTTTTTTTTTTGCACTGCAATGTACTACAAACCTCTGCAACATATTGACATAATAAAGTATGAGTGACACTCTCACTTGTTGAGAAGAAAAACGAGTATCATCCCACCTCATTTTAGGTGGATGGCCCTTTTTCCTAGTGACTCAAAAGGCTTTTTTTTATCAAAGTTTTTGTCTGAAGCTACGCTACTCTCCAGTGAGGCTTTCCGCAGAATTGCTTTCATGACAGCAGCAGCTTTGTGGATAATTAGCTGAATGATGTTATTAGGGCCTCTTAGTGCCCGTTGGTCCTGAAGGACTCTGCGAAAGAGCACAGAAATAGAGAGAGACAGTGCCTGGCTTCGTGTTGGGGGTGGCAAGGTCTGGTGTGTGTGGCGGAGGAGCCCACATCCATTCATCTTGCCCACAACACAGAGGCTTTTTCCTGCTCATTAGAGCCGCACTCACGCACTAATGAGGAAGCAGGAGGGGTGTTGGCCATGGGGTGGAGACACACAGCGGTCATTTTATTTTTGTTTGAAGGTGACCACGGTGTTTAATGGAGGTGCAGCGCTCGCCGCGTGTGATCCGTCTCCCCCGAGTTGTTAAGCTCACTCGCCTTGTTGTTTTGTCTTTCTAAACTTGGCTCCTGGTCTTTGGCTCCGTCTCAACAACGTTCTTTCTCTCTTGCTATCCGTCTCACTCTTAGCCCACTTCCCGCTTTCTTTCTGCCGTTCATTCACTCATTCAGACTCTTGTTCTCTCTGTCTCTCTCTCACTCTCTCCTTCACCACAGCTGAGGCACATGTGAGCGCTCTTCCTATCGTGAATAATGTGCATCAACAGCAGAGGTCGAACGGAATGGGTTTTTGGAGATAATGACTGGAGTGATGGTACCTGGGCACCAACCAGATTGTGGTGCGTCTGAGCCTGTCATAAAGCGACAGGGGAGGACAGTCCTGGATTGCTCACTGTGTCCTTATGAATGTCAGAAGAGGCAATGTCAAAACAGTCCTGCTTTTCATCTCACAACACCCGCAACCCCACCACCTTCTGCAGCTTGCTCATTCTCCACCCCTCTCCCATCTATCTCCAGCAATCCCTTTGTCATTTTCTCCCTCACCCAAGCAGAAATAAACCCCCCAGTTCATCCATAGGTCACGCATCTATATACAGCGTTTACAAGCTCAACGAGCGTCTGACTTGATGGCCATATCGGACAGCCCGGGTGTCATCATCTGACGCTGCGTGCCAATCCAAAGCTAATGTTTATTGCATCTGTCTTCTTGTCATTGAACGACTTTGATGCCTCTCTCCCACACAACAAAGTCATACGCCCCCACCCCAGCCCCCTCTGCACGACAGACACAAACACCCACACACACACACACACACACACACACACACACACACACACACACACACACACACTCCTCCTTCCCTCTGGTTTATGACCCTGGTGACGGTTTCCCTTTTTGCCCGCCTACTGCAACATGTTTAAAAGCTTCGCAAGGAGTGTCAGCGACAAGGAGGATCAGGGGCATATTGCCCTTCATATTTCCTCCTCCTCACAAACTGCTCTAAACACAGAGATTCTGCTCAAATTGCATCGTATTAAAAGTCAGTGAGGCGGCGTCGCATTATTATGGGCCCCCAAATTGATAGCTCGCAAAAAATAATCTATCACACAACCCGTCAGGGTGTTGTTTGCAGCTGGCGAACAACATTAAATTGATATTTGGGACATGGGATGTGGCCTGTCATTGGGAGGAGGTTGGGGACATGCTTGTATAATAATTAGATAAAATAGTGGTTACAGTGGGGACTGAGAAGGGGCTTGGAAATAATCAATGTCATTTTTTTATGCACTTGCAGGGCCGTGTGTGAACTGTGACCTTTGAGACAAGTGGAAATACTTTGACAAGACAAAAAAAAACAACAACATCAGCATGTTGAACAAAGGCAATTGTATGACAGGGTTTCTTGTTGTTCGTGTTTTGAAGCAATGAAACTGTCACTATGTGTAGAAAGCTCCTACTGAGGCTCTCTGCACTGCATAATGCTCTGGGGCTACCTAGTCAGTATGTGGATCAAATATGCATGGTTGTGTTAGTACTGTATCCCATATCCATATCATGTTGGAATTCTATCCAAAATGATATAGATTGGGTCTTTTCACAGCACAGTTTAAAAGGATATACATTCGAGATTTTAGAGAAGGCGTCTTGCTCTTTATGTGCTCTTTGAGTACAAATGATCGTGGTTAATTGACTTTGAGAGTATCAGACATGTGTAATTTATTTGAGATGCAAGATTTTTGTAAACCTCTAGGTCACTCTACAGGCTCCTGCCTCCTTCTCTAAAGAAGGCCCTTCCCTTGCGTGGTCTGTTGTTTGCTTGAACCAGCTTTTGTAGCCTCTTTTTTGTGTACACACACTGCCCCAGGTGTTTTAGGGCAGCCTTGCAGATGTGGAGGCTCTCTCTGAGCAGATGTTCACACCTGATTGCCGCAGACTCCCTGACTATAGCCCAGGGCCGCAGTCGGGGATAGCTGACCTTCTGGAGAGGTTCAGAGCAGTGCCAAGGATGCCTCCTGTGCGGGGATAGCTGACCTTCTGGAGAGGTTCAGAGCAGTGCCAAGGATGCCTCCTGTGCGCCTTATTTCAGGCTACCTTGTCGTCAGTAGGAGGCTTGGACAGACGATCATCCCTGAGAGAAGCTGCTGCAGGGACAGTAGGAGTGGGCGCAGCGGGAGGGTTTTTCATCATTTAGCCATTTGTCCTGACTTCTCCACTGATACTGATACTGATACTCCCTCGTACCCCCTGCACCAAGTGTGAGCTAAGCACGCTGGTGGGATCATGGCCAAAACAAGCACACTGACTGTAAACACAGAGATTTGTGGTTGTGCTAAATAAATATACAGGTAATGGTGGACACTGGTCTACAGACGCAGTCATGTGACCACTGCACATGCACATGTGAGTGCAGATCAGGGGGGCAGTCAGACAGATATTTTGTGAAGCCACTGAGGAAATCGGGATTTCCTGAAAGTTCATATAATGGCCTGTTGTGGCGCTGTCATTGGACCCAGAAAAACCCATAGCCCCATAGAAGTCCATGTATTTGGGCCCAACTTCACCTAGACTGTATTACCTTAATAAACATGGTCATGAATACTTTCTGCTTCCAGTCACTAGTTTAAAGTCTCATTTCTAATGTCATAATATTCTTTTTGGAAAATTATGGTCCCATTTATTAAAAAAATTACCATAAAGTCGCGCATGTTCTGAGGGGCGTGGCTACCGTTACAGTCTATGATCGGGATTCCCCTCCCACTCGAGTCAAAATAAAAACCAACGGAGAAGAAGGGGGGAAGTCCCGCCTCGTTGTCTGGGCCAGCCAATGGCCAGCTGGGCTAAAACGGATCTAGAAAGATGGCGACTTACAATACAAGGACTGACAGGCTTCATTTTACGTTCATGTTAGACCCAGAGAACGCTTTGTCCATATTTTTTACAGTCTATGGTGCAGATGTGCATGCACATGCATACACACTGATGCATGCATATATGCAATACTACATGTCCATTCATTCATGCATACAGTAATAACATGCTGTGCATAAATCAGAACCACAAAAAGTTCAAAACTGCAGTGTCCATAAATTAAAAATGGGACATTATTGAGCTGCTTGTACTTGTAGTGAAAAATAAACACTTCTTATAAGCTGCATTTATAAGCTTGAACAAAAAAAGAGTGGGGGACTACCTAAGCCCTACTGTATATACTTATTTGACGGTAATAGTACAAATAGCTGATCTACAAGCTCACAGCTGATCTACAAGCTCACAGCTCACAGAAAATATGTGTTTGAAACACATTTAAAAAACATTGACGTCGATTATAGAGAAAATCGATAAATAATTGCCTGCACAAACACAAAACAGTTGAGAGAATAAGCAGTTAAAAGTAGCCAAGCGTTTAGCAGCCACTATCTGTGTGACACGTTTACCTGTCTTCTGCAGCTAAAATCCCCACACTCGCGACACACTATTATTGCCTCCTCACAGGCGTGAAAGGAGCTGTCAGAAAGAATATTGTCTTTTTGTTGTAAAGAAAACTTTTAAGCTGTTTTTATTGACCAGTTTACTGCCCCACTCCCCAAAGTATATGGAACATAATAAGAATTGAGCGGTTTGAGCTGTCCAGATTGTACCAATTAATTTTTTATATCGTGCCATCACGCAATTATTGTGTTCCCAAAGTTTATTCTCATGCTTCTTTTCACATTTTCCTTTCATAGTGCAACAATAATGACCTCCTGTCAATATTTCAGTTTGAAAAATGTGTTTGAATTGGCAGGACAGGTCTGACAACAAAATGAGCTTTCCCTGTCTTTGCCACTGCTGATGGCCACACTGTAGAACTCACATTGGCAAATGGTACTGCGCAGTTAAACTGTGTTAGCCTGACAATAATCAAACTGTGTAAAACATGCACATTTCTTGAAAATTGACTGTTTTCTCGGTTCAGGCCAAATTAATTCATTATCAGTGGCGTAAAGAAAGCTAGGCTTTCTTTCCCATGGTCAATACTTTGTTTCTGCATAGAAGTCTAGCTTTTAACGTCAAATCAATATTATTCATTAGCATACAGTAGCAGTATAGACCCATGCAGACGCCTGAAACAGACTGTGTTCAAGTCGTGTCGGGACTCGGGATGCTTGATGATACAATGCATTATGATACAAAAGCATGTCACAATAATATCGCGTGAGATATAATGATATACAGTATATATACAGTTCACTTGCACCTGCCGGCACAGTCTTTTGAGCACCGTCGATTACTTAGTAGGCACCTGTTTCCTTATTTTGCTGTGCAGCGCTAGAGGGATGTATTGCAGCTTGTATAACAGCATTGTAAGGATTGCATTACAAGACCTTTTCAGCCTTAGTTGTGCATTTCCCAGTGTTCAGAGTGAGGTCCATGAAGAGATGAAAAAAAATGTATGCAGTTCTGCTGCAATCAACACAATAGCCTAATTAATTAATTAATTAAAATTATGTCCCAGCTTAATTCGAAAACAATGATTGAAGTATCCCTGAATCATTATTAGTTAGGTTATGATGATGATTTACTTTTAATTGGGATTGATTGCCCTAGTGGTGCCACCTGTGGTGTAAGAAGCACTTAACACTGATTTGATTTGTACCAATATAGAAGTCTTAGCAGTTAACATTTTTTCAATACACATTCTCACACTCTCTCACACACACTGTCGTAAACAATACAGAGATACCTCCCCGACAATATCACAGAGACAGTTTGTTTATTTTTGGACCACGATGCTAATACTAAAAAAAACTTCTGTGAACCAGGGGATGAGCGAGTGACGTCAGGACTTCGGTGCTCAATTGCACCCAACACATTATTTTTTACTGATATTTACCACTTCAGGTGGTGGGGAATTGACCTGAATAAGATCCAGTGTGGATAAAAAATGTAAAGACGTTTTTGGGTGTACGACATTATGCCTTGCAATTATTTCAGCTTACCATTCATTCCATTGAGGATTTGTCAAAGTTTTGCTTTTATATTGCTCTTATAAAAGATAGAAACCACACAGTCACATGCCTGTGAGTTCTTGCAAAACTACAACTGAATAGTTGTAAAACACAGATTTGCCATGTAGAGGGTAGTGAATGTGAGGGTAGTCCAGGTGCCAACCTGACAGATGTGATTCACCCATGCCTGTTTACAGCCATGCATTAATTTCCCCTCCCCTCCCTAACACAGTTTAGCTCAATTAACACAGTGGCTCTTTTACTAACAGTGCGAGGCAGAGATGTACGTGTGTCAGGTCTGCAGTTGACTGCAGCCAAGTGCCGAAGGAGATCCAAAGTGGAGGACCAGCCTTGAATACCAATGCCTCTGCTACTTCCCCTCACTTGAATCAACCAGTCGCAGGGACAGCGCTCTTTCTCTCAGTTACTTATTTACCTCTCTCTTCCCTTTATGTCTATACGTCTATCTTTTTCAGTCTTCCCCTGTGTTGCCATGGCCTTTTCATAACAGGATTGGGATCCATCAGCCTAAAGCAGGAGACAGAAGAAATAGGACATTAAGGCATACAGTAGATGGTTGCTTAGTGAAATGACTGAGGGAGATAATGGAAGCTGATAGATTGGATGTATGGGTACCTGTGGCAAAAAACTACTGAAAGCTTTAGCTGAGACTTTAACACTAGGCTATAACATTATATGGCTGCATGGGCATCGTTCCATAACTTTTGATATTGGTACCAATACCTTGACTTTGATACCAGTTCCTGAACAATAAAATGGTTGACACCAATATATCTATAAATGCACGGAATCTGTGTGCATGTGAACCTGAGGGAGTGCTGCTGAGTGAGAGGTTGGTCGAATGAGCGGTTGTCCAACATTGATAAAACAGCAAATCCCCATAGTACCCTCAATATGACATGAAGATAGTATATGGATGTCATAGACTGGCCTGGACTCTATTTGGGCATGGCTAACACAACTCCATGTGGGCATGAATGGGACACAAACAGACAGACAAAGATATCTCCACATTTGGGCATAAAAGGAACACAGACTGACAGATGCCCCCCAGTGCCCCTGAGTATTGCATATGCATAATCTGTGGGGCATGCGTTCTCAGCTTGCATTGTTCCCAACGGGCATTGCCCTAGTTTTATAAAATACATATACATATACATAATAAATTTACATTACACATTAGCCTGCAGTACATTAACATTCTTCATACATATACTGTAGAATACAGTACTGTGAGAAGTACTGCAGTGCTGCTCTCCCCACTCACACATTCACATCACACACACATTAGGAACTGTTTTAGTTTAAGAACTTTGAAGCACAACTCTTAATTGTGGTGCACGGTCCATAGGGTAGACAAGTATTTCAGAACTCATGTCCCAAAGTTGTAATAAACTAATTACACCTGTGAACTCTTGTGCCAAAGTTTGAATAAACTAATTACCCTGTTGGGTACAAATTATTAATATGTGCTCTTTTAACACCCACCATGGATGTATTAAAAGGCAAAAGCACACACCCCATCCCAGCCACAGACCCTCGATCTCAATTTACAAACATGGGTGTTGTAATTCAAACTGACAATAAGGCAGATAGAAATGTTATGCACAACAATATTTATTTCATTATCTGGTGGGGAAATTGATGTGTACAGCACCATCCATGTATGTTCGAGTGTTCAAATCCATCATGATGCCAGTCTTGGTATAGCACTGGCTTTTTTTCTATATGCATTGCATTGTATTGTCAGCTATTCCATCCACTATGGCTTGCATGCTACCTCGGACTGCAGACTGCAGGGCTGTCCATCAGCTACCCGCTGCGGGCACTTGCTTGCCTAGCGGTTCGCTCCAGAGCCATTGACGAGTCTCGATGCCCCGCTGGCAGTGCAACTGCTTTGTTGTCAAGTGAAAAAAAGTCAGGTATTTGTTGTAAAACATTGCACAGACGTGGCAGGACATTGAGTGAACCTGGGGCTTTGAACTCAGCAAGGTGGAAATGACGCTTCCCCGTTCTTCCTACCCAGTTTCGCACCAGTGAGGGGTGGGGGTGTGTGTGTGTGTGTGTGTGTGTGTGTGGGGGGGGGGGGGGCAAGGTGACGGCCCTTAGTTACAGTTAGATGAGTCGTGAAAACTCCTGCCTTTGATCATCCATTTCTTCCATTAGATTAGACCATAGATCATTTTTTGATTTTATCCAGAATGAAAACATTCTCTGATGTAAATTAGTTATAATGTTTTAGTTATTTCAAATATGCTACTAGTACTGGCTGTATTCTTCTTGGAAAATATAAAAGGATACTCCTATGGAATTGGAAAGGCTATATTATTTTACTGATATTGACCAATTTAATAGGCTATAATTTAGTATAGCCTATGTTTTTATTTGTGTTGTTTCATAAGCGCAGCTCTGTTGTGCTTCACGTTCCACACAGCCGTCTGCCTTGACTTCTGTGTATGCTGACTGCTGCGGGCCGGTGTGCGCTAGCCCCTCCCACCCCTCACTGGTGTGAAATCGTGTAGGAATAACGGGGAAGTGGAAATTACATACACATGGCTCTTCTATTTCTGACGACATCTGAGTGGGCCAAACAAAAGAATATGGCCGCAGGTAGGGCGGGGCAATTAACAGAAAATGCATCGAAACCGACATTTAGAACTCACCGACTTAAAGCGCCACTATGCAGGAACAGCAATGTCCGTGTTCACCTACTGTATGTACCTATGTACCTATGTGGCCATGAGCACCAGTATATGACTATTAGTACCAGTAGGGGCGCTGTTGTGCCAGAAACAGAGAGAGATAGCATTAGTGCTGCACTGTTGCCTGCTAATGAGAGAGAGAGAGAGAGAGAGGAGAGAGGGGGGGGGGGGGGGGAGAGTTGCAACACTCAGTTCACACGGGTGTGATTTTTTTAATACAATGTAATTTTGTCTAATCTGTATGGTAGAGTATGTAAATACAATAGAGCACCGAAGTCTGACGTCACTTTCAGTAGAGGGCGTCAGTCCCCAGGTTCATGTATTTTTTTAGTTGCATTGAAATCGCCATAGGAGGATTTTTAGATTGCTTCATATAAGAACTGTGTTTTGTCATCCCGGCCGCTTCACTCATATGGATATGAAGAATCAACTGACTGAGAGAAAACGCTAATGTTACTGCTACTGAATTAGTTAAATTTTCGCTAGAAGCAGACTGTATCATATATGAGTGACTGACTGTTGCAAACGATACAGAGACACCTCCCTGACAATAACGCCGAGACAGCTTGTTTATTTGTGGACCACAACGCTTATAGTAGACGATATTAAGATCACCCCATGTTATTCTCCATAGAGAAATTATTTCCGCGAACCAGGGGAATCGAAGGGATGAGCGAGTTACGTCAGGACTTCGGTGCTCTATATAACTTACCGTATACAATTAGGGTGGTTGTATTTTGCCTCCCTGCTCTTCTATTGAGACATTTAGATCATGCTCTTAGCGTGGCACCGAGTGCCGCACTAAGAGCTTGTAGGTCTGCTATTTTTTTTTTTATCGTGAAAATGTGGCCCACGTTTTTAACTCAAATCTTTGCCTGTGGGAGGGTCGCTGGAACTACATATTTTCTGATGGGGGTCGGAGGCCAATTACAGATAATTCTGGGGGTCCTTGACATGAAATAGTGTGAGAACCACTGACATATAGAAACATAGGATTTTTCAGAAAACTGTCAGGATTTAGAAGACTTATTTTATTCTTTTTTAGATCGTGCAGGTCTAAAAGCGTTAAATAATTGTGATATGGATTATATATCATATAACCCAGCCCTAGCCGCAGGGCAGAGTTGCTCTTCTTCACGGGGCCCTATATACTATACCTGATGACTAGATAACAGTGGGAGGGGACACAGCAGTGGCAGGTAAAATGACAGTGGAATTATACGTGTGTCACCAGAGTTAATGAAGGCTGATGAATGTTCGGTATGACTGTACCTGGGGGGGGGGGGACATGACACGTTGAAAGACAATTACACTGGCCTCTGAATAATCAGCCAGAATGTCCTTGGTTCAGTCAAAGCCCGTCAAAACAGCATGAGGGAGGGGAGGAAGGGGAACGGGGTGGGGAAGGGCTGGCATTGATGTCCATCACAGTAACTCGCTGGCTTGAACAGAGAGAGGAAAGTCATACATTGCTGGATAACCACAATGGAGCAATTTCACAGTCACGTTTATCATCGGAATGCAGCCCTGTTCGGCCTATGACCATTTCATGTCATAACTTTTCTGCCTGTGTGCACATTCTTTGTGATAATGTTTTACAAGAAAAGATAGAAAATAGGATGCATGTCACTGTTGAAAGGCCACCCAGTTGTTAAAGTGGTAAATGTAGTACGCATAAACTTGCAGACACTTGGACATGTACATAATGGAAAAAACAAGGTCTTTGCAATCTTCACCGCAACTGAACCATAACTCTTATTTTGCTCTCATTCATGAGCGGTGCAAAGAAATAAGAAAAAAAAGAAAGAAAAGTGTGTTCTCAGAGCAGAGCCCGCAAACTTTGGTCGAATAGCCACTTAGAGTGGGAATTGAACAATCTATCTCATACATCTTGATGACATGACCCCAGAGATCATGTGCACTGATGTGTGAGAGTTTTGAACAAAATCTTTGGAGTAGTATAGCAAAAAGTGTGTTTTGCAGACAATGTAATCTGGCCTATAAAATGCGCCATGATCCAAGAAAGGAGGATGTTGATCGGACAACCTGCGGTTCAAGAGTTATGTAGGCCAAAATGTAGAGTGAATTTAATTAGAATTTATTATGTCCATGTTTCGTCTTGTCAACCATGTATCGTGATACGTGCTGTTAAGATTTCCTTCCAATATGGCTGCTGTGCATAGAGCCCATTTGAGACGGACAAAAATCCTCCCAGGCCATACATTTACATAACAGGGCTCGATCACCCTTTGTTTATGTGTGGATTAGGGCCTGGTCAGCCAGTAATCCAGGATGTGCTGCAGATAATGTAAAAATCACACACGTGTGAACTGAGTGGTGCAATCCCCCCCCCCTCTCTCTCTCTCTCTCTCTCTCTCTCTCTCATTAGAGACACTACCCCTCTCACTGTTTCTGGCGCCCCCTACTGCTATTATTAAGTCACATACTCGTGCTCTCACAGACAGACACACACAAACAGGTGCAAGGACATTGCAAGCTGGTTGTAGGAGTGGTTGCACCACTCAAAAACGTGCTATTTTGAAACATGCTGGGGGGAAAAAATGCAGGCAATAGTTTTGTCAACCATGTCACGCAAAGCTGTGTGTCACAAATTTCGACTGATTAATGCAATTTGCATTTCCCAGCCAAAACAAAGTTGGCTAATAGGCTTGCCGCCAAAAGTACAACAAGATTTATATATGCCTCGTAACATTTCCTCCTGACTGTACATGGGCTGAGGTGCTAAAGTGAAAGTAGTGAGAAGAAAATACTGTAACTTGTTAAATAAAAAAGAATAATCCAGCAAATCTCTTAGTTGCACCAACATTGTTCTTGTGTAGCAATTTTGTACTTCTAATTGAAGCATTTATAAAGTTTTCTATTTCCATTTGGCCAAAGGAAATAAAACTATGTACCATTATTAGAGGTCCACTTGCCCATAATGGTCAGAAATCTCTTATTGTGGATTTAATCCTCTTTAATTAGTTGTTTCAATTTGGGTTTTGGAATACAAGCCTGCCTCCCTAATCAGAGTTCATATAAGAACACAGACTGGGACAGCTGGCTTCTGGGTGTATTTATAACGGGTGCATCCCTCCATTCCGACATGCTGCCATTCCGACATGTTGCCATTCCGACATCCCCCCATTCCGACATGCCCCCATTCCGACATGTTGCCATTCCGACATCCCCCCCATTCCGACACATTTTAGTCCCACCATTCAGTCCACAAATCTTAAATGTATTTTCAAGGCAATTTTTTAAGGGGTGTGTAGCAACTTATAATGTAATAATCAGCTCATATTGTAATTAAAAGACGAGCACATAACTTAATAGATTTTTTCTATAATGTAATAATGTATTACAATAAGAACCTCCACATAGGCGACTCATACTGTAATAAAACTTCATAATGCAATAATGTCTTTATAATATATGAGCTGATTATTACATTATGAGTTTTTATTACATTTTAGTCATATTGACCATGATACTGACATGACACTGACCATGACACTGACATGACACTGACATGATACTGACCATGATACTGACATGACACTGACCATGACACTGACATGACACTGACCAGATACTGACCATGATACTGACATGACACTGACCATGACACTGACATGATACTGACCATGACACTGACCATGACACTGACATGATACTGACCATGACACTGACATGATACTGACATGACACTGACAATGACACTGACATGATACTGACCATGACACTGACATGACACTGACCATGACACTGACATGATACTGACCATGATACTGGCTGATACTGACCATGACACTGACCATGACACTGACATGATACTGACCATGACACTGACCATGACACTGACATGATACTGACCATGATACTGACCATGACACTGACATGATACTGACCATGATACTGACATGACACTGACCATGACACTGACATGATACTGACCATGACAATGACATGATACTGACCATGACACTGACATGATACTGACCATGATACTGACATGACACTGACCATGACACTGACATGATACTGACCATGACACTGATATGACACTGACCATGACACTGACATGATACTGACCATGATACTGGCATGATACTGACCATGACACTGACATGATACTGACCATGACACTGACCATGACACTGCCATGATACTGACATGATACTGACCATGACACTGACATGATACTGACCATGATACTGACATGACACTGACCATGACACTGACATGATACTGACCATGACAATTACATGATACTGACCATGACACTGACATGATACTGACCATGGTACTGACATGACACTGACCATGACACTGACATGATACTGACCATGGCACTGACCATGACACTGACATGATACTGACCATGATACTGACATGACACTGACCATGACACTGACATGATGCTGACCATGACACTGACATGACACTGACCATGACACTGACATGATACTGACCATGATACTGGCTGATACTGACCATGACACTGACCATGACACTGACATGATACTGACCATGACACTGACATGATACTGACCATGACAATGACATGACACTGACCATGACACTGACCATGACACTGACATGACACTGACATTACACTGAAATGACACTGACATGATACTGACCATGATACTGGCTGATACTGACCATGACACTGACCATGACACTGACATGATACTGACCATGACACTGACATGATACTGACCATTACAATTTACAATTTACAATTTAGGCATTTAGCAGACGCTCTTAATCCAGAGCGACTTACATTTAGGCAAGAACAAAAGCATGGGAATACATCACATAAAAGCATTTATCATGAAACATGCGTAAGCTAAGAAGGTAACAGTGGAATATCTATATGATGAAACTATACATACACTATACATAATAAACTATACATATTCACTACTATGCTATACATATGTACTATGGCGTGCTATGACTATATACAATACAATTATAGTGCTGTCTACATAACATGCTATAAGTCTGTGTCAAATGCTATCTAAGCCAACAGAAATGCTATCTAAGGGGTTAGGGTAAGTGCTATGGGCCATGATGGAGTCTGAAAAGGTGGGTTTTCAGGCTACGGCGGAAGATTGGGAGTGATGCTGCAGTTCTGACTGCAATGGGAAGTGCATTCCACAGTTTTGGAGCCAGAAGGGAGAAGAGTTTGGGACGTGTGGAGCGTTGTCCCGGCGTTTTTAGTGAGGGTACTTCCAGTTTCCCTGCGTTGGCTGATCTGAGTGCGCGGGAGGGTTTGTAGGGTTCAATCATACTTGTAAGATATGGGGGAGCCATACCTTTGGTTGCTTTGAATGCCAGCATCAGAGTTTTGTATTCTGTGCGGGCAGCGACCGGGAGCCAGTGGAGGGAGCGGAGCAGGGGGGAGACATGTGAGAATTTTGGCTGGTTGAAGACCAAGCGAGCTGCTGCATTTTGGATCAGCTGGAGAGGCTTAAGTGCACATGCTGGTAGGCCAGTAAGGAGGGAGTTACAATAGTCGAGTTTTGACAAGACTGTTGTCTGGATTAGGAGCTGGGCTGATTCCTGGGTGAGGAACGGTCTAATTCGTCGTATGTTATAGAGTGTGAACCTACATGATCGAGTGACAGCTGTGATGTGAGCTTTGAACGAGAGCTGACTGTCCAGGACAACACCAAGATTCCTGGCTGTTGGGACAGACGTTACCAGGGCGTTGTCTACGGAAATAGTTAGCTCCTGCATAGGGCAGGACTTAGCTGGGAAGAAGAGAAGCTCAGTCTTGTCTGGGTTCAGCTTGAGGTGGTTGGAGGACATCCACTGTGATATGTCAGCCAGGCATGCAGTGATGCGCTCTTCCACCTGAGTGGCAGAGGGGGGGAAGGATAGGAACAGTTGTGTGTCATCGGCGTAGCAGTGATAGGATATATTGTGAGCAGAGATGATAGTGCCAAGGGATTTAGTGTACAGTGAGAAAAGGAGGGGACCAAGTACAGATCCCTGTGGGACCCCAGTTTGGAGGGTTCGGGGGGATGATAGCAGACCTTTCCAGGAAACCTGGTAGGTCCGATCGGTGAGGTAGGAGGAGAACCACTTTAGTGCCGTTCCACCGATGCCTAGCTCCGCTAGGGTTTCTAGGAGCAGCTGGTGGTTCACTGTGTCAAATGCTGCTGATAGGTCTAGGAGAATCAGTACTGCAGAGTGGGAAGCAGCTTGGGCAGCATGTAGCGCTTCTGTGACTGCCAGCAGGGCAGTTTCTGTGGAGTGGGCCTTCTTGAATCCGGACTGGTTGGGATCCAGCAGGTTGTTCTGTGAGAGATGGAGAGAGAGCTGGTTGGAGACGACACGTTCAATGGTTTTAGAAATAAATGAAAGGAGTGATACCGGTCTGTAGTTCTTGACATCTGAGGGGTCAAGGGTTGGTTTTTTGAGGAGTGGTGTTACTCTGGCTGACTTGAGGGCAGATGGGACGCAGCCTGAGGTTACTGAGGTGTTGATGATGGAGGTGATGAAGGGGAGCAGATCAGGTGCGATGGTCTGGAAGATTGGAGACGGGACAGGGTCAAGAGGACAAGTGGTAGGTCTAGAGGATGTTACTAGTTGTAGAACCTCGTCTGGGGAAAGAGGAGAGAAGGAGGACATGCATGGTATGTTGGGGTTGGTGTTGGTTGAGTCAGATGCCACTTTATGTGGGAGGGGAGGAAAGGAGCTGCTGATATCATCAACCTTCTTCTCGAAGTAGTTGACAAAAACATCAGCAGTGAGGGATGAGGGTTGAGTGGGGGGAGGGGGTTTAAGGAGGGAGGTGAAAGTGGAGAAGAGCTTCCTTGGGTTAGAAGTACAGGATTGGATTTTGGTGTGGTAGAAGGAGGTTTTAGCAGTGGTTAGTGAGTGGGCAAAGGCAGAGAGGAGTGAGTGAAAGTGTGAAAGGTCATCTGGTAGCTTTGACTTGTGCCACTTTCTTTCGGCTGCCCTTAGAGGTGTTCGTTCAGATCTGAGAGTTTCAGATAGCCAGGGAGCCGGTGGACATGAGCGAGCTGGCCTGGATGAGAGCGGGCAGTGTTGGTCGAATGCAGATGAGATAGAGGAGAGGAAGGATGAGGTTGCAGTGTCAGGTGAGAGGGAGAGGAATGACTCCAGGGAGGGTAGAGAGGAGAGAATAGAGGATGAGAGGGAGGAGGGGTTTAGGGATTTGAGATTGCGTCGGGAGGTGACGTTCGGGGGGTTAGTATGTTTAGGCGGGAGGGTGGAGAGAGAGAGGGAGAAGGTTATGAAGTGGTGGTCAGACCTACTTAAGGGGGTAACAGAGAGTGTGGAGGGAGAGCAGGCTCTGGAGAACACAAGGTCCAAAACATTACCAGCCCTGTGAGTGGGAGGGGAGGGAGATAGGGAGAGGTCAAATGAGGCCAGAAGGGATGTAACGGGAAGATACTTCTCTGCGGTAGGAAGGTTGAAGTCACCCAGTAGAATCAGAGGGGTGCCATCTTCCGGAAACGAGCTGATCAGAGAGTCTAGTTCTTCCAGGAAGTTCCCGGGAGTTCCAGGAGGGCGATATAGCACAATGAGGATGAGGGGGACTGGCTGTGATATTGAGATAGCATGAAATTCACATGTGGACAGAGAAAGGTGGACCATGATACTGACATGACACTGACCATGACACTGACATGATACTGACCATGACACTGACCATGACACTGACATGATACTGACCATGATACTGACATGACACTGACCATGACACTGACATGATACTGACCACGACACTGACATGACACTGACAATGACACTGACATTATACTGACCATGATACTGGCTGATACTGACCATGCCACTGACCATGACACTGACATGATACTGACCATGACACTGACATGATACTGACCATGACACTGACATGATACTGACATGACACTGACCATGACACTGACATGATACTGACCATGATACTGACATGACACTGACCATGACACTGACATGATACTGACCATGACAATGACATGATACTGACCATGACACTGACATGATACTGACATGACACTGACCATGACACTGACATGATACTGACCATGACACTGACATGACACTGACATGATACTGACCATGATACTGGCATGACACTGACCATGACACTGACATGACACTGACCATGACACTGACATGATACTGACCATGACACTGACCATGACACTGACATTATACTGACCATGCCACTGACATGATACTGACCATGATACTGACATGACACTGACCATGACACTGACATGATACTGACCATGACACTGACATGATACTGACCATGATACTGACCATGACACTGACATGATACTGACCATGATACTGACATGACACTGACCATGACACTGACATGATACTGACCATGACAATGACATGATACTGACCATGACACTGACATGATACTGACCATGATACTGACATGACACTGACCATGACACTGACATGATACTGACCATGATACTGGCATGATACTGACCATGACACTGACATGATACTGACCATGACACTGACCATGACACTGCCATGATACTGACCATGATACTGACATGATACTGACCATGACACTGACATGATACTGACCATGATACTGACATGACACTGACCATGACACTGACATGATACTGACCATGACAATGACATGATACTGACCATGACACTGACATGACACTGACCATGACACTGACATGATACTGACCATGACACTGACATGATACTGACCATGACACTGACATGATACTGACCATGATACTGACATGACACTGACCATGACACTGACATGACACTGACCATGACACTGACATGACACTGACCATGACACTGACATTATACTGACCATGACAATGACATGATACTGACCATGATACTGACCATGATACTGAAATGACACTGACATGACACTGACCATGACACTGACCATGACACTGACATGATACTGACCATGACACTGACCATGACACTGACATTATACTGACCATGCCACTGACATTATACTGACCATGACACTGACATGATACTGACCATGATACTGACATGATACTGACCATGATACTGAAATGACACTGACCATGACACTGACATGATACTGACCATGACACTGACCATGACACTGACATGATACTGACCATGACACTGACCTTGACACTGACATTATACTGACCATGACACTGACATGATACTGACCATGATACTGACATGATACTGGCATGGATGGAACTAGTAACTAGGTCCCGTTTTGTTATAATAAAACTCAGTTGAAGGCATATTTCTGCTGGCATGTGACTTTCTTTCTGCTGGCATGTGACTTTCTTTCTGGGACATACTGTATAGGCCTATCATCTTCAGAAATAATCAAATATAATTCAGAGTTAAATTAATAATTCAATTGAGTAATTCATGCTATTACATTCGATAATATTCAAGCAGGATAAACCATTTGTACTATAATCAATAAACCATAAATAAGTAAAAAATAAATAAATAAATAATAAATAAAATAATAAATAAATACAAATAAATAATAATATTTATATTAATATAAATAATAATAAATAAATAAATAGTTGTAAACCATTTGTAATATAATCAATAAACCATAAATATATAAAAAATAAATAATAATAATACATAATAAATAAAATAATAAATAAATAAATATAAATAATAATATTTGTATTAATATAAATAATAATAAATAAATTATAATAAATAAATAGTTGTAAACCATTTGTACTATAATCAATAAACCATAAATAAATACAAATTAATTAATTAATTGATTAATTAATTAATTAATAATAATAATAATAAATAAATAAATAATAATATTTATATAAATATAAATAATAATAAATAAATAATAATAATAAATAAAATAATAAATAAATATTAATATTAATATTAATATTAATAAATAAATAATAATATTTATATTAAAATAAATAAATAGTTGTGAAAGTGATCTGTCGGAATGGTTGGACTTTTTCTGCCGCGGGTCCCTGTCGGACAATTAGAAGTCAATGTCGGAGTGGCAGCATGTCGGAATGGAGAGTGAACACCAAACAGGGGTCTGCTCAACAGTCTCCCCTCCCCTTCACGTGCACCCACGCACACGCACACCAAGCCTATTTCTCACCCACCCTTGCAATGAATAATGCTGGTGCCAAGCTTAGTAGTTACTTTATGGGGATTTTTAATAGAACAGGAATGCAATTCCACACTCAGTACAAAAGCCTCCTACAGTAGTGTGTGTGCCTTTGTTGGAGAAATAGAACATGAGAGTGGTAAGCATTGACTTTCTTTCCCTCTATACTGTCATGTGGCCCAGCCTCTCGTCACAAAACAAACCTGATAATTGGGTTTGAGTGTGTCCCTTTTCTCCTTCGCTTGATGGTAAAGGTTGAGTTATCTAACAGGGATGCTGCCTCACCAGCATGCCTGTGTACCTTGATAGAGGTGATTTGTATCAATAAATCGTATAAGCTACTTTTGCCTCGCTGCCATTCATTTTCTTCCTCCTCAATGTGGGTGAGAAAGGCATAATTCTATTGAAGTGATGGCGCACATCTTGAGAGACAGAGGGGGTTTAAAAGCTGCTGAAACAAAGCATGCAGGCAGTCTGTTGGCAATGCGGGCAGGGGGCCCTGGCAGTCTTTTAATCCTTGCCACCGTGCTGATAAATCTGCGCACCACATACATTTGTACCCCCTCCTCGATCGCCTGGTTTGCCTGGCCCTTGAGTGCTGAACAAATTCCACTCCACTCGCCCTTTGATGCGATATCCAATGGCGGATTAGGCGCTGCTTTGAAGCCAGATTGGTGAAGGTGAGGAGGTGCTGGGCTAAACAGGTGGATTGGTCTACTGGCAGCACCCAGCAGAGATTCAGAGGGGGGATTAACTGGGGAAAACACAGTCACTTAAAAAAAAAAAACACAGTTTGTGTTTTATCGTTGCTACTGCTCAACAGCATGAAGCTCTGCTCTGCTCGTCTACTCCAGCCTGTAAGTAATGTAAATGGTGAGGTACTCGCATAAGCCCCTCTAGGGTTTCTTACCTCACCGGCACAACATCTAGTCTTTCATATGGAAAGAAGAATGTTATATATGTCTATATGTTCTGTTGTGCAAAATCTATTAAATAACTAGAAAATAATTGCTGCAAGCAGGAAGGCAATAAGCAATAAGAATAATATGCACAATTAGCCATAGAAACATGGAAGACTAAACTTGAGAAAAAGAAGACCATGGAATTGTGACAGGGTTGTTTTTTTTATAGTGGGGGCAGGGTTCTTGAAGACTCATACGCTGGGTTGTCTGTACTCAGATTTGAACCACAACCTTGTGTCCTGAAGGCGAGAGCCCTACCTACTGAGCTAGATCTATCCGGGCAGAATCAGTTGATGTATTGTTAACAGCAAAATCATTCAAGAAGGCAATAAGCAAATATACTTTGAGTACCAACGCATAAGTACTCAAACAGATCTACATGCTCATAACACGTCACATCACAGATCAACTTTGTAATATTTTTTGTATCTGCATGAACGATTACTAAAGCTATCAAATGCTGTAATAGTAGTGGGGTATAATAAATTAACACCATACACTAGTACCTACCATCGGTTCCCAGGACTTCCAGCACCAAACCAAGCTAATTGTCATACACTGAGTTGGCAGTGCCCAGATATCAGTTGTTCTATTGTTAAAGATGGAGTGCCATGATTTTTTTCCACCCTAAAACATGATCATCAGGTATTATTATAATATAAGGAGGAAGAACTTTTTCCAAAAAGTGTACAGGATTTGTTAAAATCATGCTTTTATGTGGACACGCCCACCAGTTCATTAAGTATTCTTGGTTTGCCTGGTGGGTGGTGATCCACCTGAACTGAAGCCGCACCCACAGCTGTAGTTATATGATAAAGGGGGAGGGGTTAGGGGAGGGGCTGATACTGTAGTGTGATGTCACTATATTACTGTTTATTTCATTGGCCCGTTAGTTAATACACCATTGCACATAAAAACGACTCCAGGGTAGAGGGCAGCACGGGTCCATAAAATTGGACCCGGCGGTGATATCAGAACCGAATCGATCCGGATCCGAGAACATTCTAATTGGCCACACCCGGCCCGGAACCGGACCCGAAAGTTTTGGATCCGGTCAGAAACGGAGCCGAGAAGTTTTGACCAAAACGGCGCTGATCCGATCCGAGATCCGGACCCATAGTGTGTTCTCTGCAATATTATATGCTTTAACATGACATGAGACTGCTCTCTATGAGAAACGTGCACCCCACCGCCTCTCCAGACAGCGCAGCGGAGGAGGAGGGTTGCAAACTTGCATAGGCTATAGTGCAATTTTGCGCACCGACATTCTTACCAGAGCTGTTGACAATCACAACAAAACTGTCCCACATTTTTCCTCCGAGGTGGAAAGCCTGATGATGCGAGGTTAGTCCCACATTGCTTGTTGCTTTGCGTTTCACCTCGCTCGCTGAAGGGGGCCGCAATGATTGCATTAATATAGCCATGTGTGTGACTGTGTGTGTGTGTGTGTGTGTGTGTGTGTGTGTGTGTGTGTGTGTGTGTGTGTGCAAGCGAAAGAGAGAGAGCGCTCTCGCTCATGTCGAGGTGCATGACGAGACCCAGCCCTCGTTGACTCTGTTCAACAGACAATATGGACTTGTAATAATTACAACGCACGCATGTCTATTTTTTAAACCTATTTTTAAAGTTGAAGGGTTTCATTTATAAATCTCGGATCCTCACGGTTATTTTGGGTATTCTGCATTTCAGATACCCGAAACGAGATCCGCAGCTTTGAAATGGAACCGACCCGTTCCCCGACGGCACGTCAATATTTTGCACCCGACCCGGCTCGGTTCTCTGGTCGGATCTCGGGTATTCGGGTTTGGGTGGACCCGTGCTGCCCTCTACTCCAGGGTATCTAATGAAGTACTGTCACCTCATAGGCACATGAAAAACTGGACAAACATTGTGGCACTTCATCTTTAACAGCAGAATCACTGAGTGTTTGTGATGGCAATTATGTGTGTCCTGGTCCATTATTCAATACTACAGTGTGTTCGCTGTTTTTTTAAGGCTGGTTTCAGTGCTATTTGGCATGACCCTCTACCATACTGTAAAGTTGGAAAAGTATATGACGCTGCATGAATGTATTAGGGGCAAAAGAAGAATTTTCACAAAATGGCAATTTTCATTGGCTCATAAAACCTTCATTTTTCCCCTATACTTTCCCCATGTCCGTATAGGTCCAAAGTTCACGTGTAGAACTTTTTGTGCATTTTGATCAAAGATCCTGGGAGGAGATGCATTTTAATAGATTTTCATATCATTCAAAATGGCGGGTGATCTAGAGATCAGAGGTTAAAAGTAAGAGCACGAAACTTGTTCGGCATGACGAGACGCATATGTGTATCAAAGATTCATTGCCGACGGTCAAACAGTTCATGAGCTATGCGGGGTCAGTGGTGAGTGCTATAGCGCCACCCTTTGGCCAATGGTTGTGGGCTTCGCATCCTCACCTCTACCATATTTCCAAATTTCGCGATTTTTGGCAGAAGGAGAAGGAGAAGGGGAAGGAGAAGAAAAAAACTAACAATAACAATAAAGGACCACGTCCTTTCAGGACTGCTTGGTCCTTTAAAAACCTGTTGACTGAAAGTGGGATCTTGTACCATGACACTATGACCACACTGCACTAGACTGCACTACACTACACTACACTACACTACACTACACTACACTACACTACACTACACTACACTACACTACACTACACTACACTACACTACACTACACGCACGCACAAACACACACACCACAGTAACACACACACTCAATGCTTGCCTCTTGTGCTATCAGGTATAACTGAGGATATTGATCATAACTGCAGTTTTTATTGTGTGAGATTTAGACTCTATAGAGGGATTGCACCATGAGCTACAAGAATTGGATATCACAAAGGCGGCGGAGCAGAGTGATGCTTCTTCTGAGCGGCACTTAACCAAAAGTGCCGCAATTTTTTCTGAGGGTTTAGTATCTGCCTCTGTCTGTCTGTCTGTCTGTCTGTCTTTTTTCAGTTCCCCCCTTCCTGTGACAAATCTTTCTAAATTGATCCTAGGGCCCCTGAGCTGTATCCTGATTGTGTAGGCGTAGATAGGAGATTATGTGCTCCGGTTTGTCATTGCATCATGCAGCACATGTGTCTTCTGTGCCTAAATTAAGTTGCAAAGAGGCTATTGACAAAGAGGTTGGCTCTCATTGTTGTGCTTTTTATGTCTCAGTAGGAGAGACAAATTTATTGCGCTGTTAACAAAAAAATGGCGAGAATACAAACTCTGGGGAGGCTCTTTTTGAAGGCCACGGGAGTTAATAGAAATGCATTACACAACAGAAAAGAGATGAGCTGCACGCACTGCCACCACAACCCAGTTGGTTGGTTTGTCAGCCAAACTCAATAAACTCAACAGCTGATCTCTTCATCAAGGTCACTTTACTGATTTCTTTTTTCTTTTCTATTTTTCGATGTGGCTCTGCAGGAGCCTATGCCATGTACAAGAGAGCCAGTGTGTGCTGTAGCTGTCTCTGCCTGTTTTTCCAAATATAATCTCACGAACCGCTGGACTGATCAGCTGCAGCACCATCTAGATTTCTTCTGCACAGTGTCAGTAGGCTAACTTAGCACCTCCACTTTTTCCCCACATATATTGCTATCATAGATGATTACGTCATAGACAACTGACAAAAGTCCAAACTCCACACATTTTCCCATCAAGAGAAATGCCTTTTTCAGCCTCGCAAAACAAAACAAAAACAGAAATCGTGTCCTTGAAAATAATTGTGTAAGTGTTGTTACTGTTGTTGTTGCTGTTTGTTTTTGACTGTTGTTGAGACCGAAGACAATTTTCCACATGTGGAAAATTGTTGAGTAGAAGCATTACACGGGGGGAGATGAGCAGCTCACCAGTCCAAAGAGTGCAAACAGACAGTGAAACAGGGACCACCACATCCACAAAATGGCCTTCTCGTAACAGCAGCAATCCCACTTTGATAAATTGACTGCAGTTTACGCTCCCGGTATGCTGCACGCGTTCCTCAAATCTACCCGTTTGACATTCAGAATGGCCATTTCTCCACACTGGCCCCGTCTCGTCCCTCGTTTCCTGCCATTGCGCATGACCTGTGGTGATGCAGAGGTCTGCAGATTGAATGCACAAACAGTGATTGATATCCTAGTGAGTCGCTGTCTCTGGGTTACCGGGACAACTTGCTCCCTTGGTAACAGCATCACGACTTCTTTGAGGGCTGTATTTATCTGCTGCATAGGTCCTGTTCACCTTATTAAAATCAAATTGTAATATCCATTTACAGTACAGGGCTCTGTGGTATTTCAGTCCTCTGCAGTGTCTGGACTCTGGCTCTATTTGTTTAATTTGGGTTTTTCATAACAAATTTATACTACACAATTGATTATTGGATGAAATGTAAACCGCAGAAGTGCACTGATAAGCAGTCTCATTGTTGCGTTGTTGCCTCCAAAGTAGTTTTAGCACTGTGGAAGGTCCTGGTAAGAATCCCGACTTGGGCCACATTCTGTGTTTTTGGCATTTTTCTGTCTAGTGTTTGCGGCCTAGGAACTATGGTTGAAAATGTACTGCTTGGCTAACACTGGCACATTGACAGTGGTTACTGTTCATTATTACATTAATTATTAATTAATCTTGTAAGAAGCTGTGTGATAATTAGAGAAATACATAGTGTACAGTGTGTGATACCAGAGTTGCATTGCACCACTTGAATTTATTATTTATTATATAATTTATTATTATTTAGTTTGAGATAATCTGTGATTCTTTTAACAAGGTTTATCTACTGGATTTGTAGATTATTCAACATAATTTACATAATTACCATGTTTTTATTATAATATTCTTGAATTATATGGCACCTTTATCCAAGGCACTTTACAGAGATGTTCATTACATTCACCCATTCACACACACACATTCATACACTGATGGCAGCAGAAACCATGCAAGGCACCAACCAGCACATCAGAAGCAATTAGGGGTTCAGTGACTTGCTCAAGGACACTTCGACAGTAACTCTGGGGGAGCCCGGGTTCGAACTGGCAACCTTACGGTTACTATCCAGCCACTCTACCCCACTCTACCCCTGAGCCACCGCCACCCGTTGCATCACTGTTGTGAGGCATGACACATTGAGAATATTAGGCATAATATCTTTGTTTCTCCATGACTCCATCATAAAAGGCTTACTGACTGGTCAACTAGATAATTACTACTGCAGGTTCTGTTATGCACATCACCGGACATCATTGAACCATTTATTAAGCTGCTTATGTCGTGTATGTAGTGTTTAAAACAAGAAGCAGATGTGTACATTAATGCAGAATCATTTTTGCGTTTTCAAAGTCCAGTGTAGGCATACTCAAAGAATACTCGGAGCATACCAAATTTATTTTATAGAAATGTCTCATGGACAGGTACACACAAATAGAAATGATGATGGACTTCGTATAGGCGTTTGATCAGATGTTTGCATAGGGGATCTGCACACATACTTTTGCTGTGCTGTGCAGTTTATTTTGGGATTATGAATTGGATTTATAAACTGGCCTTCACACTGAATAACTTCTCATGCAATAGGAGACAGGAGTGGACCAGTTTCAGGTGTATTAACTGCATTTGTTGTTTTCCTCCAAGTAAAATTTACATTATTTCATGCTCATGGCAGTCTGTTTAAGGTGCTGTAGATTTGTTGTTGGCGACTCTGCACCTCCTGCACAAGGACATCAGTTTACTCTTGGGAGAAATTACATTTCAGAAGCTTTTCTTCCATGACACTGTGAACATTTACAGCATGACCTTGCACTAAGCACAGTGCACTGCTCTTAGAAAATGAAAAGTGATTTGATTGGTCATAATTGAATCCACCTGCAAAACATCCACTTATAATATATTCAGCCTTATCTAACCCACGTTGCCACTTTGCTGCAGTTATTCCACAATACTCCTGTGCGGAATATACCAAACATCTGAAGCCACACCCCACATGTCACGCTGTTGGCTGCACTTTGCACTGGTTCACCCATAATACTGTAGGAGGTAGGGCGAGCTGCCGAGCTCCAAACGTGGTCTTTGGTATACCACACTACAACAAATGGTATAGTGGTATATAGTGGTATACCACTTTTTCAAAGTGGTATACCACTTTGAAAAGCGATATACCACTTTTTCAAAACAGCATCTGAAATGGTTGAGAAATTACAGAGTTACGGTGGTGGGGGGGGGGCAGTACTGTCACACCCCAAATCATCATACATTATATACAGTTTGTGTGTGTGTGTGTGTGTGTGTGTGTGTGTTATAGATGTTTTTATTGATGACGTCGCCAAATCAATTGCATGAAAAATAATGCATGATTACAAAATTGCACAGCTTAAACATCTCTATTAGATGTTTTAAATTATTTTAATTCATGTTTTGTTTCATGTATACCGTACCTGTCACTTTCCTCATGGTGTTGGAGCCAAAATAAATGCTGAAAACATACCATATTGTTCTCCCTTTTCCCCTTTTCCATCCAATGTACAAACATTGCCTTGAGAAGTGTACCACCGATCAGTCTGCATGATCAAGATGTGTTTTTATACTGTCAATGTTAGATTTCCCCAGACTCCAATGTTTTTTTTAGGCAACTTATTTATTTTTCCTTGCCTTCATAGAGACCAGAAATAGAAATAAATACGGTGTGGTGTAGGGAAAACATTGTGTTGGGTCTTCCACTTTGCTGTTGATACATTCCAAGTCTCTCGAGGGAAGCACGCATATGGTAATGGCACATTTGTCCCTGCACATGCAACAGCAATTCCAGTGGAGACAAAAAGGCTAATAGCGCATTTGTCTCTTCACACACATGATTGCTGTCTGCGTAATCCAAACTAGACCCCCCACTTCCCCGTGACAGTGATGATAGAGGTTTGTGTCTCTCCCTTGCTCTAGGGGTTACATGCACGCCATACCGGCGGTCATTCAATGCTGTTCCCTGTGGGTACAGCCTAATGTCCCTAGACCCTGTTGATGGACGAACTGGCAAATATATATATATTTTGTATTATTATTATTTTGCCAGTTGCAAGGCTTTCGTCCATCAACAGGGTTTTTTTATTTTACATTTTACAGTCATGAGTCATGACTCATCTTATGTCCCCGGTATCCTTTACACCAGTGGTCACTGAATGGATGCTCTTCTGGGGGAAACATCTTGAAGCCTTAGTCACCATTGATGGACACAACTTCTACCTCCAGAGAGGGAGGTTCTCTTGAGAAATGCTGGAATTAATGAGGGACTGCTATTTCCTCAGAGATGGTCATATAGGCCTATATATTTTTCAATTATATGTGCAGTGGGTTTTTCATCGGTTTCTAATGAAAGCAGAGAAAGGCAAGGGAGCCTGGAGGATATGTGACTTCATCAGGTGCTGACTGAGGTCCACACATTGAAAAAATAATGATAATATAACTAATTACTGGTGCAGTCCACACATACAAAAGTCTGAAAGATAAGTATTTTGTGTATTTCCTGATTGGTGTCTTGGAGAACATCCCCAATGTGATTTATCTGTCAAAAGTTGTCAGACAGTGCGGTTTTCTTCCAGCATTCCTATTCTCCCAATTTAATCGTCATGCCAATTCCTCATGTATTCTAGTTATTTGTCCTCACAACACTAATTGTTGTTCCTATAGGCAGAGCTCAGACAATTAAATCACAAACGCCTCTTTCACCTGACACTGAAGAGTTTTACCGGGAAGGCAAAACGCATGCGGTACATGCAGTAGGCCTATATTATTTGTCCTTGTTCAACACCCCACTGAACAGGGACCATGACCAACCTGTATGAGGGAAATCTCCCCATCTGACTGGGGACTGCCCATAAGTCCGACCACCCGTCCGACATACATGGCCGGTTAATAAGTGCTGCTTTGTGCATGTTGGTTCATGTACTGGAAACACGCTCAAAGTGTCCTTGAGTGGGTTCCAAATGGCCTGTACGGGTGTGTAACTCTTGAGAGCGTACAAATGGAACCAAATGGACATGTAAGGCTCCATTGGTTCCATTTGTACAGAGTAATGGGGGTCCTTGAAATTAAAACGCCTTAGTTAGTATCATCAGTAACACCTGTGGGAATAGGCCCGGAAGTAGGAAGAGTTATTTCCAAAATGGCGTACTGTATGTGTGCATAATGCATATAGAGTGTGTTATCATCATATGGACACCCCACCAAGCCGGAGGCACTGGATTCCATTTCAAACCTCTACTCTACAGAGTTGCTTTATTCATTTGTTCAACTGACTATAATGTCCATGGACAAATCAATGTCTGACAGTCCTTCATGTGTCTCCAGGAGCTTTCATTTCATCAACGTCATACTTGGCATGGTTTACAGCTGAAGACCCAAGGGAGTACAGTGTTGGGTGTGAGTCGATCAGATGAGCCATTGGGCTTGTGACCAACAAGCATTGCACTGAATAGTCTATTCAAAGACAGGGGGGAAAAGCGTGGAGGTGGTTAGTGATGCTTCTTCTGAGAGTCTTCTTAACCAAAAGTGCTGCAATTTGTTCCGTTGCTGCAAAGTGCTGCAATTTGTTATCTCTCTCTCTCTCTCTCTCTCTCTCTCTCTCTCTCTCTCTCTCCCCCCGCCCCCCTCTCTCTCTCTCTCTCTCTCTCTCTCTCTCTCTCTCTCTCTCTCTCTGTCTCTCCTACCCTACCCATTGGGAGATTAATACTTTTTATACCAAGGACAATATGTAGTCAAGCAATAAAATAGTTTGTTTTTTTCCGTTGTAGAAAACCAATATGTTCTGTACTCTAGGAAAACTTCATTAAATATCACATGTCTGCATGGCTTGGCAAAGCCAAAAAAAAAATCAAACCTGTGTGAAGTGAGGGGCGCTAATATATAAAGTCTAACTTATGTTCATATGGTGATGTAATGGTGATGTAAAACAAACGGTGCCAACACAAACATTAAACGCCATTAACAATAAAGAGACAGTATGATGTAATGGGGTATATTATGACGTCAATGTTCCCTTCATTGTCAATGGCGTTTACAAAACAAACATTGAACTAAAGACAAACATTAGGCCTGGGCCGAGTCTGGCAGTGTGCCGCGGGTTCGACTCCTGATCCCGACGGCCTTTACTGCATGTCACTCCCCCATCTCTCTCCCCCATTTCCTGTCAGCCTACTGTCTGTCCCTCTATAAAATAAAGGCGAAAGCCGAATTTTTTTTTAAACTAAAAAATCATACCTGTGTTAACTGAGTGGTGCAACTCCCCTCTCTCTCCCCCCCCCCCCCTTCCTCTCTCTCTCTCTCTCTCTCTCTCTCATTAGCAGGCAACAGTGCAGCACTATCTCTCTCTCTCTCTGTTTCTGGCACAACAGCGCCCCTAGTGCCTATGCTCATAGTCACATAGGCAGGTTAACGTCACATAGGTAGGTTAACGTCACATAGGTGAACACGGACATTGCTGGTACTTGGAGTGGTTGCACCACTAACAAAAAAAACATTAAACCTGTGTATAGGAGGGGATGGCACCCCTCAAAAATGCATGCTGACCTGCAACACGGTTCATCAGCATACACAAATTATGACGAGGAACAGATGCCATGTTATAATGACATTAAGCGGTAAATCAACATCCACAATAGATCTCAGTAGGAGGGAGAATAAGATTAAAAAAGAAAAAAAAAAATTCTGTCCTACAATAGTTGCCAACTTGCGTTGGAGCCAAGAAGACTTGGAGAAGTCACCGTTTTTCAACCTTATTATTGTATAATCTATTCTATGGAGTGCATACAAGAAAAACCCACCAGTCATAGCCAACTTAAGTCTTATCCATCTTCTCTGTTTCACTTTCACTATCGCATTAGATACTTTCATTGGCCCAAGCATTCGATACTGCAGAATGCTTCACTGTAGCTTCAAGGCTTTCTCTGACTCGGAATAGCTCAGATTCCTTTTGTTGAAGGTTTCTTTAACTGTTTGGGCACTGATGATGCGGGGGAGGGGGCACGCCGCTGGCGCCCACAGCGTCCCCAGCGGGAATCGAATCCAGGACCTTCTAGCTGTGAGGCGACAGCACTACCGACTGTGCCACTCTGTACGTCTGTCTGTACATATACGTACGTGTATGGCTGTAATCCACAACTCGAGAACCGTTCGCCCCACCGACTTCAAATTCGACACACATGTTCCACACCCCACAGGGAGTGAGGTACCCAGTGTCGAGTCGGTTGGACCCACAGTTGTCCACAACCGCCACAAAAGGCCCAGATCCAGAAATCTCCATATATGGGCATAAAAGGGACACAGACAGATGGGTGGAGGGGTACTTTGACATGGGTACAACGGGTATTGCATAGCCGGGTGGGGCATGGATCTCCAACTTCCATCGTTAACGCCTCATGCTCTACAGCTGGGCACTGGTCTAGTTCTGTAGATGCATGGTTGCACAGTATTTCCAGGCACAAACCTTTAGAGCTTTGTGCTTGTATGTGCAGCATACAAATGACTGACTGTCTTCTACTTGGACTTCAAATTTCTATTTAGTTTTGTTCAGTTTCACACAGAAACTTTTAGCTCATTGTCTATACCTACAGTATAATACATCATGCAACATCTATGGCAGTTAAAGAGGGTGTGTGGCTTTCAGATTAGAAACAATTACGTACTTTTCTGTCTTATTCCATAGGCCTATCTGAATGCAGTTTTGGACAATGAAGTTTGTTAAAGGACCACTTCACCACTTTTCAACCTATCTTCATATAATGTCACTAATGTTCATTATCAGTCCGCTGCCCCCCCAGACTGGCAGAGGAAGTGTAGCACCCAGGATTATATTAGATATTTGGCACTGGGGTGTTGTTCTGAGCAATGCATTTGTTGTTTGTTATATACATAGGATGGAGACAGAATAGACACAGTCAATTTGTAGACTCTCCCAAAGGAAGAGACGCTCCCAATTATGTAGTATTACAATCAGAAGCCATTAGTTAGGCTAGCTAGCTAGATAATCACTATAGGGGGTGCAATAATCATGTTTAATTCCCAAACTAGTTTTTATTGGCTGCTGGCAGTGGATCGGGCCCCCATGTGTGTTTAATGCTCATAATAGTGAATTAAAGGTTTGAGTGCCCAGAAAGTTTCTGTGCTTATAAAAAATTTAAAATAATACTGCTGCATTATTTCAAAGAAAATCCTCATTAAAGGTCTTGAGTTTATATACTATGGGCTGTATTTTGCGGGCTGCATTTTGTGTGTCTTAAGTACCAGGTCTTATTCCCTAACTTGAGTAAACTAAAGACCTGGAGGCGTGATCAATGCTCTTTGGCCACTCAAAGAGTGAGCCAAATGGCACAATGGTAACTATTTTCATTGGGGACCCACATTAAATGCAGAGAGAGAGAGTGTAATGCAGTAAAAGCATAATTTAGGGACCAAGCAGTCCCGAAGGGTCTTGGTCCCTTATTGTTTTTCGCAAAACTTGGCAACATGGTAGAGGGCCATGCCAAAACAGTGACGATGCGAAGCCCACGACCATTGGCCAAAGGGTGGCACTATAGCGTTCAATTGAAAATGCAAACTTTACCACGCATAGCTCATGAACCATTTGACCGGCGGCAATAAAACTTAGATACACATACTGTATGCGTCTCCTCATGCCTCAAGTGCATCACCCACGGCCACCATTTTGAATTATATGATAAGCAGTTAAAATATCTCCAATGCCAATGGAAATTGCTGTATTGTGAAACTTCTTCTTCTGCCCATAATACATACATGTAGCTTCATATGCTTATGAAACTTTACAGTATTGTAGAGGGTAATGCCAAATAGCACTGAAACCAGTTACTCTAATTGGCCAAAGGGGGGCGCTATAGCAATTTTTTTAACATGAAACCTTTGAACAGGCATAACTCATGCCTAGTTTGGCCAAAAATCATGGCACTTGTTTCCACATGTTCCTTGAATCATGGAGAACACATCTGTCACTTTGACCAGTAAGCTCCACCCTCAGTTTTCCCACCAATTTGAGCAGTTTAAAAAACGCTCATACCTGATTTTCTGCTGGGATTTTTGAGCAATTTGTGTGAAACGTTCTACACACAATCTATGGACCATTATCTGAAATCCCAGTTGAAGAGAAGTTTGTACGTGAAAACATGAACAGCGAACACATTGTAGTAATGGATATTGACATACCCAAAACTAGGAAATCAAAAAGCACTGAATTATTTTGCTGTTAACAATCAAACAACTGGTTGTGTCCGCATAGCTCAGTTGGTAGAGCTCTCGCAATTGGAACACAAAGGCATGGGTTCAAATCTGGATACTGACAACTCAGAGTATGAGTCTATCAGAGTATGAGCCCTCCTTTAGTTTGAATACCGTTTCACTCGGAAACCGAAACCCAGAAAGTGAATTATCACTGGTGCCACGATTGTTATTTAATTCCCCCAAAACATACATGTTGTAACCAGGGATCATATCGTTTAGAGATTGGTGCAAATCAAGCTTGTTTTGAGCCAAAAAGAAGAATCCGAAATTCTAAAAACTGCATTCCCATAGTTTTTTTTTAATCACCGGAGTGATATGAGCGTGTACAGAACACAGTTGTGAACCGTAATACATTCATAAAAAATCTGCGCAAAGGGCGTTTGGACCAGGTAGCGTCAAAAGGCGATATCGGCGGTAAATTAGTTAAAAGTGCTCTTTCAGATGTTACTCAGACTTGAAAGACAAAACAAGCCACAGACCTTTCCAACAGGTTCCTCAGTAGAAACAAGAGTGGGTGGATGCAGCTAGGGAGCACTTTAACCAGGAAACACCAGAGTGATTGCCTACGCCCCCCAAAAAAGAAAACCAGTAAACATGTGCTGCACTATACACTCCACTGGGCTCACAGTTTAGATGTGTCATTCAAAAATATTGCCACCAATCACGCCCCCAAATGAGACAGCGGCCCCACTTCTGGTCCATTTCAACGGTGTACTGCAGCTGCCAGGCTGCAGTACTTTATTGTGTTCCAATAAAGTGTCCCATATGTTTGATTTGTCCTTTTCAATGTCCCATACTTGCCATCTCAATATACAACCCACAATGTATTATAATATACTCCACTCTACTTTGTGAAAAGTGCTAGCCTTGTAAATCTCAAGTCAAAGTGGTCGCACGGTATATACTGTACATCACGGTCGCATCCCTTGAGGTTTTCAATACCCAGATATATTTGTTGTATTTCGTTTTATATGCTATGTATTGTAAACAGCATCTTGCTAGACTAATTATTAATACTCATCATTCTCCTCTGAGGGGTGGACCTTACAGGTTCTATCCCTGGGATTGGTTTAGGCTGCTGTGCTCTTTCCCACTCCCAGGTGTTATGCATGTCATTAATCAATGAGTTTTGTATATATTTGTTCTGTTTTCTGTCATTATAACATTTGCCTGATGAAGACCTAAAGGGTCGAAACGTTGCATTTTTTGCCATTAAATAAAGTACTCCACTCATGTGGAGCTCTAGAAACAAGTGTATGGATGTTTCTTCATCCTCTTACCCAAACATGAAAGTGAAATATCCGTAGTCCAAATCAATCATGTCTGTATTACCCAAATGATTGCTTTAAAATTCCATGGCAAGGCAAAAACAGACAGAGCGCCAAACATTCACAAAAAAGCATGAAAGAACATCTGTTGACTACAACATCATGTATCTCCTCCTGTCTTTTGTTCATGGTAGAAGATTCCACAAAACACTACATTTATTTTCTGTTCTCGTGATATATCTTCTTCCACACAGCCCTTAACTCACAGAGGACGCTTAAATGTGTCTCAAACATTATACTTCAGCTGTGTTTGTTTACGCTCCTAAAGAAGCAGAAAAGAGGAGCAGGATCAAGCATAATAGAGCATCGAAACTCAGCCATCCATTTTTCTCATGGAGTCGCGGTTGCACTGACATCGAAGCAAAGGTTGACCAAAGCTATAAATCATACAGCACAATAGCAGGGATATTTTGGGGCGGTCCATCATTGGCTTGTGTTTTGTTTTCTCATTGTCATCTTGGCAAATTGCTGTTATTAATGGGAGAAAGCATAGTTGCAGCCCTCATTAGATATGTTCCAACAGCACCTCTGATGGATTAAGACAAGCCAGTGGCCTTGTCTGCCTCTACAGCCACTTAATATGAGCCAATTAACTGCCCATGCACTCTGCGGCCCCTCCACTTGTATTGGACTTATGTGTTCTTAAAATGATTACCACCATCATTCCACAATGCTTTTCATTGCCAAGACATATACACAGAAAACAGTTTACTGTTTAAATTAGCCTCATAAATATCGACACAATGAAAACCCTCTTGAATGCCTTGAATCCTCATAATTTCAACTTGAAGTGTATTGTCACAACAATTTACAGGTGTAAAAGACAATTTGAAAAGATTTTCCGAACAAGCTTCCACAACTTGCAATACAAAGGATAATCATAAGAAAAGTAAAATATCAAATAACAAAACAACAATATCAAAGATCCAGTATATGGTGTATACTATACTTAAAAGGAGTACCTAACTCTGGTGTTAGAGATATGATTTAGCAGCATAATATAAATTAAATAATTGAGAATGTATCTAACATGCCATATTTATGGCTTGGATCTGTAAGAAGAACCTATGTTTTGTACTTTTTTGAGGCTATGCACAGCTTTGTCTGTTTATGTGTATGAGCCGTGTTTGTAGCACGGAATGTGATGATTTGATTGGTTGAGCAGGGAATGTGATGTCGGATGATGTATGATGATAAGAGCGCCGCTCACTTCACACAAATGTGTTTTATTTTTAAACTAGAGTGGTTCCTGTTGGAGCCTCTACAGCGGTGCGCATTGGGCACTGGCCTACTTGGAACGATGCATGTTGGAAATGGATGGCCCACCCAGATGTTATGTCTGTGTCCCTCTTATGGCCATATATGGAGTTCTTTGTCAGGCATGCTCAAATATGGAGACTATGCAGACGTCAGAATTATGTCAGAACAGGCCATAACAACATGATCAGTGACTGTCTGCTGGAATATGTGCCAGAACAAATCAAGGGTGTACTGCTGCTGCCAGGGGGCACGGTGGCACAGTTGGTAGTGCTGTCGCCTCACAGCTAGAAGGTCCTGGGTTCGATTCCCGCTCGGGATGCTGTGGGTGCTGGCGGCGTGTTTCCTCCATCAGTGCCCATACCCGAGGCGGGGTTGGCGAAAGGGCCTTTCTGTGTGGAGTTTGCATGTTCTCGGTACCCTAGGGGTCTCTTTGTGACTGAGGAAGAATTTCTAACACTCTCACCAGTACATCTCTCTTTCACCCCGGCCATGGTGGAACGGATGAACATTGGAGTAAAGTCGACCCCCCGTACCAGACGTTGCCTCCAACTGTCACCAAACCCAGCTACCGTTTTTCAGACTTCTGATTATCATTTTACATTTGACAACTGATATGAACAGGGTCCATTATGCGCAGCAACAATCATGTATGGACCCCATGCTTCTAGAAAGCCTGGTGTTTCAATCACTGTACAGGTTGAAGTGCACAACATTCCTACTGTTATTTCAAATAGATTGTCCAACACAAGGAGTGGTCTGAAGAGAGAATGCTGTTTGGTTAATGTACCTCTCAGGCATCACAGCCCCCAAAAATGTGATAACAAGCTTAATCTTGCCTTGTTTAACATCAGGTCACTAACAAATAAGTCCTCCTCTGTAAAAGATATAATCTGTAAAGAGAAGCTAGATATAATCTTTCTAACAGAGACATGGCTGGGCTCAGATGGAGCTGTTCTCCTAGCGCCAGCCTGTCCCGCAAACTACAGTTTCATTCACTCTGTTCGCGAGGCTAAGAAAGGAGGTGGACTGGCAATAATTTTTTCAGACACGTTAAAATTCAAGGCTCTGACCCTTGGCAGCTTTACATCCTTTGAATACCAGGCCACTATACTACATGGTGCCTCCATGCCAATGATTAGCATTTATCGCCCGCCAAAATGCAGTAAAGCAATATTTCTAACAGAAATATCAGAACTTCTATCTATCTGCTCCACTAACTATGACAGAACTCTTATCTCAGGTGATCTTAATCTTCACCTGGATGATGCTACAGATGCTATGGCTATGGGTTTCCTAGAGTTATTGCACTCCTTTGATTTTATCCAACATGTTGTTGGGCCTACACATAAACATGGGCACACTCTGGACCTGGTGATTTCTAGAGGGCTGAACATCACTGTGGAAAGGACTATTGAAAGGCCCGAGCTGTCAGACCACTTTCTGCTGTGTTTTAATATGACTGTCTCTGATCTAGAGAAAAACATCACTGAATATACCATAAAAAAGCGTTTTTTTAGCTCTTCTGCTGCCGACGAGTTCTCTCGTCACCTGGGTCCCCCATTGCCCGATACCCCCCCAGTGAATGATATGGTTCAATTTTTTAATCTTAAACTAGAGTCAGCTCTTGATATAGTGGCTCCTTTGAAAACAAAAAAGAAACATAATACCAGAATAACACCCTGGATAAATGAGCTTTCACGCTCACTGAAGCAAGAATGTCGAAGAGCTGAGCGAGCTTGGAGAAAAAACAAACTCACCATCCACCTAGAGATTCTTAAAAAGTCAACAGTCGCCTATAACAAAGCCTTGCGTTTAGCAAGGCAGGCATATTTCTCTGGCATTATTAACGAGAACAAGAAAAATGCTAGAGTCCTATTCTCTACCATTGATCGACTTTTAAACCCCCCCCAGTCCTACAAGCAGTCATTCCCGGCCTCTAAAGCTAAGTGTAATGAGTTTGCATGCTTTTTTGACAACAAAATTTCAAACATTAGAGCCGATATTATGAATGGTGCTGCTGCTAGCGCAAACCGTCAAATAGCAGTAAATGGTCCCAGGGTAGATCTCTCCAGGGGGAGCCTATCATCGTTCTGCGAAATTGAGGAAGACGAACTCCGCAAAACTATATCACAGATGACATCATCCTCCTGTTCATTAGATACAATTCCCACCAACTTTCTCAAAGAAGTCTTAGACAGTGTGATTGGAGATATCCTAAAAATTGTAAACAGCTCTCTACAATCAGGCGTTTTCCCAGACTCACTGAAGACTGCTGTAGTTAAGCCCCTTCTCAAGAAACACAATCTTGATCCCTCTGTTTTGGGTAACTACCGACCCATTTCAAATCTACCCTTTCTGGGCAAGGTTTTAGAAAAATGTATCTTTCATCAATTGGATGTGTTTCTACAGAACAATAATGTACACAACAAATTCCAATCTGGCTTTAGGAAAGGCCACAGCACAGAAACAGCACTTGTAAAAGTAATGAATGATCTGAGGGTGTCTGCTGACAAGAAACATGTATCCGTTCTCTTACTTCTAGATTTAACGGCTGCATTTGACACGATTGATCACTCAATTTTAATACAGCGTCTGGAGCACTGGATAGGCCTGTCTGGTACGGCCCTGTCCTGGTTTTCCTCCTACCTATCAAACAGAAGTTACTTTGTCAATCTAGCCGAGTTTGACTCAGATAAACACGACATCAGTTCTGGTATTCCACAGGGCTCGATTCTTGGCCCTCTGCTTTTCTCCTTGTACATACTGCCACTGGGCGAACTCATTGCCAATCACGGAGTCAATTTTCATTTCTATGCTGATGATACCCAATTATATCTATCTGTGGCTCCAGATGATCCCTGTGCTTTAGACCCGCTGCTTACCTGTCTGTCTAGCATCAAATGTTGGATGAGTGAGAACTTTCTCAAGCTAAATGAGGACAAGACAGAAGTTCTCATAATCGGCTCTAGTGAGCAGAAAGAATCAATATTAAGCAGACTTGGCAACCTGACTGTAGACAGTAACAGTACAGTAAAGAACCTGGGGGTTATTATTGATTCCGAATTGAATTTTAATTCACACATTAATCATGTTACCAAGATTGCCTTTTTTCACCTTAGAAATATTGCACGAATCAGAGCCTATGTGTCCTTGGACGATGCAAAAACGCTAATCCACGCCTTTGTTTTCTCTCGGCTTGATTACTGCAATGCACTTTTTTCAGGACTGCCTAAGAAAACAACTGACAGATTACAACTTGTCCAAAATGCAGCAGCCAGAGTTTTAACTAGAACTAAGATGAGAGAACATATTACTCCAGTTTTGGCATCACTGCACTGGCTTCCGGTTGTTTTTAGGATTGATTTTAAAATTCTTTTACTTGTCTATAAAGCCCTCAATGGTCTCGCACCTTCCTACCTACATGACTGCTTGCCTGAATATGTCCCAAACCGCCCGCTAAGGTCTTCTACTGCTGGCCTGCTCGCTTTGCCTAAAAAAATGGCAACTAAAAAATACGGGGAAGCAGCTTTTTGCTTCTACGGGCCATCGGCATGGAACAAGCTCCCTCTGTACCTTCGTCAGGCAGCCTCTGTAGACATTTTTAAAGCTCAGCTCAAGACCCACTTCTACAACATTGCCTTTAAGTGATCTTATATTTTGTGTTATTCATGTCCTCACTGTATTGCACTGCTTGTTTTTTAATGTCGTTGCCTTGCTTTTCTTTTATGCTTTGCTTTTATTTTATTCTCCATTGTTCTGTAAAGCACTTTGAGCTGCATTTGATGTCATGAAAGGTGCTATACAAATAAAGTTTTATTATTATTATTATAAACTACTTCCCCCTGGCCAGCCGGGGCGCCTGATGGAGGGGAAAGGAACTGGTTGGAATAACATGTTCCTTCCACACGCTACGTCCAACCAGGGAAATTCCCCCCTCTCAGGTGTAAAGGAGCAACTTGGACACTCAGGCATGAAGGAAACATGAGTTCAAGTTCGTTGCTCTCCCCATGTCCCCCATATATGGGGACTAGGTTGGCGGAGGGTGTGTAGAGCCCAGGATCACATTAGATAATTGGCACAGGGGTGAAAAATGGGTTACAAACATTGTGGGATAAGGGTGTACTGCCGTAAACATTGACATGAGGCCATGATGGTATATCTGCAATGTAATATCAGTCACGCAGAACTTCTGATTCATGCCAATGAATGGGTGTGGGTGTGGGCAACATACAGTTGTGAGCACACTATAAATGTGTCCGTTCGGCATCCTTCCAAAGCAGGGCTTAGACCTATATCACATGAAGGATCAATATTGTGCTGAGCTAGCATTAAAACAGAATGGAAGCCTCCTAGTTTAAGCCCAGCTAAACCTGGAATGCTTGCTTCAAGACACACCTTTTTGGGATCACTGGATATATACATCTCAACACTAAATTATATATACATTATGTACAGTAGCCAACTTTTTATTATTTCCACACAACAGCTCTAAGGTATATTAATGACATAGTAAAATATTGAAAATCAGTGGTATTCCCCTTTAAAAGCCCTGCACTGGAATGATGCCGACCAGTTGCCATTATCGATCCCAGTTGCCATTATCCGATTGATCGATCGATCGATAGATAGATAGCTGATCATCATAAAACTTTACACTCCAGTCAGAGCACATTCAAATTGGCCTCATGGTGGCAGTCTTAACAGGCATGTTTTGGCCGATTACTCTTGTCCCGGGATATCATCTCTTGGTTGGATGAAAGGATGTCCTTGCACTTTGTTTGACAGAGAAGCAAATTGTCTGTGTTAGCCCAGGCTTTAAAAAATGTCAAGCAGCACAATACATATTTGGAATACTTGCAATGTACTAGAATTGATAACATACGGAACATGGATATTGAATTGCGTGGGAGTTATATACCCTTGTGTGAAAGTGCTGCTTGCCACTGCAGGGTTTTTCACAGGAATCATTTAAAATGTGAACTTGCCTGGCGTGAGTGCTTAACCCATGTAAATTGCTCTTTTAAAATCCATCATCCTTCCCCACATGCTCAGCAGTCATTGGTTATGCTACATTTTCCTCTGCTACATTTCCAATGAATTAAAATTACATGAAAATTAATGTCAACCACCCCAGAAGATAACTAGCGTCTTACAGTACAGTAGTATATGCTTGCTTTATCATTGACTGGATTGACAGTATACTGTAGCTTCTTCAGGCATGCATTTTATGGCATTTTAAATTTATACAAGTGACATTCAGCAGCGTTTTGGTTATTGAAACTTGCTAGTTAGTGCTAGTTAGTGTTTTCATTAGTGTATCTTGTCTGTACATCTTTTTGCGGATCATTTTCCACATATAGATGAGTGGTATAGTGTACCCCTTGGCTTAAACCTATACTACTTACTTATGCCATTTAGCAGAGGCTCAGCTCACCTTTCAGCTCGGTGAGTGCTGACATTTCCATAGAATGATGATTTCCCTGGAACATGGAAATATTGCAACCACCCTTCTGGAGAACTTGCGGGGAGACATTCATGAGTCTGGGCTGCTCCTCATGTGGCTCTGTACTAAGCAGCTCTGTTAATGACATGCAATCTCCAGCAAGGTTTATCCACTGAAATTGACTATGAGAAGATCTCTTCAGTCTGCTGACAGAATTAAGATTCCCTAATAAGCACAGGTCTCCACCAGGGCAGGTCAGGTTGTGGCCAGGTTGTGGCACTATAATAGGCCAATGTGAAAAGGGTGCCATTTCTTCTTACACCTTGGATGGCAATTGGATGATTTGAGGCATTTTATTCCACAAAATCCTCCTGTTGGTGGCACTATAACAGGCCAATGTGAAAAGGGTGGGATATATTCCTCAGTCTAGTAGGAAAGTATGTGAAAGATTTCACGTAAATTGCATGCTGCGTTCATGATTTCATGATGATACGACCTCACGCTAAAGTGTGAGGTCGCTTCTCATCCTCAGGGCATTTTACTATACTGTATATGTAATATCTACGCCATTTACCTTTCAAGTTGTCCCGAGTCTTGTCAAAACGTGCACGTTCTGTTCTTTCATGCCGTAGTGTGGTGCAGAATTTTAATCCTAATCTAAAATGTGATTCTGTGGACAGTAATAAAAATTGTAGGGGAGAACCACCTCTTATGTAACATTTTGCACCTTTCACTTTTTTTACCCATACTTTCACAATATGTTCAAGCACAGGACCTACACATGTCTGCTGTCATAAACCACTTAAAGTTTTGATGAAACAGGTCGGGACCAAAACTGGACGCTGTTCCAATTTTGTAACTGCATCTTCTAAAAATGTAACAACACTAAAAAGCGGCATTAAACAAATCGTGTTTTACATTGTTTTCATAACATGGATTTGATGATCTTTTTATTTTGAATCAAACACAAGCCACAAGGTAATTATTCAATATAACAGTACCAGTTCGAGGCTTTGAGTGAATTAAATGGGAAAATATATTGTTTTCAATGCTTGTTACAATTAGCCGACTTCACGCACCTCTGCTTTGGCGTTGCTTGCGTGCATAGCGTGTAAATACATAATATGTACATGCAGACAACCATGTGGATTTGAACTCTGCAACATTAAAGAAAAGATCTGTAGACCAAAGATACTCAATGTGACACATTTTTACTCACTTTGAGATGAACCAGTCTGTTCGCAATAACTCGGTCTAGAATGAATCAAATTCGTTTTCACTTCCTGGGCACGTTACTTATGGCCGAGATTGAAAAGCGAGATACACAATCTCCGGTTTACTTCCCATATCTGTGTGAAGTGGGCGGACACATTATTAGGAGAATGTTGGAGTCTATTCATTTCTAATGGGGGAGTGAACGTGAACACACATCTTCTGAACCATGCTTTTGCTCCATGGTCACTGAACTAAATATTGGACCCAATCATCATCACAAGGCATAATATATATTATGCCTTATTTCCAAGATGTTCATACTAACATTCTCAAGTATATTTAAAAGTTTAAACTTCAAAGGTGACCTTATATATAAGCCTCAGATGAAATTTCCAAATCATAGCATAAATGTGTCAAAATAATGTGTCATAATTCAAATTATGTTACATAGAATAGAATATAGTTGAATATTTTAATTTAACCCCCCAAAAAAGCATGTGAGGAAATGAGTTACAAGGAACTATTTTAGCTATAAAAGTACAGGAAGTGAGGTGGGGGTTCCATTTTACGTACTGTATCACAAAGAGTGTTTGGTGGGGATTTGTCAAAGAGACTTTTAAGGCCAATACTAAACCAGAATCAGAAATTGATAAACCACAGAGTATTGGGACTGGAAAACGTTGAGAGAAGAGTTTGGTCAAGGAACATTTCCTGAGGGTGTAGCACTGAATCCATTCCATTCAGAGCTTTTAGACAAAGGGGAACCTGCTGTTGGCCTCCTGACTTGAAGGTTGGGTGAGGAATATACTTTTTGAGCAATGCATTGCTGTTTTATTTGATGACTTTATAGATTACTTGATTTTTGATAAATAGAAGATAATTTCTTTTAGAAGATATTTTTTTTTAGTTTGATTACTTTTGGATTACTTTTTGGGAACTATACTCTTCTATTGATTGTTCAATGGAATTATTCTGTTTGATCAAGTTTAAGACAGATACAAATATTGCAAGTTTACTTCAAAAGTTTTGTGTCTTTTGGTCTGCAATACAGTTCGGTTACAGTATAAGGAATTTCTGGTGCAGTTACAGGACCTTTATTTCTTTTAGTTCTTTAATATAACGCAATGGTTCTGATTGTTATATTGGGTCATGCATTTTGACAGGTTGAAAGACGTCCATCTATGTAGGCTACGACATACTTCTGGCTGTGTCTAAAACTTTGGGCCAGTGTTCGTGCAGTATGGCTGATGATGATTGTTATCGTAAGATTTACCGCCAGCAACATATAAAAACTTGTAAAATGACAGTGTAATTAGTTCCTCATTTTTTTAATTATCAATCAATAAAATCATGCAGGGAAGTTAATTGCTGGTGTTAACAGAAATTACTGCTTTTTTGTACCACTTGCATGTGTTAAATCACAATTGTAATCTATGTGGAGACAATTTTAATTCAACTCACACAGCCACATGAGGTAGATTTAATTCAACTCACACAGTCACATGAGGTAGATTTAATTCAACTCACACAGCCACATGAGGTAGATTTAATTCAACTCACACAGTCACATGAGGTAATTCAACTCACACAGTCACATGAGGTAATTCAACTCACACAGTCACATGAGGTAATTCAACTCACACAGTCGCATGAGGTAGATTTAATGCAACTCGCACAGTCACATGAGGTAATTCAACTCACACAGTCGCATGAGGTAGATTTAATGCAACTCGCACAGTCACATGAGGTAATTCAACTCACACAGTCACATGAGGTAGATTTAATTTAACTCACACAGCCACATGAGGTAGATTTAATTCAACTCACACAGTCACATGAGGTAATTCAACTCACACAGTCACATGAGGTAATTCAACTCACACAGTCACATGAGGTAGATTTAATTCAACTCACACATGTAGTCACATGAGGTGGACAAGTAGATTTAATTCAACTCACACAGTCACATGAGGTAGATTTAATTCAACTCACACAGTCACATGAGTTAGATTTAATTCAACTCACACAGTCACATCTCATTGCAAAGTGTAGCATAATGATTGTAAGGTCAAAATAGTGCAGTGTGCAAGGCTGCAAGACTGGACTATTGTACTCTTTCAATGAGAAGCCGTCTACACAGTCATATCCATCAACATCCAACCTGTTTTAAGCTGATTGGTGTGCTTATATTCATGCAGTTTATAGAAATTGTGTATAGGAATTTGCATTGCCTATGTCCAGATTTTAGTATCACAACAGATAATAGATAAATCTGTCGGCTAGGTTTTTTCAAGCTTGCTCAAGGATTGATTGATGTTGGTGTACTATCTGGCCATGCTGATGCATGTGAACATCCATCCAAAAGAAGATAGCAACAGAGGAGATTTGACAGGATAGTGTCCACACTTTCATTCATTCATTCATTCATTTAAATGGCAGCTCAACATTCTCTTACACCTTCAGCTAATGGGTTTGCTTTGAATTAGCCCAACATTTGAATGTTGTTAATTAAGGTTAATTATTTAGTTGATTATTTTAATTGACCTAATAGCCAATCCTGGCTAGTGATCTCTTGTATACTACATGGAACCTTCCTCATGTCCTGTTGATATTTATTTTCTTTCTCTTTTATCTAGTTAACCAATTATTTTTTACCTCTTTTTTAAATGCACTATTTAACATTTTACCAAGCTCAACATGCCCTGCTGATATTATACCTTACACACTTCTTGTAGATGTGTTGGAACTGGAAGTAATTGCCCCTTACTTGTTTGCCATTTTGGGTGGTGCAACCACTCCAAGGAACAGCAATGTCCGTGTTAACCTATGTGACTATGAGTACCAGTAGGGGCAAAGGTGGCGCTGTTGTGAGAGAGAGAGAGAGAGAGAGAGAGAGAGAGAGAGGCAGGGGGAGAGGGGAGAGGGGAGAGGGGAGTTGCACCACTCAGTTCACACAGGTGTTATTTTTAATATCACTAACTTGCAGATCTGTCCCAGATTATTGTCTCCTTCCTTATAAAACAAATCCAAACAAAAAGCCTGGCCTGGTCTCCAATCATGTGTTACACTTAAACATCTTCTGCCAAAGACAATATTTTTGACCAACTTCAGTCAACATTGCCACAGTATTGAGACTGCACTTATTAGAGTCAGATAAAGTGTACTGATTGTACTGGTTCTATAATCTATTGAGTACAGCATTTGACACCATTGATCCTAATATTCGTATCAATAGATTACAGCAGTGTATTGGCATACTGTATATCTGGGGCTGGGTTGCAGTTGTTACAAAATATTTGACAAATTGTAGTTTCTTTGTATCAGTGATGTTTCCCCTTCCTCCCTTTATGACCTGTGGAATGCCCTCGCTACATTTTACATCACGTCATATCTCCCTCCATTGTTACATACTGTATGACAAATGAGACAATTAGATCTCCCGATGAGGCCCAACCCTAAGCTGACTCCACCAGATGGTGGCGGGAACTAAATCCCATCACCCTCTGGCGGGTAACAACAACCCTACAAACTTGCCATATGGTATGATAACGTTTTTAATAGACTGTATGTCAAAACATTGCATTCTGTTGAACTCTGACAAAATTAAATGTTCATGATTGGCCCACCTTTTATTTATTCGTGCCTTGATTATTGCAGTGGTTGAACATGCCTTAAAGCTGCTATAAGCAATAATATGTCAACATTTTAATTACTTTTTATTTTTTTATTTTGTTGTATTCAGACAGCCAGGAATGGGTAAAACGCTCCTAAAAATGTTTGGTAGCGTTTTAGATTAGATTTAGTCTCTGTGACACATCTAGAGGCCGCAATCTGCATTCAAAGATGTTCCTAGAAGCTTTGTCATTGGTCGCAATGACTAACCAATCAGGAAGTAGACAGGCAAATCGACCAATGACAAAGCTTCTAGGAAAATCTTTGAATGCAGATTGCGGCCCCTAGATGTGTCACAGAGACTACATTTCTTTGGAGCCTTTTACTCATTGCTGGCTGTCTGAATACAAAAATAAATAGATAAATAAATAAAGGTCATTAAAATGTTGACATTATTGCTTATAGCAGCTTTAATGTGTTAAACAAGAAACAATCACAGCTCCACATACAGAACAGTGCTGCTAGTCTTTTAACTTAACTAAAACCAGAAGAAGAGAACATACTGTACGTATTACTCATATTTTAAGCATATTCCCCAGTAGGTTGTCTGCCTGTTGTGTTTGCAATCCATCGGCTCAAATTGCAATGGCATCATGTCATTCTAATCTTGAATGCAAATGTAAATTAATACGCAGGTCAGTTCCTGGTTCCTATACTGTTCTTGCGGTTAGGAACCGTTTGTGACAGGCTGCCTCATATTCAGGTTGCTGTGAGGTCATAGCGATTCGGCCTGGTAAAACTTATGTATAGGATTCTGCCTCAGTGAATAAGAGTGAGACTATTTTGTTTTCTTTCTTGGAACTGATAAAATAGTAGGGTCCAAATATTCAGACAGACATTAGGCCACAAGGTCAATCCTGTTTATTATCTGTGAAATAGCTATAGGGCTATATACAGGTATTGGCTTGACTTTGCAGACTCTGGTATCGTTCTGGATACTAATCCTTAACACTTTCGTTTTGTTTACAAATATACTGATTGACATTCTCCACCATGTGTTTTGTATTAATTGAACTTGATAGGTATTTCTTCTGATGATTCCTCAGCGGAATAGTCCCATTTTCAATGTCATTCAAATTACGCTGTTTCTCCAAACTGTATTGACTGGGGAGGTTTATTCAAGGCCAAACAAGCCTCAGATCAAATTAGTGGTTAAAGGTAAAGCTTGAATGCAAGGGGTTGCCTGCATGGTGGCTCAGTCAGTTATTGCACAGACATATGCTCCTAGTGAGCAGTGAGCATGAGGTCCCGCCGTCCCGGGTTGGAATTTGACCTTGTCCAGCATGTCTCACACTGAGTGAAATACAATATATAATGACAACAACAACTTGTGCAATGCCTGCATTATGTACAGGAAAATGTTTATTTGTTACAAAATTAGATAATGGATATTTACAGTAGTACAATGACATGTGTTGTCCAGGTGAAAGAAGCAATCTGACTGGAAAACACCTAGCTGGCCTGAATCCCCAAAACTGATATGGCTTTCCCCCCCCTTGTTTTACGTTGAAGTTTCAGTCTAAAACAGTGTTTCAACCAATCAGAACGTCCCATTCCCTCAGGCTATATGGAAACGCTGGATTCTATCTCCACTGAGGCTGTGCAGCAGAATGGCTAGTGTAGCCTGTTGGCTGTTGATGTTCAGGCATCGCAAGGGAGAGAGAGGCCAGTGTGCATGTTGTTGCTACGTTGCTTATTTCTAACCTAAAATAGCCTACACATTTTAGTGTGCTGAATCACTGATTAAGTTTAAAACAAGTGCAATACATTGTCTGGACGTAGCATGTGCAGCTATGTGAGTCACACAGGTGAATCCAATCAAGATTCATAATATTTAGGCACGGGTGTGCCTAGGCTATACTCAGTATACTGTATGTCATAATGCAGTACGTTTTCAATTTATTGTTTTCCATCTATTGTTGGGTACAATATGTCCATATTTTAATTTATGACCTTGATCCTCAACTGCGACTGTTCAGTGACAGTACTGCAGCTACAGCTCTTGACAACGTGGGGTGTGGAGAGACTCCAAGGAGACACAAACATTCTCTGAATAAATTAATACAAATTATGGAAATACGTCTAAGCTTTAGTCCTGTCAGCCACTGGTATTTCTTTCCTGTTGGAATAAAACTATGGAAACTACTTTTACAGCAAAAAATGTTGAAAATATAGAATGTGAGCACATTGTTAATAAAAACTTCTTGCTTTGTATTTTTCAGGATATTTGACAGTAACCATTGACCCTCTGCCTCCTGTGGTTGTGGGAGAGACCGTTACCCTCAAGTGTAACTTTAAAACTGATGGACGCCTTCGGGAGATTGTTTGGTACAGGGTGAGTTTGCCTCTTTTATTAATGCCCTACTGTCATGCTACAGCTAGGTCACAACGTGTCGTGATGTGACAGGTTGTAGATCTGCTTTTTTTTCCTCTTTTCTATTTGTGATGTGTTGGGTTTTTTGCATCAAGGTGTGTCTGTGGGTTTTATAAATGTTTATTCCACCCGACAGCAGCGTTATGCTGTCAATAGAATCTGTGGCATCCATTTGAATTCTTGAATCGCAAAAAAGTCCTATTCTGCCTTATTGTTGCGATGGGAGAGCAGTACTGGGAGAGCAGTACTGTGTCAGATTCACATCATTAGAAAACAAGCCATCATGTTGGACAGCTGTAGGGGAAGCTGCACTGGCTGTCGCTTGGGAAGCCGATTTCTCAATTTGCTGGTCATTGCCATCACTTCTTAATAGTTCACAGCTGGCCACTCTTTGGTTATTACAACCCCAGTGGGTGTATTACGCTACACAAATGCTGCTGGGTAATTAAGTAACTTGTAGAAAGATCCCCTTTTTGTCTTCAACCTGGAGTTCACATGGAGGCAGCATACGGTGCATGTCCTCGTCTGACAATGCCTGACAATACACACACACTCAACAATGTATTTTGCTATGGGCTATATGAGAAATCACTCACTGCACACAGTGACGTACAGTACTGTATACTGGCAGACATGATACAGGGACAATAGTACAATGGGACAGCTAGGACAATGGATTAACACATCTCAACATACTGTTCATATTCAGTAGGGCACACTGGCGTCTGGAAACATAACTCTCTGTTCTGCACGATAATATGCGACAGTATCTGATCCAATATGTCTAATCTCTGGCCAAAGACCATGCGAGACAAATAGTTAAATTAATATGGCAACTGGCATACAATCTAATGATATACAGAATACTTGGCGTTTGATACTTGATGTGGCTTTGGTTTCAGAATAGAAAACAATAACGACATTCACCTTGGCCTCCACTACTCTGCTGTGCTGGGACAATGTCCACTGATGAGCAAGCAAACACTTTATTGCTTAGGCAGGATCTCTGTCTTTAGAAGTGCGTCTCTTCCCTTCGCACTTTTATCCTTTTCGGATAAGGCCGTGTCTCAGGGCTCATCTTAGCAAATGCTGACTTTTCAAGATAGGAGCGAAGGAGATTTATAGGACTTTACACATCTACCAGAACACCATAGATCACTTTGAGCTCTGTGACAATTTCATTTAATCAGGCAGGAATCGGAAACTTATTTTGTTTTTGCCATTTTTGTCTCAGGCTTTGGTAATATCTATTGATAACTGTAGATTTTGAGACACACACTCTCATTAAGGAACCGGAATGGTTAAAATCGTAAGGATCCCAACCCTAGTAGTGAGTAAATAGAATTGGTTGGTAGCATGAATCTGTACCATCTCTCTTGCAGGCTCACAGCCCAACACACAAGCACTAATAAATTATAAATCAATTACCTGCACTTGGCTGACAAATATTCTTTAATCTCAGCGTTTTACTTGACTAAATGCTGCAGTCTTCTCATTTTACTTTCCTGTTCAATTGGAACTGGGGTGGATACCTACTTGGGGGATATGCTCATATCTAATCTACACCCTGGCCAATGAATCAGGCGAGAATTGAATGAGCTGAGAGATCTCAGCAAGGGTTCATTCATTACAAGGTTGTTGCTGTTATCTTGACAGACTCTGTTTGAGGATTTTGCAATGCACACCGCACAGACTCCACTGCATTCTGACCACTATACATCCATCCACAGGCTTTAGGCTCCACTTAATCAAGATTGTTTCTTTTCATGGAACCTTTTCTTAATGCTAGTGCAGCCTAGAGTTCTCTTCACCCTACCAGTACGTTAGAGAGAGAGAGAGATAAACGTAATAGGCTTGATAGGATAGGTTCCCCCTGGGTTTCTTTCTTTTTCTTCTTTTTTTGCTCACTTTTTTATGAAAGTGTTTAGCATTTTCTATTCCCTCTCAAAATCATGAATAGGTCATAGCTGAAAATAATTTCCATTGACTTAAAGGTTTTATGACATTCATTTTTTCTTTTAGGTTTTATGACCTCAATTGCACCCAAAAAACCTGAACTTTGAACATTCAGTGGATTTTCTGTGGTCTGAAGTTTTCTTTGGGGTTTGGAGCTACTTTTGAGCTACAATGAAAACAGGCAACACAGTGAAACAGTGACATCTGCTGGCAAATCCCATTGACATATATGGGATTTGCAGTAAGTGATGTCACTTACTGCCGGCAAATCAGAGCACCTGTTTGAGCCAGAAAACCCCAGATCACAGAAAATCTACTGAATGTTAAAAGTTCATGTTTTTTGGGTGCAATTGAGATTAGAAAACCTAAAAAAAATAAGAACAATTCCAAAACCTTTTTTTAATGTCACAATCCCTTTAAGAATATCCACAATTAAGTGAGACAGAAACTATTTTGTGTAAATAAAATTATGTTTTTGCACGTAGTATAGGCACTTTTAGCTTTAGCCTATTCCTTATGTTGATGTATGATTGTATTGTACATGTGAAGATGTCGTGTGAAGTGAGCGGCGAGTGGCGCTCTTATCATCATACATCATCTCATTCCAGCCAATCACAATTTGCGTCCTCACTTTTGTCTAGCACCCCTCAAAAAAAACAACAGAATAGACAGGCTCAGTATACAGAACGAAAGCCACTTGAGTGTAGGTGACTTAGTTTGCACAGAGGGGGCCATGTGAACGTTGTTGTTGTCTCCACCAGGCCGAAGGCATGTGGGGAGAGTATGTTTTGCACTCCGTCCGTCCGTGTGTCCGTCCGTGTGTCCGTGTGTCCGTCCGTCCGTTAGCAGCTAATCTCGGCCACCGTTAACCCGGTCGATGCCAAATTTTGCACACACACTCCCTGGATGCCAACGATGAACCTCTGCCCCAAACTTTCCAGAACGGCCTGTTATAGCGCCACCAGGAGGCCGCTTTGTGCAAAACAAGTTTTTGCACAGTACACCTACAGATTTCGTCCAAACATCACGCAAATTGGTACACAGTCTCTCTAGAGCCATTCAACGAAACGGGTCTTTCAGATTTCTCAGACTCCATCCTGATTGGTTAAGATTGGCTTCCAAAGTTCACAGGAGTGCTCAGTTTCAAACAAAATGCTGCAAATCATGAACACATCGCATGATTTCCTTGAAATTGTGCACCCACATTCCCACTAGGCCGAGGACAAAATGCCACATGAACAATTTCAACTCAGCCTCAAGGTGGCGCTATAACTGGCCGAAAAGTGTTTTTACCTCTAACTGCACGAATCTGTGGATCACTTTGTATGCCAACTCCCTAGAGGCCAAGGAAAAACCTTTGTCTGGAATTTTTCACATCTGCTCTTTATAGAGCCACCAGGAGGCCCACATATGTAAAACACATTTTCTATTATTACTCCTTCAGATTTTATCCAAATTTCACGCAAATCGGTACACATGATCTCCATAGTCATGTGATCAACACAGGTTTGTTTGATTTCTCATATTCCATCCTGATTGGCCACGATTGGCTCCTACAGTTTTCAGGAGTAGCAAATGGCCACAACTCCTCACGAGTCAACACAGCGTCCGATTGCGATGAAACTGTGCACGCATATTCCCACTAGGCTGAGGAAGAATCCTGGTGGAGACCTGTGCCGATTGGCACTTTATCTAGTTGTGTACTGTGTCTCTTATGCTTTAATAGCATACCAAAAAGTACTGATAGAGCAGTTGATAAGAGAGGTCCCATTGTTCTGCCTGTAGAGGAGAGGCATGTTGACAGGATTGTGGCGGTGGTGGTGTGTGTGTGTGTGTGTGTGTGTGTGTGTGTGTGACTGTGTGTGTGTGTGGGGGGAGTGTTGTCCTTGGAGCCCACACTTCAGTGAGACACGTGGCAGCTCACCTCGCACTGTACAGTTCATTCTGATTCAGTCATTCTAATGAAGATGTACTAAAGGACCTCTCCCAGTGGGGAATACTGGGCTGTGTTGCTGGAAGCTCGCCTGTTGAGTGCCATTCTGCACACACAAATCACAATTCAGCCCTCTCCTGTGTGCGGTGAACTTTCTTTATTGCTCATATCAATGACTAACTCATACTCTATGCTTAGACTACACAGTACATCTTTTTCAGGAAACATCCCTTAGTGGAGGCCTTCAACCTCAATTCTGTATGCACAAATGGCTCCCTCTGAAGACATTGCCATTATCTGAATGGCACAGAAACGCCATATGCACGTCCTTAAGGGTTCACCAGCTGTGTTACTGGACACAGGCCAGGGCTGCCCGGGTTGCTTTGAGGAAAACATGACGTTCTTATTCTCGAAATGTGAAATGTGCTCTGAAAACACTGACCCGATTCCAAACGCGCTGTCATGAGTTATGTCTTGAAAGCAATCATAAGATGGTGTTATAGTGCTAGACTATGTGCCCACGCACAATTCCTTTTGCACGGCATGGTCTTCTAACACCAGTGGCTCCCACAATGCTGTGTGTGTGTGTGTGTGTGTGTGTGTGTGTGTGTGTGTGTGTGTGTGTGTGTGTGTGTGTGTGTGTGTGTGTGTGTGTGTGTGTGTGTGTGTGTGTGTGTGTGTGTGTGTGTGTGTGTGTGTGTGTGTGTGTGTGTGTGTGTGTGTGTGTTTTTTTGCTTTACTTGTGGCCCACGTTTTGACAAATCCCATTATAGCTCTTGACAGTGTCAAAGCACAGGATCCCAGCTATGCAAATGACTCTTCTTCAGGGCACAGTGTGCCAAGAAATACTGGAGTGCAGTACCCTCCAGTGTAATGTGTCAGACTGTTGGCTTTTTTCTGCTTAAATTATATCCCCAAACGCAATGGTGCCGATGGGTCACTGGCTATTTGACCCATTTGATAATCCTGTTTCTGGACAATGGAGACACAGTAAAATCAGGATAGTTCATTTATGTAAAAAAAAAATCACACTGTGTGAAGTGAGGGGCGCTAATATATTAAAGTCTAACTCATGTTGATTAGGTGATGTAATGTTAATGCAAAACAAACAGTGACAAAACAAACATTAAATTATCTTTATTGTTAATGGCATTTAATGTTTGTGTTTAGGGATGATGACGTAAATTTTCACTTCATTGTCAATGGCGTTTTTAAAACAAACATTGAACTAAAAGCAAACATTAAACTCTCTTCATTGTCAATGGCGTTTTTAAAACAAACATTGAACTAAAAGCAAACATTAAACTCTCTTCATTGTCAATGGCGTTTTTAAAACAAACATTGAACTAAAAGCAAACATTAAACTCTCTTTATTGTCAATGGCGTTTTTAAAACAAACATTGAACTAAAAACAAACATTAAACCTGTATATAGGAGGGGCTAGCGCCCCTCAACAATCACACCCGTGTGAAATGAGGGGCGCTCTTGTCATCGTACATCAATTTCAGTTAGCGGACATTTGACATGCTACATAAGGTACATAAGGTGGTCCCTTATTGGCCAAGCACTCCCACCAACATGTGATTGGTTAGCCGATTTGCTCGTTTACATATGACATAAGTTTTCCCATGCTGTTTATTTATTTACTGTTATTTGATGTTTAATTTACGTCATATTTAGCTGAATTATCAGCTCTTATCATCATACATCATCATGCATCATCTCATACTGGCCAATCAGAATGCCTGTTGCCTGTGATTGGTTGGCTGATTTGCTTGTTTACATATGACGTACATTTTCCCTTCAATGTCAATGGCGTTTAATGTTTTGATGTTTGATTTACATCATATTTAGCGGAATTTCTCTGTTCATTGTCAAAGGCAAATATTGAGACGGGGGTCGACAAGATTTAGTGGACATTTGACCGGAATTCCCCTTTCATTGTCAATGGCAAATCTTGAGACGTGTGGGGACAAAAGCTGTTTATAGAAGGGGCTAGCTCCCCTTAATAAAAATCACGTGTGAAGTGAGGGGCACTCTTATCATTGTTATTGTAAGAGCCATATGATCTAAGGGTTTTGTACTAATTGTGTATGTCACCACAGGGCTTGGCCAAGGTTGCCTGGGTATTTAATGCGTCCCCAATCAAACAGCAGGTGTTGCTGATTGGCAGAGGTGCACAGTTTTCAACTGTGCTCTTGGAGCTGTGGTCTTGAGTATGTGTAGTGTTTGACCGATTATTTATTGTGCTGAAGTGGATTTGTATGTGTAGCGTTTGACCGATTATTTATTGTGCTGAAGTGGATTTTAAAATTATTTTATTTGTCTTTAAATCTATAAATGGTCTGGCTCCTTTTTATTTGTCTGACCTTATTGAGGTTTATACTCCTTCTAGATCACTGCGGTCTGAGGGCCAGCTAAACCTCAGGGTCACAATTAAGACCCGCTTAAAGTCCAGAGGCAACCGAGCCTTTTCTGTTGTAGCCCCTAAACTATGGAACGCACTCCCCTCCCACGTCAAATTGGCCCCCTCCATCGAGACCTTTAAATCCCGCCTAAAGACCCACCTCTTTACCTTGGGTTTTTGTCTCAGTTGTTGTCACTGTTTGTACTGTTTTCTCGCTGTTGTTTTTCTGCGTGGTAGCTTTAGTGCACTTGTTTTTATTTTTTATTTTCTTCTGTACAGCACTTTGTAAACTCTGAGTTTTAAAACATGCTATATAAATAAAGTGGATTGGATTGGATTGGAAGTATAGGACAACAGCGATAATAAATATATTTTACGGCGAGAACGGACAACGTTTCGACTTCAGTTCATTGAGCACATGTCTGAACAACCTCCTTGCAGCCACAGTGTTCAAGCATAGGGCTTGGACACTACAGTTATATCATTGTTAATGGGAATTTGTAGGACCGAAATAGCCAATTTGCTCATCTATAATCTATATGCCGTAAACTCTCCATTCATTGTCAATGGGAATTTCCTTTGTGTAGGACAAAAATCACACCCATGTGAAGTGAGGGGCGCTAATATATTAAATTCTAACTCATGTTGATTAGGTGAACACAAACATTAAACGCCATTAACAACTAGAACTGCACTCTGTCGAGTGCATACTTGCTTGTTGCACACTAGTAGGCCATAAATGGCCAACTAGTGCGCAAGCAGAGCACGCAAGTACTTTCGACCGCTGTAAACTGTTAAATCTCAGTATCTCTGTGAAGGAACGTTTGAAATGTATAATCATTAGGTGTAACTATTTGCTACCTACCTACTTTATGCATATAAACACCTAGTATTATTAAGTATGGTTCAAGTTTCTATCTATATAAGAAATACAGTTTTATCGATGTAGATATATTCTGGATCCCTTTTTAGTTTTTTAAAGAAAAATAAATCATTGATATGTGATGAAAAAAAAGGTAAATAAACTGAATTAAAATATGTTATACAGTATAATTATTCTGTAAACGGTGGAATCTCAATATCTCTGTGAAGGAACGTTTGAAATGTCTAATTATTAGGTGTAACTATTTGCTACCTATCTACTTTATGCATGTAAACACCTAGTATTATTAAGTATGGTTCAAGTTTCTATCTATATAAAAAATACAGTTTTATCGATGTAGATATATTCTAGATCCCTTTTTAGTTTTTCAAAGAAAAATAAATCATTGATATGTGATGAAAAAAAATGTATATAAACTTAATTAAAATATATTATACAGTATAATTATTGTATTACTTATTGTAAATTGTCAATTGTTTTCAATGTATTTCATCTTGGACTATAGTGATATTAATACTAAATCATGATCAGAGTAATATGTGTCTCTAACTAATAATACTTTCACATTTGTTAAAATATACATGATCTAAAAAACTTCCGTAATCTGTAGTTGGATTTGTATTTAATTGTTTAAAGCCTAATCTTGACATGTAGGTCTTTATACTTCTATCTTTCTCAGTATTATGGTCTTCATTGAAATCTCCTATTATCATAATTGCAGAAGTCGGAGGTGATAGATACTTTACCATGTTTTCGAGAAATGTGTTTAATTTCGAAAGGTCTGTTTTAGGTGATCTGTACATAATAACTATATAGAGTATGTAGTTATAAGTTGATTAGCGGTATACTGTGGTTACTTTGCGCCAAAAACCGTGACAGCCAACCCGCCATTTTATGCTTATGCAAGAAAACAGCAAATCTGTGCCTGGTTTGCTGGGACCAGATTACACAAATGACCATATTTCTTACGTCATCATTGAGAGCTAGTCATACATATACACACCACGTACTCTGGTCCCAGCAGATCAGGCACAATTTGCTATTTTATTTTTACTGATTATGTATATACTGTAGTATACGTATGACTAGCTCTCAATGATGACGTAAGAAATATGGTCATTTGTGTAATCTGGTCCCAGCAAAACAGGCACAGATTTGATGTTTTTTTGCATAAACATCAAATGGCGGGTTGGCTGTCACGGCGAAAGAGACTGGGCGAAATTATTACTTGCGCGCTCTGCTTGCGCAAGTAATAACGAGACAATATGACGTAATGAGGCACATTATGATGTGAACTTTCCCTTCAATGATGTAAATTCTCCATTCATTGTCAATGGCATTTAATGTTTGTGTTAGGACAAAAATCTACACTATAGCTGAATATAGGAGGGTCTAGCACCCCTCAAAAATTGCACCTGTGTTAATTTAACCTGAGTGTGTATACAAATCTATATCAAATGGTCCATTTGGTTACAGATTGTGCACATGTCAGAGTTGAATAAAAGCTAAGGATTTTGATGGGTAGGAGTCATCATATTCTGAATCCAAGTTTAAAAAACTCTAAGGCAGGGTTGCCTGGGCAACTGGAATCAGCGGGTAGCATAGAGAGCTCTCTGATTGTGTACACACAGCACACTCCTGTGTGTCTAACTTCCCGCTGCTTAAATCCTCAAGTGTAATTGTGAAATCTTCCCTGTCTGTATACAGTAGTCATACTGTAGGTTGAATGTGAATATTGTGCAATGTTTTTTGTGTGTGTTGTCGTTATCAGCATAATACTGATTTCTACAAAATGTATAGTCTGGGATACTTTTCTTTCAATGACTCTCTTGTATTCTCTTAGTATACCACGCACACGGATCAATTATCAACTGATCAAACTATTAAAGTAAGGATTCATTTTAAATAACATAAGAATATGAAATCCTTTATTTTTAGTTGTTGGCATATAATATATGGCATGTTTTCTTTTCTTTGATAAGAGATACATTTTATTTGAAGTAGGCCCACGAGAGCAACATGCACGGTGATAGTAAATCTCACGATCAACAGTCCAAGTAATTGCTTGACATCCTATTTACACACAATTTAGCATTTGTTGAATAGAAATTCAATTTTCCTGGATTGCATTGGGGGGCTATTAGGTTCCTGATGTGGTCATTGTCTGCTTCAGTTTTGTGTCCTCAACCAAATCTAATTTCATGGACAGAAGACCCTGCGATTGAGCAATCTCGAGTGCCACATTAACAGTAATTTCTAAACAAGGGGTAGGGGGAAACAGTGCTCCCCCTGTTTAATAGTATGCAGAATTATGCTTTGTTCACATGGCCCCATCTGCTTAAGCCCGTCTCCACAGGGAATCCCCTAACTGGCCTGTATTGTCCAGACAGTGCCTGTGTACTTGAAATAAACAGAACTACTACAGCTATACTTTTAACCCCAGCCTCCCCAAGAGGACCTGTTAATATTTTAGTTCTGAATAATATTCGGAACTGTCCAAGTGTCCGATACTGAGCACTATAGATTGGTTGTAATCACATGAAGACTGACTAATCTATTGTCTCTCCTATTGTGATCTGATTAGAAATGTGTGTATTGATATGGAACATTCAATGAAAATAGCAGATCTATAAGATCACAACACAATGCATAGTGACACTGTAGATCAGCTATTTTCACAATTTGATGGAAGTATTTGACAAAAGCATCTCTACTCTTTTTGCTGAATTAAACACCCAAAAGGTAGAAGGGGAGATAAGGTGATCACTGCACCATGCACAACCTTCACTTTTGAGTTTGTCACCAGGCCAAATAAGCCACCTGTTACACATGAAGTGATAATTGGAGACACCACCATGTCTGCAAACTAGTGCGTGCGTGTGACGTGCGTGCGTGTGGGTGTTTGTGTGTGTGTGTGTGTGTGTGTGTGTGCACTAATGGCATTGACAGTGGCAGGTTCCCCCCCCCCCATATAGAGCAGGGTGAATACATGTGTCCTCATTGTTTTCCTTTCCCATTGATCCCCAGGTATCTATCATAGGCAATGTCTTTGTCTAATTAATTAGTTATTATTTCAGGAAGTTATTACTTGGAACATCTCTCCAGGATGTCACCTTTGATTTCCATAGCAACATTGGCACAGCTTTGTCACGTTAATCAATTCAAGTATGTATCACTATGGCACCATCACCGGATAAATCAAGAGCTACACAGTGGAACCTCTTAGTACTTTTATGCAGGAATGAGAATCACTTAATTCGCACATGGTTTAAAGATTTTAAAAAAAGATTTATTTTATAGCATAACTTAATTGTATGTATATCAAAGCTGAAGGTTCCTCAATATAGTACTAGTACCTCCTCAACCTCATGTTAATGAACATTTTCAACTTCCAAAGTAGTACACTTGATTAATTGTATGGGCCTTGATCTTGTTCTCGCACCTTGTTAGTATTTATTTTATATTCTTTCGTTTTACTTTCTTTTTCATAATCATGAACTGCTGTTGTTACTGTTGCTGTTAGAATAATCTTTGCATTAACATGAACCTTGCCACACCAGCGTTTCACTGCTTGTGCTGGTATATGAGTAGTCTTCATTATTCTTGATTCTATTTTTTGCTACTGTATCTCTGTCAGTTCAAATATGAGTGGGAGTGATTAGATCAGAGCATTGTGGTGACATTTGCATTAGAGCAGGAGAAGATTCTGCATGCAAGAGTCCTAGAAATAAACTCACATGCTTTACATCATGAAACACACACGAGAGAGAGAGAGAGAGAGAGAGAGAGACTGTGTGTGTGTGTGTGTGTGTGTGTGTGTGTGTGTGTGTGTGTGTGTGTGTGTGTGTGTGTGTGTGTGTGTGTATGGCGCTCCGTTAGTGCCACTACAAACGCTGCTCGCGTCGCGTGGACCCGTTGGATTTTTTAATGCGTGCGTGTGTGCGTGCATACGTCCGTTCAGCGCAGGCCATACAAAAACCATACTGCATTGGTACTGCACATGGCCGCGTTGAGTTTTTTTAATGCATGCGTGCGTGCGTGCATACGTCCGTTCCGCGCAGAAAGCACCGCTGCTTTGACGTATGCTTTGACGCATGCTTTGTGGCTTGCAGCTCTGCACCCACGTTAACGCGTCGCGTTACTACTGCATCGCGTTCGCGTTCTGTGTACTGTACTGCATCGCGTCGTGATGTCGTGTCGTGTAGCCTAAAATATTTTAAAAATATTTAAAAATATTAAAAAAATATATTAATATTAATATTAATTATTAATTATTATTATAATAATAAATATTAAAAAATAAATAAATATAATAAATAAAATATATATTTATATATATATATATATATATATATATATATATATATATACATATATAATAATAATAATAATATAATAATAATAATAATAATATAATTATTTAAAGCTATATCTTTAAATTAATTAAAAATATTAAAAAAAAACTAAAAACTAAAGTTTGTTCATTAATCGTTTGTTCATTATCATTATTATGATTATTATTTTTAATGAGTTATGGCCTCATTAATTCCTCATTAATTCGGTGTTCATTAATTAACACCGATTGCACAACACAATGGGAGAGTTTATAAGTGCCGCCCGCCCACTGCTGTTTTGCACAGATTAATAGCCAGATTAATTCATAACATATTCAAAGTAATAAATGTCCTCTACTCCACTCTCGATTTCGGATGTGCCAGTACAGTGATAGTACAGTACAGTACCGTTTCGGACGTGGGGCGGCTTGCCAGATTCGGCCCGGCCCCCTGGGCGCGTTCCTGGGGGTCTGGATGTTCCGAGGACCCCCCAGGACTCCCCGGAGTCACATGGTAACTCTCTCATTTCTCTACTATTTCGGACGTGGGGCGGCTTGTCGGAACCCAGCCGGCACCCTGGTCGTGGTCCTGTGGGTCTGGAACTTCCGGGGACCCCCGGGGACCCCCACACGGAGTTGCACCACTCACTTCACACAGGTGTGATTTTTAACCTCTATTTAACCAGTATAAACCACATTGAGACTGAAGTCTCTGCGAGAACTGGCCAAGAGAAGAGGCAAAATAAGTAACACAGCTCTGCCAGTAACAATTCATACAAGACAATAACAGGACAAACATGCAATGCTCATAAATACAGTACTGTGATAAAGACAGACTGCTTTCTCACTTTTCCTCTTGAGCCACACATGTTTAATTGTTTTATTTTCTGTTTACCATAACCTCATTTCATACTCAAAGTTCCCTCCGTATTCAGTCATTATCCAACAGTTTGCTGTTTAACTATGCCGGCTAAGTTAGCAATCAGTTGATCTTGACTTGTTCTACAGTTTGGTCTGCATATATTCATTCATTTCATTTCATCATTTGGACAGAGACAATTGGTTGGTCAAACATACTTTTATTCCTTTCAAAGTCCAACAGTTTGACAACATAGTAATGATAACTCAAACACCCACTGTTACAGGGAGTGGAAACACCCCCTGTATAATGGTATGCCCCAGCAGCACTGGGGGAAGTTGTTATGTTCACATCCGGGGCTTCAGTCCGATTACAGTCATACTACTACTAATACTACTGTCTCGTGTCTCTTGATTAATACACACACAAACATGGTGTCAGAAGCGGCTGCACCAAAGTACAGTTTAAGTGAGGAGTATTGTGCTTCGGTGCGGGACCCGGCGTGAAAGAAAAAAAAAAAAGAGGAAGGAAAAGGACGGAGAAGGAAAGGACCGGCAGAACAGCTGTTAGCAACAAGCTAACGTAACCATGGCAGCCAATATACCACCACCGGAGGAGATGAAAATGAGCGGCGATCTGGCAAGTAACTGGGACAATTTCAGAGCAGAATTTGAGGACTATTTACTTGCAACGGGATTAACAGAAAAGGCAAAGGAGGTACAGGCAGCAACTCTGCGAAGAGTGATGGGCAGTGAATGTCGTCATATATACAAGCATAATTTAGGACTCACGGCGGATCAAGGGAAGGACGTGCAAGTTATTCTCGACGCCTTGGAGGCATATTTCAAGCCAGCTAGAAATGTCATATTCGAGAGATACATTTTTGGAATCTGCAAGCAAGATGAAGGTGAGCCCATTGACTCATTTGTAACAAAGCTGAGGGAGAAGGCTGCTTCCTGCGAGTATGGACAACTCAGAGAGGAGTTGATAAGAGACAGACTGGTGCTGGGTGTGAGTGACGAGAGTGTGCGTCGTCGTCTACTCAGACAGAAGGATCTCACACTGGCATCAGCCATAGAAATATGTCGAGCTGCAGAGATGACAGACATGAGAATACAAGCAATCACACAGGACAGGTCTCTGCTAGAGACAGTGCATGCGACGGATGGCCGTCGTCCACGGGCCCCACCTAAGCAGGAACGCTCGGACAGGGTTCGGTATCAGGCCCCAGGAGCTAATGATAGCTCTACATGCAGATTCTGTGGCAACTCACACAGGCGTGGACGTGAGTCTTGCCCAGCGTTTGGAAAGAACTGCCGTCACTGTGGCACAGCGAATCATTTTGCCAAGGTGTGTATGAAGAGGGGCCAGGCCACACGACAGCTACATGCAGCGGACGCTGAAGTATACGAGGAGGACATGGACAGGCCCGACACAGAGGCCCATATATACACAGCAGAGAGCATAGGGTCAGTTCAGGGACATGGGAAGAAATGGTTTGCCAACATAAAACTGAATGGAGGGTTTCAGAGGTGCCAGCTAGATTCAGGGGCAACATGTGATGTGATGGGCATAAAAGACGTGAGGAGACTCGCTCCTGAGGCAAAGCTACTACCGAGCCAGACCAGGTTAGTACTGTATTCAGGCCAATCAATGCACTCAGTAGGCATATTTCACACAGAGTGTGTAGTGAGGGGTAAAGCACACAAGTTGCAGTTTGAAATTGTGAGAAGCGGGCAGAGGCCCTTGTTGTCAGGTGAAACCAGTGAGCGCTTAGGTCTGATGCGCTTCACCATCCCAGAGGAGCTTCTTATGGTAGGACACAGCAGCACAGAGCCACTTACCAGACAGCACCTCGTGCAGACTTACAGTGACGTTTTCAATGATCCGGTTGAGTCACTACCAGGGGATGTTCATTTTGAGCTACATGCAGATGTAGCCCCAGTGCAGGCTTCCCCGCGCAATGTCCCAGTGGCTCTCAGAGAGGCAGTCAAGGCTCAGTTAGACAAGTATGAGAGGGATGGCCATTTAACCCCAGTGACAGAACCTACTGACTGGATTAGCAATATGGTGATCGTCAGACAGCCAGAGAAGTTGAGGATCTGCATAGACCCCAAGTCACTTAATCAGGCCTTAAAGAGGTCTCACTACATAATGCCAACACTTGAAGATGTGTTATACAAGCTGCCCAGGGCACGTATTTTCACCCTTGTAGATGCACGGGATGCTTTCTTGCAGTGTAAACTAGACGAAGAGAGTAGTTACACCACCACATTCTGGACACCATGGGGCAGGAAGCGCTGGTTGAAACTGCCTTTTGGCGTGTCCGTGGCCCCAGAAATATACCAGAGAAAGCAGCATGAGCTACTGACAGGGCTCAGTGGGGTGGAACCCATAGCGGATGATATTTTGATTGTGGGGTGTGGGGAGACAGATGAGCAGGCCGTACAGGACCATGACACCAAACTTTTAGCACTCATGCAGAGGTGCAGGGAGGTTAGGCTGAGACTGAGTTTGAGGAAACTGCAATTCAGGGTCAGAGAGGTCAAGTTTCATGGACATATTCTATCGGCGGATGGACTCAGAGCGGACCCGGAGAAAATTAGGGCAGTCCGTGACATGCCTCATCCCGAAGATGCCAAGGCCGTACAACGGTTTATCGGGTTTGTGACGTACCTTGCCAGATTCATGCCCCGCCTCTCTGAGGTATGCGAGCCACTACGGAGGTTGTTGGACAAGGACGTTCCATGGCATTGGCTGCCCAAGCACGACGCTGCAGTCGAGGAGATCAAGAAACTCGTTACTACGGCCCCGCTCCTGCGATACTACGACGTGACCAAGCCGGTCACCGTCCAGAGCGACGCAAGTCAGAAGGGACTGGGCTGCTGTTTGCTACAGGAGAGTCAGCCAGTTGGCTTCGCGTCGCGAGCACTTACTCAGACTGAGCAGAACTATGCGCAAATAGAGAAAGAATGTCTGAGTATAGTGTTCGCATGCCAGCGCTTTCATTATTACTTGTATGGGCGGGAGGAGATAACAGCAGAAACGGACCACAAGCCACTCATCTCGATATTCACCAAGCCCCTTCTCACAGCACCCAAACGGCTCCAGAGCATGTTGCTCACACTTCAAGCATACAATCTCAAGGTTGTGTACAAACCAGGGCCCGATATGCACATCAGTGACACCTTGAGCAGGGCCACGGCCCCAACACAGGGGGCAGGCGCTAAATATACGAAACAAACCATCTGCTGCCTGCAGAGGGCACAGGCGGACGCTGAGCGGATTAATCAAGCGGAGTACCTCAACGTTACCAGGCAGCGGCTGAACCAGATAAGGCGACACACTCAGGATGATGGGAATCTTCAGTTATTACAAGCAGTGGTGCTTCGGGGCTGGCCAGATTGCCGGGAGTATGCTCCTCTGGCGATCAGGGAATATTGGTCGATCAGGGACGAGATCGCCGCACAGGATGGTGTGCTTTTCAAAAGCCAGCGTGTCATAGTTCCGAAGTCATTGCGCGCAGAAATGTTGAAACGCATTCATTCCAGCCATGTAGGCGGAGATGCCTGCTACAGACAGGCCAGAGACACGCTGTACTGGCCCAACATGCACGGCGAGATCAAGGACTATGTGAGCCAGTGCTCAGCGTGCAATGAATACGCACATGACCAACAGCGGGAGACAATGATGTCTCACGCACTCCCAACACGACCATGGCAGATACTCAGCATGGATCTGTTCAAACAGGCTGGCAAGGACTTCCTGGTCATGGTTGACCATTACTCTGATTTCTGGGAAATAGAGCTGCTCCCAGATCTTTCGGCAGGGACTACAGTGCTGAGGTGCAAGGCTCAGTTTGCACGTCATGGTCAGCCGGACCGGGTGATTACTGACTGTGGTGCTCAGTTTGACTGCGAGACGTTCAGGAGGTTTGCTAGAGAATGGGACTTTGAACACGTCAAGTCCTCACCCAGATACCCAAAGTCAAATGGAAAGGCTGAGTCGGCCGTGAAGATAGTGAAGAGCCTATGCAAGAAGGCAACCAGTGCGGGTGATGACCCGTGGCTGGCAATCTTGCAGTGGAGGAACACGCCCACAGAGGGCCTGCTCAGCAGCCCTGCACAAAGACTGATGTCTCGTAGGCTGAGGACCCCACTCCCGGTTGCTGACGCGCTCTTGGAGCCGAGTGTGGTTACGGGGGTCCCGGACAAGCTGCGGACGAAACACCAGACAGCCAAGCTCTGGTATGATAAATCGGCCAGGGATCTGCCTGAGCTGTGCATCGGACAGGACATAAGGATGAAGCCACTGCCTGGAGACAGGACGGGCAGGTGGCGGAGAGGAGTCTGTCTACAGCTGGTGGGCCCCAGATCATACCTGGTGGATGTCGAGGGGACGCTCTACCGCCGTAACCGGGTGGACCTGCGGCCAGCGGAGAGGGACAATACGGAGCGCCACACTGAGCGACGCAGTGTGCAGCACGACAGCCCGCCCGGGGGGCAAATCAGCAGTCCACTTGTCGACACGACGGTCACTGCTAATGACACTGGCCCGGGTGTTCAGGACGACGAGTCACCCAGTCAGGGCGACGTGCATCAGCCTAGGGCTGGCCCACCGCCTGTGCCAGGGCACAGGACGGCCAGTGGGAGGCTGGTGAAGGTGCCAAAGAGACTGGATCTGTAGGAGGGACCGAACTCTTATGTTGTATTTGATGACTCACTGTGGCTGTTTTTTGTTTTGTTTGTTTGTTGTTTGAGAAAAGAAAAGAAAAGGTAGAAAAGAGCTGTGAAGAAGGTTGGGAGGTTGTTAATTGTCTTATTGCATTTGTTGACTGCTCTGTTTTGTTGGATGTAAAAAAAAAAGAAAAAAAAAAAAAAAAAAAAAAAAGCAAGAGATAACATGGTAAGATAACATGATAATGCTGGATTTTGCAATCTCATCTATAAAAGGGGAGATGTTACAGGGAGTGGAAACACCCCCTGTATAATGGTATGCCCCAGCAGCACTGGGGGAAGTTGTTATGTTCACATCCGGGGCTTCAGTCCGATTACAGTCATACTACTACTAATACTACTGTCTCGTGTCTCTTGATTAATACACACACAAACACCCACTACTCACACCATCCTCATTTCCTGGTCAAAGTTTCACAAAAGAGTCACTACTGAATCCACTGCTCCTTTTATAGGTGGAGGATTCAATTGGGTTGCACCATGTTGCAGGGGTGCATGGGTCTGGTAATGCATACTATTTAGTATGATTACAACGAGACGGGTTGTTTAAGAACTGATTTGTTAAATACTTTGGTATTGACAAATATACTGTAAATGTTGGGAAATGTTTCTGTGTTGCATGTTCACTAGATTTATAAGGGAATGTTTTAGGGAAACCTGTCTCTAGACAGATGGTATGGGCCAATAGTCAGAGGCCTGGGTTTGACTTCATGTAGGCAGTCCATGGTGAGACATGGGGAGGAAAGGGCACAATGCTGGAAGCTCTGCCCTAGGACAGTGTTGGGACTAGGAATGTCCACACTGGATGCTTGAATTTAAGCATGTCATTTAATTTAGTTATTTTCATTTTATTTGGAAGTTATATTTTATTTTTGTGCAAGAAATATCTTTTCTGAGGCATTTTTTTTAACATTATTTTTGGAATTGATTGACGAAATAAACCTTTGTCAACGATGGAGATGTTTGGTATGTCCTTTTTTCTGTGCACCTAGCCCTCATCAAACGGACTCATTTACAAGTACCCACCACCAAAGAAGCTCAGAGGGAGAACAGGAACATCTAATAACAATTTAGACACCACATCTAATACATCTAATAACACCACATAAAAATGAAATATTCCCAGCTGATTTTGATTGTCCATATAGGATACACATTAACCTTAGAAATATTTTCTTTCACATCAGGATGTAATGATCATTAAACTCAGAGCAATAACCCACCTATCTCCCAGAATCCCTTCCCAGTTTGAACGAATGTACAATTATGTGCAGGATGTAAATTGTATATGATTGGCTTTAAGTGGCTAAACTTTATTGGAATATTTAATTTTAAAAGAAAAAAACTTCTCTGTCTCACACTTACGTCAGTATGCCAGTGATCCCCCTCCCCTGTGCCAACTGCCTAAGGTTGCTACCCCTGATCTATATGATGATTATTATTTAACTTATGGACAGTGAAGATCGTGCAACCGAACATAGGGATCAATACTTGATTGGTTTTAACTCAACTGACAGGCTTGTGTTCATCTTTGATTTTTACACAGAAGGTATTTATCATCAAATAGCTGCAGAATTCAACCCTTTTTAAGGCAATTCAAATAGAGTTGCTGCTCCCAACAGTAATTGATATTGATCTTGTACAGTTTCATTGTAATGGTAATCCACCTCATTGTGATAGGCTGTGTGTAAAGAAGAAGTGATCATTGAGCAGTCAGCACACCCCCGTCCCCTATACCATATGTTGCAGACACCGCTAATGGAAGCGTGGATATAAAGCTATAGGGTTTGATTGCATTTATTTTAGTTATTATTGCCCTATTATTGCCCTATGGGACATTTGTGAGCCTACTTGCACATTGTTCAAACAGACATAGGCCTACTGTATATTGACAATGACATACAATGTTATGATATGAATCATTTAAAATGTTGTACGTACAGTATCACACCTATGTGATACTATCTTGCTGATCTCTCGTCATCCTGTTTGAATTGAAATTGTGTGCGTGCACGTGTGCGTGTGTGTGGGTTTGTGTGCGCTTGTGTGTGCGTGCGTGCGTGTAAGATCTGGTCGTCCCAGCTTAGTAAGAGAGCCAATTCTACTCTATGGCTCCGAGACACAGACACTTTCAAATAAATTGGAGAAACGGCTGGATGGCACTTACACCCGGCTTCTAATGAGAGCGCAAAATCTCTCTTGGAAGAGCCACCCATCGACTAATCTAATATACGGCAACCTTCCCTGTGTTTCTTCACTACTCGTGTGTGTGTGTGTGTGTGTGTGTGTGTGTGTGTGTGTGTGTGTGTGTGTGTGTGTGTGTGTGTGTGTGTGTGTGTGTGCGTGCGCGTGTGCATATACAGAAGTCCAGAGGTGATTTTTATTTTATTTTTTTACTGGGGAGGTCGATATTTTTTATCTTGTCACATGCACGCATGGAACACATGCACGCTCGAATGTGCACACACACACGCTACGACCAGCATTATGAAATATTAATTTGTAGTTTGATTGATTCATTTTAGTTGCGTAAAGGGCCTTTCAAACGGGAAGCGAGGAATGCAGGCGTTGTTGCCTGGATCAACGACAGGTCTCCTCCAGGTCTGCTGAAGAGGGGCGTAACAACGCAAGCTTTAAAAAAAAGCGAAACAGTATCCAGGTCTGGTGAGTCGCGGGCGTGTGCACGTAACGAGCACGCACACAACAAATTCACGGGACCGCGCTCACGTGAATACACTTGCGTCGTCGCACCACGACTGCTCCCCTGTGCTCCGCGCTAAAACGCAGGTCTCATTGAAAATGAACTATAGGCGCGTTATATCGCTTCACGTTTGAAAGGCCCTTAAGTCGTTTTAGTTAGAAATAGTCTAACAGTGTGCGGGTCTCCCTCCCACCCTCCCTCCCTCTACATGTCTCTCTACACCTGTTGGCAGTATAGTAAGTCGAGTGTGTGGAGGTCTTCCCTTCAAAAAGTTAGAAATATTTAAAATAAAACATTATTTTTAGTTATTTTCCAAAGAATTCCTTGATTTGCATGCAGAGCCTAAGATATAAAGGTAGGATAATAGAATGCATGAAAACGAATGGCTAGACTATGGCTTGTGAAATACGTTTGACCTTTCACGCCATTAGCCCTGGCTAGACCAACACATTCTAATGAGTGGAGAGACCAGATGGGGGTTTGGTTGCGCATCTGATGGGATCTGAACTCTGAAGTGCCTTTAACTGCTGGATAGACTAAATTACATATAGGCTCATTTTCCTACTGATATTTATCCCAAATGACCTGCCATGTGGTCTATTTTGCAGAAATGCCGCTCGTCCAGTTTCTCTGGCAGCCCTCCCTCATAGCATAGAGCGGAGCCCATAAGCAAATCGCTTTTACAATATTTGTTGCAGTCAAAAGTGGATCAGCTATTTTCACTACTTTAGCTTGACACTGTGGTATAACGATGCAGGCCATTAAGTGAATAAAAAACTGAAATATAGACACACAAGGTAGTTTCTGCCCTACAGTGACGATATGCTTACAGTACTTCGGTGCAGTGTTGCGCCACAAACATAGGTCGTCGGCCCGTCGCACAAATAAGTGTTAATCAGCATTTTGACACACATTTTGTTGGGCTGTCTGTAGAATGCCTAAAATGTCAAATGATACCTTAGACAAATTAATAACCAAATGAAATGCAAAAGTCTGTGCCTCAAGCAAAATGTCATACAGGAAATACATTAGCTATACAGCAATCTCTAGCACGGAAATTAATGGGCATACACAGTAATATGCATGTGCAACTACTGTGTGATCCAAGCACAGAAGGAGCTGTTCGTAAAACCGAGAGCTTGTCACAGCTTAGCATGGATGATGTGCTTGTTTAATAATTATAAGTTAAATAAAGGGGTAAGCTTTCTTACCCCTAAATTAGCAGGCAATATTCACAAAATGCATTGCACAATAACTAATACTGTAGATGCACTGTTTTTCAAGGTTTCATCAGTAGGACATTACAGTTGTGGGCCATTGACCTTGTCCGTTTATCTTTGCAGAGGTTTGCGTGATCTGCGCATTTCACAATGTAGATATTATGTCCACTAGGGGGAGTAGAGAGCTATATAAAAATCTGCGACCAGTCACAGCCATCAACCACATTACACATTTAGTGAGAGACTAAAATGTCCGTGGTTTGGGTTAATTTGTTGTATAAATCAAACATCATACATAATGCACGTGATTTTCTGTTAATGTTGAATGTTACTGCAGAGGGGGGAACAGAGCTGCTCAGATAGTTGCCAGGTCATAAACAGGAGAAATGTGCAAATAATTAAAATAAAATAAAATAATAATATATTGCAGAATTTATTTTAAAAAGAATGCTTTAGCATTAGTATTGTTGTACACCCTGAGAAAGTTATACGAATAAAAGTAAACACTTGCTTCCCCCCAATATGCTCAGAACAAAAAAAAGCAATAGACCTTTGTTTTGCCCCAAAAGTACATTTTAATCTAAAATAGCAAATGATTAAATTGAAAAACATATTTTTTTGTATGGCGGCTGTTGGAGTCAATCAGTTTGTGTTGTGTGAGAGGCTTGATTGGTTAAACTGCATGCAGCTGGTCTACAGATGGCCCCACATTACCATGGAAACCGGAGGCTGTGCCAAATTCTTACCTTAGTTACAATGCTACCGTCTCAATTCAATTCATCCTTTTGGACAAAACATGCTTATAGGGACATTCAGGAACTAACTAGATAGCGGGTGATACAGAGGTTCCTTTCAAGTGAAACACAGACTGGAGCTTATTTACATCATAGTTAGTGTTGGGAAACCAGATTAACCATGGGTGTTGATCCAATTTGTTTGCATTTGGCTCGCTGGAGGACAATGCATTTATCTGGAGGACGATGCATTTACATAATGCTTAAGCCCAATAGTAATATATATTGTATACCTAATTGTCGTTTTTCATCCCATGCTTATGATGCTGGCCACCTGCATTAGAGTAAAAAACATTCCGCTCCCACCACATTTTGTTGGGTCCCATGGGACCGGTGGTAACCCAATCCTATTGCAGTCCTTTATGTGGAGCAGAAGTCATTACTACTACTATAGTTGTCGCTTTGGTTCATACCCGTACTGAGTGTGAATTTGAGCGTATCAGAGCAATGGATGCATTTAATTCTAGTGGGAATCTAGCTGGAAAGCTGGAAACATGTCGTTATAAAGTACATACTGTTATTGTATGTATAACTGGTGAAGGCCTTGAACTATTATTTAATATGATTAAGAAGACGTGTGTGTGTGTGTGTGTGTGTGTGTGTGTGTGTGTGTGTGTGTGTGTGTGTGTGTGTGTGTGTGTGTGTGTGTGTGTGTGTGTGTGTGTGTGGTATATATAATGTGGTATTGGTTAGTGGCATACAGTATGGCACCTGAGCTGTTAAAAAAAAGCTTTAATATGCAATTAAACTGAACAGAGAATAGGCTACTGTATATGTTACACGATTGTCATGCTGAACCCTGTTTCCGGTCAAGCAATGTTAGCAGCTACAGTACAAAGGGAGTATTATGTTCCTTTGTGTTTATAGCTGATACAGGACAGAATTCGCCGTTAGCATTCTTGTCATTCATGTCATTATTTTACCACTGCACAAAATAAGTTTCCGAGAGGAAAAATAAAGTTCTTTGAAGTTGAAGTTGATTCTTGTTTTCAGAGTCTGTTCGTTCAGAAACTATATCAGGTAATTGTGTGTATTTCAGTGTCTGCACTGAAGCCTGGAATCATGTTTCTCCCCTCCACATCAGTTGCCATTATGATGTAGGCTATGGTTATAATTGCATTCATTACAGTGATTGTGATGGGTTCCGCTTAATTTTTACTCTGACGTGCAACTGTGTCATTTGCTGAAAATAGCCTAACTACAAGTTATGCTATGCCCCGTGTTGTGAACTTGTAAATTGGCTATGGTGTATATTTTCAGCAAGCATCACCAATGTATCAATTAGGCTTTCCTCTCCAGGTTTCCACCCCTCTTAACAGGTTTGGTAATGTCTTCTAACACTTTGCAGTTGAGTAATTAATTAGCCTGGCATGGCCAGACTAATATCACTGCAGGGCATTTATTTTCCTGTGGCAGATTTGTTCAATTCCTTGTTTACAGGCCGACAAAACTTGCTATTATCTGTAAATCTATGGCACTCTCCATGGTTTTAATCAAATGCCGATGTTCTGTCCTAATTTCTGACTTAACCATGCATCTCGTTTGGAATATTAACGCTTCTAAAGAGAGATCAGACTTTTAATGTGCGAGGTGTAATGGAACATTATACCTCCCGGTTTTGTGGGGAAATGGAAGGTGGGGCTTTTCAGAGTAAAATCTGCCCATCTGCTTGGCACTGTAGCACCTTTATTCGGAGAAATTCCCCGGCAAAACTAGTGTTAAGTAATGTATTCACGAATGTTAAGTGTTAACACAGTGGTGTTTAACCCATTAAGACCGGGAAAGATTCTGTGTCATTTTAGATTTGACTTGAGCTATTTTCAATCATTTTAACCACTTTAACCATTATTTGATAGCCAACTTTTGCTTTTCAAAAAGATGAGCAGATGAGCTTTAGATCTGCTCTGTGTAAATCTCATATCATTTTTCTAAAGCAAACTCCAATTTAGCTTCTGAGGGTCACTGGAACAAAATATTTTCAGATGGGGGTTGGCGGTCAGAAAACTGTTGGAATGAAACCGCTGCATTTTAATCCAAGGTGCAGACCGCCATTGATAGGATATTCGTCATTTGGTTTTTCAGAGGGCTCTTTCCTGCAACCTGAGTGATCCTAGGACTTCCGAAGAGTACTGAGTACAGTACACCCGGAAATATTAAACATGATAATAATAAAATCCAGCCGGTCCAGTCTAATGTTGGATTTTCAAAAATACTGCTTTCTGCTTTCATTTTCTCTACTGCCCCCGAGGGCAGTAGAAACTTGCCTTTGTAAGATTAGTAAAGACGCTAAAAAAGTATGGCAGGGGCTGCAATAGGCTATGTAGAAACTCTGTCACTTAATGAGTTACTAAAGGAGGACACTGAGGGGTTTAGTAATGTATTCAGTACTACAATGCCTTGTACCTGTTGACCACATTGTCCGGCATTTCACTAAATATTTCGCCTCCTACACTTCTCTCTCTTTCTTTCCCTCTCTTTTCCGATTCTTTCTCTTCTCTAATGTCTTTAATTCCCTGTGTTGCCATGGTCTTTTCATAACAGGATTGGGATCCGTCAGCCTAAAGAAAGAGACATAGAAGAAATAGGGCATTAAGGCATATTGTAGTGGTTGCTTAGTGAAATGACTGAGGAAGATAATGGCGGCTGAGAGATTGGATGTATGATGGGGACTCGTGGCAGAAGCTACTAAAAGCTCTAGCATAGATTTTGACACATTCAGAGAGGCTATAACCATAACACTCAATGGTCTGTCTCCTCTATCTTCAGTCTACTCGCAAAAACAACCATTGTACTGGTGCATTTCTTTCTTTATTTTTTTCTTTTCTTTTTCCCCTTTTGTTTTTACAGTGATTGTGATCTCCATTAGATTATGTCAGAATGGTCACAGTCCATAGACTGCTACTGCTCTGCCCTCTGTGTTCTGTACTCTGACAACTTTCCTAAACCACACACACAAAATGTTTTGCAAATAAGGCAACAACGGTAGGCATTTATCTGTAGGGAATCGTGGGTAGCGTGTGCAAAACAATAGCATTACGGTATATCACTCACTCATACCTGTAGTTGAATTTGTTGGCTCATTACCTTCCTTCAATGAAACTGATGATGGTATCTTAAACCATTCTTCAACTTTGTTATGCGTAATATATGCTCATGCAGCCACACGACGGTGTGCATGGTGCACCGGAAATAGCACCCGCGGACTGCGCGTGGTTGCGGATTGAGAGATGTTGCCAAGATTCTGTAAATTTATAAATTGGAATAATTAATCAATGCGGTCGGATAACGGGCGGATTTTTTGACGGGAACCCCTTTTGGTGTTCTAAGCATTATGTTATACTTTAGCTATTTTCAAAAGTAGCAGACCTACAAGCTCATAGCGTGGCACCGAGTGCCGCGCTAGGAGCTTGTAGGTCTGCTATTTTTGAAAATGTGTGAAAATGTGGCACACGTACCGACCGTTTCCGTATATCCGCTCTAGACTGGAAGTGTATGAACTGAAATGTTAATCCCAACCAAACACAGGAGCGGGCTAAACCACATTTGCCTCAGAGAGCCTCCATTATATATTTATAGCACAGTGCCCTTTTTGTTTTGCAATTTTACTAATACTATAGGGGTGCCCGCTGGCCAAGTGGTCCAGGTGCATGCCACACCTGACAGCGCGACGTGTGTTCGAGTCCCGTTCATGACGACCTTTGCTGCATGTCTCTCCCCTTCTCTCTCGCCCTCTTTCCTGTCTATCTTCACTTGATACTATCAATAACTAGTTACTAGAGGTTCAACACATTGATGTTAGACAACACACTCCATACTCGGGCGTGGTTATGACTCAGTCATAGTGACACCTCAGTGTGACGACATGGTATGGCCGCCTGCCCGCCGACCGGTCCTCCCTTAACGGAATTTCAATATATAGGATACGCAGGAATCAATATATTTGTCCCTTGTGCAAAGGCTAAGGAGATGGCTGAGACTGGCCAGCTCAGCAGTTCAGAAACCACATTGTGCCAAGAATCACAGACCAATGCCACAGTTGACCCTGATGGCTTAACCCATTCTGAACGGGAACCCCTTTTGGTGTTTTAACTAAGCATTATGTTATACTTTAGCTATTGAAAAATAGCAGATCTACAAGCTACGAGCTTGTAGGTCTGCTGTGAAAATGCGGCACAAATCTTTGAATATATATTCTTTCATCAGAAGACTTTTTTTTTCATTTCGACGTCAGGCCAAAATGGGTTAAAAAGGCCAGCTCAGCAGAAGCATAACTGAGAAAATGGTTTAACACCTTACACCGCAAGCTGTAGTCTGTAGACAGTACATGATCATTTCTCCAACAATTGCAAGTTGTAAGTTGTAAAAGTATACATTATGCATGATGAAACAGGCACGTACACACACACACACACACACACACACACACACACACACGCAAACACGTGCACACACACACACACACACACACACACACACACACACACACACACACACACACACACACACACACACACATGAAATGCTGTACTCTGTTCGGTTATGGGATTCAAAGAGGCATTATGCCTATCAACGAATCATTAGCATGCAATACACTGTATGGTTGTGCTGCTGACTTTGCAAAGTGAGTGCATGCACATCATTGGATAATGTGTTTTCTAACAATGTTACTGGGATTCAAAGAAGAAGAAAAAAGTTCTCAGCAGGCATAGTGAGACCTAGGGAGATATCGGGTGAACCCAGCAATTTAAAGTACAGTACAATAAAAAATAATTACAGTGAAAGGTTTTAAAAGTCCAACTTGTCTGTATCAGTAAATGCATTTGACTAAATTAAGACGAAAATAGCTCTGGTGCCTTTATTCCTTTAAGAAACATTGTCCTAGATGAGATGTTTGAAAATAACTAGGGGAATTTAAACCAATACGAATGCCTATCAGCTATTATTTAATTATTTTGTTTAACTTTTATGCAACCATGCAGGTTATTACTGATGGATATGTAATTAGGTTCAGAACATTTACAGTACGGAGAATCTCTCTCCTTGATATTCTTGTAACAACGCTTGAACCTGAAGAACTTGACTAAAGATCTGACTGCTTACATGGTATTCCTGTGTGAAATTCTTTAAAGGTCTTTTCCTCTCTGGTTTCCCCAGAGAGAATACTTTTGGGTGGATACTTTTGGGTGGTCTTGATTGATTGAGGTTTCCCATGGTTCAAAGGAAGAATAGATAAGGTGGAGTTGCAAATAATCCAACAATTACTGACTGTCACAGTAATAACTAGAAAAAGTGCCCTTCTGGGCACAGGTCTCCACCAGGAGGATAGGAATGTTTAGGAGTAATATAAACATGTTTTTGTTTGTTTGTTCCAATCTTTGCCAATCAGGATGGAATATGGGAAATGGTGTAGATCCGTGTTGATCGCACGCATGCACAATCCACCTGTTGGTGGCGCTATAACAGGCCAATGTGAAATGGGTGGGCTATATTCCTCAGCCTAGTAGGAAAGTGCGTGAAAGATTTCACGTCAAATTGCACGCTGTGTTCATGATTTGAGGCTTTTTGTTCAAAACAGGCCAATCCTGCAAAATTTGAAAGCCAATGTTAGCCAATAAGGATGGAATATGAAATATCAGACACATCCGTCTTGAGCACATGACTATGGAGATACTGTGTAACGATTTGCGGGAGTTTTGGACAAAATCCAGGAGTAATATCCAAAAATTAAAAAAATGTCGGCCTCCTGGTGGCGCTCTAAAAGCCAGATGTGAACTAGAGAGACTGTGTACCAATTTGTGCGATGTTTGGACAAAATCTGTAGGTGTACTGTGCAAAAACTTGTTTTGCACAAAGCGGCCTCCTGGTGGCACTATAACAGGCCGTTCTGGAAATTGTGGGGCAGAGGTTCATCGTTGGCATCCAGGGAGTGTGTGTGTAAAAATTTGGCATCGTCCGGGTTAACGGTGCCGGTGATTAGCTGCTCACGGACCAGGGCTTGACGCTTAGCATTTTTCCAAGTAGCACGTGTGCGACTAAGTTGAAAAATCTAGTAGCACACAAATTATTTTAGGAGCACGATGAAAAGTTATCAAATAATGTGTTTTCCTTAGGAGGGGCTAGCGCTGATAACATGTATACCGGTATACATAGGAGGGCCTCCTATGTATACCGGTATACATAGCTTTAGTCCCCACACATCTCATGATTTGCCATTGACAATGAAAGGGGAATTCAGGTCAAATGTCCACTAAATCTTGTCCCCACACGTCTCAATATTTGCCATTGGCAATGAACGGATAAATTTGGTCAAAATTCCACTAAATATGACGTAAATTAAACATCAAAACATTAAATGCCATTGACATTGAAAGGAAAATGTCATATGTACGATTGTACGTCATATGCAAACGAGCAAATCAGCTATTAAACCAATCACAGCTAGGTATGCTGATGTACGAGATTATTCATGATGATGTATGATGATAAGAGTGTTCCTCACTAACCAGGTGTGATTTTTCTTTAATATAGTGATATGAGGTAGGGACGGGCAATATGGCAAAATATTATCAGGATCAATATATTTTCAGCAATTATCAAAATATTGATATTCATCAGGATATAATTTTTATGTTTATTTTTATATAATCTATTTAACCAATTTGTTTTTATGCTGATAGACTATTTGTTTTTTTATGCAGATAGATGAATGGATAGATAGATGGATTAATTCAATTCAATTAAATTATTATCTATATAGCTATCTATCTATGTTGCTCATGGATGCATGGATGGATAGACAGACTATCCGTTTTTATCCTGCTGTTCTATCATGTGATATTCGATGCAGGGCAAGATGCTCGATTGTGAATTAAATTGTAACATTCTCCTTGGCTTTGACTGCTTCAGACAGAACATCTGACACACAGCTACAGTACAGTAGACTATTAATTTACTAAGCTGGTAACTTACTCGGCTGCCTACCGTTGCTCGTTAAGCAGGTCACACAATGGATGGACCACTGATATTTATCCAGCCAGGTCGGTGATTAATAATATCATTCGTGCTGTGCAACACATGCTTTTGTAAGCGACGCTAAGGATTGTTTTGATCGATAATAATCCGTCATGTGCGTGCGCGCGTGCACTCTTTATTTGTGCGTGGAGCTGTGCACAGTGTTTCTCCCGCGTTTGGTTAAAAGTTGGCGTTCGAACTTTACAAATAAGTTTAGTATTCAACGTGCCGGGGACGCTATCATGCTGCGTTCACTCTGACACTCTGTGTGCTGCCTGCGAGGGAACAACAGACACACAGCACATGAGCACAGAGTGCTAAAAGGGGGAGGGCCGAGGGCGGTGCGGTGGAAGCAAGGGGAACAGATCTTCAAGCTAAAATGCATCGAGCCTCGACACGTTGTAGGCTTGTAGATCTGCTCTTTTTGGCGAACGACACCGCCGTACTACAAATATAAATGTAGGTATAGAACTGAAACTAATAGAATGTGTATTGCGGGATCAGAGCCTTAATCTTTATCACGATTGAACGGTCAAATTCTGTAGTTGCACCAGTGCTACAAATTTAATTCTACAACTCGCACGGTGCTATTTTTAGTAGCATATGCGACTACCTAGTCGCACTGTCGAGCCCTGTCACGGACACACGGACGGACGGACGGACGGACGGACGGACGGAGTGCAAAACATACTCTCCCCCCATGCCTTCGGCCTGGTGGAGACAATAATAATAATGTTTATGTTAACACGTACAGTATGGTGCCAGCCTGGGAATCTTTTCAGAATGAAAGCGCTAGAGTGCCAAGTAAATGAGGGAGATTTTACTCTGAAAACCCCTGCCTTTCATTTCCCCCCCAAACCGGGAGGTGTACTACATGGCCTGCGTAAAACTGATCTCTCTTTAGCGTTAATATTCTAAACGGGATGCACGATGTTAGTGTTAATGTTAGTGTTAATGTTAATTAGGACAGAACATCGCTGTTATGATCAATCTGCGTGGAGGCAGCGTAGATTCAGAGTAAATAAGGAAGTTTGTCAAAACAGGTCCGGGACGGGCTGAGCAAGGCTTTGCCTAGCAACGGCCACTGTAAAAAAATGATTTTAGCGATCCCATTTTATATCGATAAAAAATACCGTAAGACGTGTCCACACGTCCCAGGCACCCCGCGGTTTTATTTGATAGGACGTGTGTGGACGTCCTATAGGCATCATAAGTGTTTAACTAGAACTAGAACAAGCATCCGATGCTATGCATTGTATAGCGCAAGATTCCAGCAAATATGTTGATTTATCATATATATGTTATCCCCATCTCAGTATAGTATGGGTGGGGCCTAGATGGGGAATTGCATCATGAACCAAGGAACATAAGACACAACACATAATCTCTGGCATCTTGGAGATAGCTATTGAAAAGAACGCACTGTTGGGCTACATTTTCATCCCTTGACCACAACATTGTATTCAATTTGGATTATTCCCAACCTATTACAGTTACATACCTGTGCAGTAGGTCTGAATATTATCATAAAGAGCTGGGGGGTGAAAAACGTGACACGTTCCAAAATCAAACCCCTGTTGTGGGGTCCAGGGATGGATTGCGTCCGTGCGTGCGTGCGTGCGAGAACAGGGACCTTGGTTCCAATCCAATCTCTGTCTTGTCTCACATGTTTATCCTCTCTCTCTGTCCGTTGTTTCCTATCTCTCTACAGTGACTTATCTGAAATAAAAATCTAAACACTAAACAGTGAAACTCAGCACCTGAACTGATTGGTTATGTGCTGGCCATAATAACAGGATAGACACTCAGAAGGCAGCTATACTGTATAGTAGCAAGTACAAGTAATTAACACCCGAGGTGTGTTGTAAAGTCCAGCTGTTGTCTTCTCTAAAACATATTGCAAAGCTTTATTATCAGTGGAGTTATTTTCCAAAACCCTATTGTAACTTGTGAGGTGATGGTATTTAAGGAGTAATTCAGACCGCTGTGATTTATCTCTGCAGTGTTTTAATCACGTGAAAGCCAACGCCTCTATTCTGGGGGGAACATCCGCCTGAAATCTGAATGTACAGTACAAGCTTAGAATGTTCACAGCTTGTAGATCGGCTACGTCTGGAGAAGAAAACATAGGTAGGCCATGAAGTACAGAGCAACTCAGGTCCATATAGCGTATAGGGTTTAAGTGGTTAATTCCCATCATACATCATGAGGCAAGTCTACAAGCTCTTGTAGCCTTGTATCTGCAATGCGGTGTGAGCTTGTAGATTTCATCTCTTTGCAAATATTTGATCTGAGCCCGACTTTAGAGACATGCTCATACCCATGGGACGCATGAGATGATAACCTCAACAATTGTTACATATCTGTTGACGTCCTGAAATGCTACAGTTCCCATGGCAATAGGATGATGGGAAATGTATTTATCTATACTAGCCAATCTGGTTTCTTCATTTGCCTCTTCTGGAAACGTATAGAGCATGCAGTATAATATGTAGTCCAATTAAAGATTTACCGGTAATAAGAAAAATAATATATAAATAACTGCATCAGTGTTCAAGAACACTTTCGTTCAGGCGAGTGGGATTTACCGTAGCTGTTCAAGGGTGTCCGGGGAGCACTATTGGAATGATGACAGGTGGTTGTACTTCCGTCCTCCAGTAAAGTCTCCTGAGGGTTTCTTATTTTTGTCTGTAGTTTTACGTTAACTCTGTCCGTTGATAGTTTGATTGGCCTTTAGACACTTCTTGCTTTATTTTCCTTCTTGTTACGGTGGTTTGTAATGTTTACTAGGGAATGTAACCAATGTCGTATTACATATTGTCAGTCACTCATCTGCCCTATTTGCTGTTATTGCAGTTTTTAATGCATTACTTCCAATTCATGCTTTTCCCCATTGGTTGGATTTAAACAACCTGAGTAAACTTACTTTGTAACAGTTGGCATATTGGCAATGTTGGAAACCTAAATTAAATAAATAAACCCAAACAGTCGAAGTTTCAAAGTTAGCTTTCATTTAATCCCACCACCTAGACCTTGAAATATTCTCTGTGCAACCACAATCATCATCACAGACACCATTCGGAATACTCTAGTTAAAACTCGAAAGGGCTGTAAGGTATGCAAGGCTACAATAGGAGATATTATTTTCTACTAAACAAATAAATAATAGCATAATAATTTGCCAGAAGAGGCTTTTTGATATTTACACTTTGCCAATTTAGAGGGACAATGGGTCAGCCATATTTGCAGCTTTTGCGCATTTCAAAAGTATCACAATGCTCCTTGAATTGTGCACCATTATGCCTATTTTCACCAAATAGGGCGAATCTGGCGATGTCATTTCCGGTTCTACGGATCACAACATCCACTAGCTTTCTGCAGTCAGACAGTCTGATGTACGGAATGCTAAGCTATCATCGTTTATTTTCATAACTACGTCAAATTAAGACGGCGCGCGTGCACGATCGCCCATGCACGCACGGATTTCGGCCGGTTTTTGGTAGATTACATCAGCCGTTAAAAAGCTAAAAGTTGCTACATTTTGTTATTCTTATGCTCCCGATTTCAGGGGAGAGTGTCATTACGTCATTACGTCAGTTGGCCATGATGGATTTATGGCTTTCACTACGTCATCCACGTCACTGGCCATAAGAGGGTTTAACATTTTTAAACCTTTAACAATTGTACTTTAATTGTATCCATTTGAGTCCAAATGGTAAACAATTGTTATTGTTATTGGTATTGTTGACAGCTACTCGGCTGGGCCACTTTTAACTAACGTTTCTGTCAGTTCACTGCATTTTATTCCTCAATGCGTCATAAGACTACTATACTGTCATCTTGTCTCAAGGTCAAAGTAAATTTAAACAATTCTAAGTTTGAAAAACGAGCAATTTGTGGCCAATTTAAGACAATGATGCACACCATGATTTTCTTATAAAGGGAATGTGCCAGTTACAGATTAAAAGTGACTTGGCAAAGAATAGACAAATCAAAACAGAACAGAACAACAACATTGTTTGAGACTTCTTAAGTAGCCTCTTGGCTTCTCCGGAAAGCCACTCCACCAGACTCAACCAACATCCTTACAAATAATAATAGGCTAATATTTTATTATATTTCAATTAAAACAGCTTCAGCAGGTTACTGTAGTAAAGAATACAAATGAGCAATTATACAGATAGCAGTTATACAAATTATGTTAATTACCAGTATCTACTTATCTATGACATTTAAATTACATACTGTACCACTACACAAAAATTCCCAAACACCCCAGTAAAAATACCGTCTCATGATGGTGACAAAACATGGGATTATCCCCTTAATCACTTAAGCCTTATTCATATTTATTTGTATGACGGTATCGTGCAACATAATTAGCACAGTATGAGCTTACAATCGATCCGGAGGTGATATTTTTGACAATTCACGTTTTTGATGTAGCAGATTGCATTACACTGAGTGACCCAACTAGACATATTTTGTACATCAAAATATATGACCTGAGGCCGATTTTTTTAAAAGCCTTCTAAAACCTAAGGGAGTTTTATGAAATACACCCTGAAACCTGAGGTCTTTGAGAAACTTTACAGAATTTAATCTGGAAAAATAACCTACAAGGAGAGGTGCACGCATTCCCGGCTTCAGAGTTAAAGTAACGCTGCCGTTGCAGCGTTAGTCTTAAGGGAAAAGTAACGTGGCAATAACTTGACAAATTGTTATCTTTCATTAAAAGCGGGTAATCTAGATTCTCAAGCTTATTGTCTCCACCAGGCCGAAGGCATGGGGAGAGATTGTGTTTTGCACTCTGTCTGTCCACATATGTGTGTCTGTCCGTCCGTCCGTCCGTGTACAGCTAATCTCCGGCAAACACACTCCCTGGATGCCAACGACTAACCTCTGCCCCAAATTCTTCAGAACGGCCTGTTATAGCACCACCATGAGGCAGATTTTTGCAAAACTCATTTCATTTCATTACTCGTACACATTTTATCCTTACATCACGCAAATCAGTATACACTATCTCTATAGTCATGTGATCGACACGGATCTGTCCCATTTCCCATATTCCATCCCGACTGACTAAGATATTCCCACTAGGCTGAGGAAGAACATTTTTCAAATCAGCCTCATGGTGGTGCTATAACACACCGAGTCACGTTTATATATAACTGCACTGATTATGCGTAAAACCTTGTATGCACAATCCCTACAGGCCAAGGAAAAACGTCTGGCCTGCATTTTTCAATTCTGCCTTTTAGTGCGCCACCAGATATTAGTTGTTGAGATTGTATCCAAATATCACGCAAGTCGGTAGCCTACACACAATCTTATAGTCATTTGGCTGAGTTTCCCAAAGGAAATATGCATATTAGTGAGTGGGCGACGGGCGTGTGGTTCTTCTCAACAACACCCCCTTTCACTGTGAACATAGATATTCCGTGCATAGATGTGCCACGCAATGTTAGGTCTGAGGCCTGGTATGGTAGGCCTCAGGCCTATATACCGGCCTGACCGGTCAATAAAAGAATGCTGAATTAACTAGCTTGTATTGGTAACTTTGACTGCACAATAGCCTCCCATTTAACCTCCTTGCATAGGCCTGTATTTATTAACCCACAATTGAATGTTATTCCATTTAATTCACTTGCACAATGGGACAGTAGTGTTTTCATATAGGCCTACATTTACCTTGCCGACATCACTTCGCCTCTGAAGTTTAATTTAATAATATTTGGACTGCTGGACAACTGACAGTAGGCTCTCTTCACTCTTAATTTATATATATATATATATATATATATACTGTACATACATATACACACATATACATATGGCAATTTAAATTATTTGATGCTGAAGTAGGCCTAAACATTTCATTTAAATGTTTTTATATTTAAATGAGAAGTCACCACTCACATCACACATTTTATTATGACGTAGCAGGTAAGACAAATTAATCCAACGTTTCGGCGGTTAAGCCTTCATCAGGGAATACAGAGTACATAATGGTTCACACTTAAATATGGTGCCAGAGAGTCATGCAAACCAATCAGAAGGGGTTAGGGGAACACGGGTTAAATAAGACCAGTCCCTGTGCTATGAGAGGTCGGGATCACGGGTCATGTGGTGTCTCAAGTTCAAATACAAGGCCTCATAAGAGGCTCTGGAATATAAATTCCTTGTCATAGAGACACTAAAATGTATCTGAGAAATACTGCAGATATACAATTGTGAAATATAGAACCATACAACAGCAAAATCTATACAAAATTAAATACATTCAATACAATGAAAGACTCAAACTTTAAGCTTTCGAAAGTCAGAACCACATTGGGGCTAATCTTTTTTATTGTTATTATTATTATTTTATTTATTTTTTGCTTTGTAAACAGCCAGGCCTCAACTTGCTCACTTTCAAGTTGGCAATATACTTGTGGGGTGTGAGATGTGTGATATATGTTTGTATGGATCTTAGTTTTAATAGCCAGATGCATCCACCACACCATTCCAAGGCTGTTGAGAGCCACATTTCATGCATTGCAACAGTTTCCTTACATAGATTAACTTTTCGCTGTTGTCATAAGGCATTTTCTTAAACTTTCACAGAGCAGGTTTACAGTATGTGGCAAAGGGAGGAGTAAATCCCTCTATGCTGTAGGTACAGTATAGCACACAACCAGGTAGCATACAGTCATTTTGGACAGTGCCACGCATGTACGCACGCGCACACATGCACACGCACACGCACACACACACACACACACACACGTGTACGTGCGCACACACACTTATCTCTCTCTCTCTCTTCCTCCAATTATTTTTTCCTACAGTATTATATTATATTTGTGTTACTGAAATTTATAATAAATAAAGATCAGATTTTCATTTCTTTCAGCACATTCAGAATACCATCTGGTGACCCCTCCAAATTATAAATTACAGACGCTCTGGTGACCCCCTCAGGGGTCGCGACCCCCAGGTTGAGAATCACTGATCTAGATAAGCGAGAATGCTAGCCTAACTACTACCACCTACTTTCATTAAGTTCACAGTCAAAGGTACAGTACATGAATATTCAGAGGTTATGTCAGTCCCAATAAAAGAATAAGTCATGCTTTCAGACGAGGGGTGAAGCGGCCACTCTGCACGGCGCTTTGTCACAGAGGGCAAGAAACAAGTGCGTATTAGATTTATCTTCAGTCATGGTGTGAGGAAGAAAAGAAGGAAAAAACCTTCAAATGACACCTTGGCTAATCCCACACCTCGCCGATAGAAGCACATTGGATGAATAATGGCTCCGGATGCCCCTCTCGACAGTAAGACCCACTGGATGGACTGGGCTCACTTGCAACCGGGTCAGCCCGGCAGCCAAGGAAAAACAATTAGAGAAAACCTCCTCTTCCCCCTGGTGGGTTTAATGCATGTGGTGAGAGATAGGTTTTATAATAGATTTTTGTCTGTGTAAAATGAGATGCTGACCTCCAGGTCCAAGACTCTCAGAGACATCGGAGGAGTAGGACAGCACACTCCCTATGGGGGTTAAAGGATATCCATCCTGGACATCATTCTCTGGCTTGGTGTGAGTCACATCTACCAGCCATGACAGTAACTTCTCACGGCAGTTACCGCCAGCCGGCCTCTGTGGACGTCGAAAATAGAGATTTTATCTATGCAATTAAGTTTCTCGATCTCTTCCCTTTTTTAGTTGCCCCAACAGCCTGCCCATAAAGTTATAATGTTGTTGAGTTTAATTTACATGTTTTTAGATCATAATATCTCAAGACTTGTTGACGTGTTTGTTTTGAGGTAAAATATTTTGCAGAAGGCATTTCCAAAGTCTTAAAATACATTCTTAATTTGGGACAGAAGGAGGTGTTGTTTGTTTGTTTTGTTTTTAGTGGTAGAAGTGTTTTCAGAGATGGGCTTGAGTATGCATGAAAGAAAGTGCTCCCAAACTAAAAACACTTCAGCACTGTTTGATTGAAATTGGAAAAACTGGCAGCGACTTTTTTTTCTTCAGTGGACAACGACTGGTAATCACTTAATTTATACTTTTATTACAAGATCCAACAGCATCATATCAAGTTAACAATAATGATGTTGTTGTGTTTAAGTTTGTGTCACAGAAACACTGCAACTAATCTGGGCGGCTTGAGCTGGAGAACAAAGATAGCTACGTCTAATCGAAACGACTCTATGTAAATACGTGCAGGAATGTTCACACCCCCAAAATGCGCAAATAATCTTTAATTACAGAGACATTTTTGCGACTTAATGACACTAAAACGACTTTCTGATGGAATAAAAACATTCTTTAACATTCCAACTGTGTTAATGTGGCTAAAAGCGAAAACCATAAAAAAAATGTATTTTGGTCTATTGTGTAGTTTCATTAGAGCCGACATGTGGGTGAAAATACTGGAAGGGGTCACATTTGCATAAAACAACCTCAGGGTTAATGTCACTTTGTGACTTTCCACAATTCCACTCCTATTATTCCATGTAACAGTTAATTTGAAGTATTTGGCAGTACTGCAAAGTAAACCAATGCTTGCCGACGCTTATCAAGAATAGTTTTTGCACGATATTGTCGGCAGGACATTCGCTCGCTGGCAGTGAGGACGGGGTGTAAGTCTCTTACAACCCTAACAGCCCCAACACCCCCCCAGGCGCTCATCATAACCATCTGAGCAGCCATCAACTGGGTGGAGCTGAAACCGAATTGCCCCCATGTTGGATTAACAAGGTTTCCCCTCCCATATTGTTGGTTTGAAAGACCCATTTCATGACATTTTATTTCCTTTATTCCAGGAATAATGCCAGTCTTGGCTGCATACCATCCATCCATACATCCATCCATCCATCTTCAAACGCTTATCCGTAGTTGGGTCGCGGGGCCACAGCGTCACCAGAGAGCTCCAGATTTCCCTCTTAAAAGCAACATTAGTGACTTCCTCCTGGGGGACCCCGAGACATTCCAAGGCCAGTGAGTCGATGTGTTTCCTCCAACTGTGCCTTGGTCTCCCCCGGGGTCTCCTCCCAGTGAGATGTGCCTCGAGGACCTCCCTATAGGGAGACGCCCGAGAGGCATCCTATAACCAGATGCCCGATCCACCTAAGCTGACTCCTTTCCAGGTGAAGAAGCAGCAACTCTACTCCGAGTCTCTCTCATGTGACTGAACTTCTCACCCTATCTCTAAAGGGAGATGCCAGCCACCCGTCGAAGAAAACTAATTTCGTCCGCTTTAATTCGCAACCTTATTCTTTCGGTCATTACCCACACTTCATGACCATAGGTGAGAGTAGGAACGAAGATTGCTTGGTAGACAGAGACCTTTGCTCCTACCTCCGAATAAAATATGAATGGCTCAAGCATAATTAATTGGGGTGCTTAACATCGGAAGGAGACTTGAAATATTTAGGGCTTTGAACTTTAATATCCTCCATCAGAAAGAATCATTCGTATAGCTGTCAAAATGTTTTCCTTTTCTGTCTTTTCTGTCCTCACTATGTCTGATCTTTGTGTCTCCTTTAGGAAGCTTGTGATAGAGTATCTGCCTCATGAAATCATTATAGTGATCCCAATTGAGTCAGAAATTCATAATTTTTATACCATCTCACTATTACAGAATCCAAAAAGCATTGGGTCCCACCTTAGAGTATATATATGAATAGAGAAGGCACCCAGAGGAAATCTTGAGGCGAAATGGACATAGTGGCCGAATGAAGGTATTGCAGCCTGGCCCCAAACACATGAACGCGCTGTCCGTTGACTAACATTGTACACGTTCACGACGGACGACGCTCGTGCGCGTTCAACGGCAGCGCGTTCATGTGTTTGGGGCCACTCACCATTGCAATCCGTCCCAGAATGCACTCTGTTCCTACCAGGAAGGAGGAGTGAATCCGCCTCATGCGCTTTTGAGCAACTTAATGCAAGTGGATGGGAGGAGAACTCGGGTGTCTTCTCTATAGATATATAACTCTATGGGTCCCACAGGATACACAAGTGGAGCACATGACAGATGTACTCTGCCGTTCCACTGGGGAGATCATTTACACCTTCTCTCAAAAGGCTTGATTTATCCCCTCCAGAGTGCAGAGTATCTGATGATTGCCAGTAGATTATACTGCTGTAACAGCAGGGGTGATGTGCTGAATGAGGCGTATTGATTAGTTGAGAATTTTATGAGAATGTTGTTCACAATGCAAGATCTGATCATATCACACTCAGGGGTTGAACTAATCAAAGTAATTTGACAAAGATCCAAATTAATCGATTGTGGGCTTTCAGCCAACATCAACTAGGCTATCAAGGCAATGGAGTTTTGCATAATAAAAAAGTGCACCTCTGTTTTCTCTATAGTGATAAAGTTCCACTATGCTCCCATGTTGAACAGTGATGTATGAATGCAATGCATTTTATATAACGAGTAATAAAACAAATGTGTGTCATGGCTTTCATGTTTAATCAGGACTTTGCTTTGTGCCACATCTTGCTGCAATTGGATCCAGAGGCTCTAAATTAAGATCCAATATATCTCAGACAATCCTTTGGCAAAGACAATAATTATATTCTTTAAAAACTTTGGAAAACAAATTGACTCCTGTTACAACTTCTCTCTTTCCAAATTAACCTCCAAAAATCGTTGCATACACCATTCCAGCAGCCTCGCACCGTTTCGGCATATAGACAGATGGGGTCCCTACTCTCAGTTTGGCTGTTCTTGAAAGCAGCTTGAAATGTATTTAACCGTACAGATTTTATTGATCAACCATGTTCAACATTGCACAACAAACACTCTTAAGTCTATTAACTTTATTCTGTTTTAAAAAGGTACCAATAACCAACCAATAATATAAGACCCTATATATATATATATATATATATATGTATATATATATATATATATATATATATATATATATATATATATATATATATATACCCTAACTAAGTGCATCTCAATGAACAGTTTAATATGTTAGCTCATTGGTGTGCCGGGTAGTCATGGTTACTCTTCCCCTCTCTCGCACTGGAACTAGAGTTCTTCTTCTTTTCAATATGTAGTGCCCATGCTTTGAAGTAATAGTCTGCCCCATGGCATGTCTGCATGTTAGAGGTTAAGTACACTGGCATGTCTGCAGCACATGGTGTGCGGCCTAGTATAGTCACAGAGTATTTATCTCAACTACAATCACACCCACGACCGCTGAGAGCACCTATAGCTGTGTGTTTGTGAAAAATAAAAATAAATAAACAAACAAACAAATATTATTATTATTATTATTATAAAATGTTGTCTTACAGCCCATATGCGTTGTTATCGTCCATCCAAACTGCAATGGTGGCGGATGTGGAAATAGAACAATACAGGAAGTAAGGGAGATAGAGGTTTCTGTCTCAGAGATTTGGCTGCCAGACACGGTGGACAGCCTCACGATACTTGGTACGTTCAGAAAGGTACTTTGTGCTCTTTAGATACCATACCTCTATGAAATTGCACAGTGTACACATTGAAAAGCAATACGTTAATTATATGTCTTCTGTTTTTCCCCAGAAATGATTACTTTACAAAAGGTCTCAGTCATTTAGTAATAGTGTTTGTTCATGAGCTGGTCACTGGGCCCTCAGTGACTTCAATGCATTCCACCGAACTCCCGGGTATAGTTTGGCTCCCATGAAAGTGCCACGGTGCAGCCCAGTCACATTTTCTTCTGTAAGCTTCCTTGGTCCCTGGCCTCAATGAGACTCAAATGGTGAGTCATAGGTTAGCGAAGAGTGCATCTAGTTGTTTTCCATGAACATCAAGGGCTAGGGGTGCGAATCTTTAGGTGTCCCACAATTTGATTCGATTCCGATTCTTGGGGTGACGATTCGATTCAAAAACGAACTTTTCGATTTTTCCGATTCTCAATTCAAAAAAGATTTTTTTCCGATTCTAAAGCAGTTTTATATTTTTATTAAAAACAATTAAATAGAATTTTAGCATGATCTACTCCAGTCTTCTGGCATGAAAGCAGAGTACATTTAGTAAAAAGCTTGTATAATTGTAAAAGTTTTATCAACTGAATGATTTAAACACACAAAGGTTAAATCCAAGAGTAAGAACATGTCTCATTTATTTAGCTTGCACAAATTTGAACCAGTACAAAAGTTACAAAATCTCTTCTCACTCAATACCAGAACAATACATTAGTATTAAAACAAGTGTAAAATAAATACAATTGGCAGGCTTAGCTTAGCTGGTAGTAAATGCACTATGCAGAAACCCAGGCCATAATGCATTGCATGCACAGGTAGTACCTGTGCATGTTTTTTTTTTTTTTGGAAAATGAGAATCGATTCTGAATCGGACGGCATTAGAATCGCGATTTTAACTCGAATCGATTTTTCTTGACAGCCCTATCAAGGGCCCTATTTTGCATGTCTTAAATACCAGGTCTTATGACTTAACTTAAGACCTGGAGGCGTGGCTAATGCTGTTTGGACACTCAAAACAGCCAAATCACTATACTTCTAATGTGCTGTGAGCTTGTAAATCGATTTAAAGCTCCTAACATACAGTACTGTACACCACAGTAGGTCGAAATGTGTCTATAAGTTTTTGCGGTGCTTCTGGCGCCACCTTTTGGACAATATAATGTGATGATGCATTAGCCTACACATGGGTTACCATTACCAACAGGTCTCTGAAACGTTGACAATGAAACAGTGTAAAGTTATATCTGGCTCCATGATCGACACTTGGTAGAGTTGTGTAGAGTTGCAGTATGTTTATTTGTTCAGAAGTAATCTCTATTTTGCATAATTCATTCTTTGCATAGTTCTTCCTTGTCAGGACCCACCTGGTCTGTGCTGCTAACTGCTCGAGATATCCTGACAGACAGACATACAGATATGGACAAACAAGGCAAAAACATTAGCTTAAAAAGTTAAATGACAAAAAATGCACTGCTTTTGGGGTTCTACATTGTACACGATCTATAATAAAATGCATTAAGTTGCTCTACTGTCTACCTGAAGAATATGCAAAGAATTCCAGACAATTGAAAATGTTAACAAAATCACAAAATGTAAAGGATCAAATACCCTGTGTTTAGTCAAGAAGCGCATGCTCATTTGAGATGTGAGAGAACAATGTGGTGTCCTAGTTCAAATGAAAGCTTGTTTAACTTCATGAAAGTCCATACTGTGATATGCATCATGGATTGTAAATGTCAATCCTGAGAGACCCATATAGTATAAGAAAAGAGCCAGAGGCTTCCAGGATATTGTTGGTTTAGATGGCACTGATTTCATGTATTTGCGTAACAAGCATAAGCAATGAAACATTTTCACATTTCAGTTGATTTTACAGAATATTACCTTTGACAAAATACAGAAAGTGCAATTTACTTTGGAATGTAGAAACCAGTGCGGAATCTTTAACATGCATTTCATGCAACACCACACACTTAGCAAAAACAATATCTTGCCTTTCCCTGGCATAACAAGGACGGGCATTTGTGTTTTAGAGCTTGTTAATTCACAGAGCCAATCATCTGTGAAATGTAGTGCCTTTAAATGCCAGTACATCCTCTGAGCTTTGCTTTCCTTTTGGGGGATAAATGCAACCATTGCGATGCAATGAAACTGTCAGACTCCAGACCATGCACACACAAGACCACTAAGGCCAACAATAACAATATTATGTATTTAAATATCATACTATTAAAGCTACAATTTGGGACGTATTTTAAATACATTTGTATCTGTACAATTTACAAGTTAGGCATTTAGCAGACGCTCCTTAATCCAGAGTGACTAAGAGTAAACAAGAATAACATAAGTTAATACATCAAATGCATAAAAATAGTCATCTAGGATCATACTGTAAGTAACCCAGGAACCTTGGTTTATCATCCGTCTAACAGTAGAATATCCGTACATTGAAACTATAAACACTATAGAATGCAAGATCAATAATGATCTGTCAACGACATCTGTAAAGGACATTTTATCCTTTTTATACGCCTGCAAGGTTGTCGATGCTATAGGGCAAGTACTGTGTAATAGAGTATGTTAATACAATATAACTAGCATCATCTGCAGTGGGTGATGGGGCGGTCTCCCTATCCATTACTCCATTGAGAAATGTTTACTGTAGTTCGGATATTGTTGCTATTAACTGTCTCCATCGGGAGAGGGAGACAATGGACATAAAATGCATGTAGGTTTTTATTGTTTATTTTGTATCTCTAGTACTTGGCATTAAGGGGAATTCAGAATGTAGGAAGTAGGAAAGTTATTACCTCAAGTGCCCCCATTAACTATTAGGGCTTAAAAATATTGTTTTAATATCTTCATTTCATGTGCATGGTAACTGTCTGTGACAGTAGCAACCACATGCTTTCATTTCAAGTGCTTTCTTTACAGTTCTGAGGTACAGTACAGCCTTTGGGAATTCGCTAAAACTCCCAACAGCTCCCTTTCATCTATGGCCTTCGTCATAATTATGGAGAAAGCTGCCATTCCGGGATGCATTTTTAGACCCTACATCTCAGCCAGGATTATATATGGTCTGGGTAAATCCTATTCCTCACTATGCTAATGACTGAGACACCCAGAGCCAAGTGGCATCATGCAAAATTAAATACTCTAATTCCCTGACTTACAAAAAAATATGTTTTTGCATTTTGTTTTAGACATTTCTAATTCACACATACAGTGCCGTTATTTTGTTTCGTAATATGGGCTTCACTACTGGAGTTTTTCACTAACCTTTGAAGAATCACCCGGCAGTCAACGTAGCTCCCTTTCGCGGTTGTCCACGCTAAAATCGCGTGTTCGTTTCTTATAATTTCGAGACATATTCTAAAACTGCTATCCAAAACAAAGAAGCGACCACAGATCCACACGGAGGCTACCATGATTCACCGTTAGAATGCATTGAGCCTCAATTTCCCAGAAGCCCTGAGAATTTGTTTTGTGGGTATTTCGTCCGGTCACGTGATCCAAACCTGTGACATATACTGTAAGGATACGGCACAACATTTTGTGTTTTTGAGTGGTGCAACCACTCCTACATCCAGAGAGAGGGGGGGGGGGTGGGAATTGCACCACTCAGTTCACACGTGTGTGATTTTTTTGTCTATAAATGAAATGTTAAAGCACTCCATGTTTTTCTTTCGTCGTTGCTGTAACATACAGTGTAGTATTCTGTCAAGACATCCACCCTGCAACTCCTTCAGAATATTCCGGCTGAAACAACTACTGGTAACTTTTTTTTTTTTTTTTAAGATATTTTTTTTGCGGCTTACGCCTTTTATTGATTTTTTAAGGGACAGATAGTAGGCTGACAGGAAACGGGAGAGAGATGGGGGGATGACATGCGGTAAAGGCCGTGTCGGGTTCGGGAGTCGAACCCGCGGCACACCGCGACTGGATCACCAGTCCGGTGCCCAGACCGTTACGCTACGGCCTGGGCCCTACTGGTAACTTTAAGCATAGTGTTTCTTCCTCAGACCTTTCATTCTATAACATAATACTGTACAGTAGATTGTGTTTTACCTCACTGAAACCACCAACCATATGAAGCACCGTGAGGTGTGAATACAGTTTAAGGAAGATGCCTTCCAGACATCTGTGAGAGTACAGTATCTTCACAGGAGTGTTCTCAATTAAAAGTTACATGTACTAATCTTGTTTGATGCACCCCTGATGTCCCCATGCTGACATGTACACTCAGGCGGTAAATCACTCGCGGGTAGCTTGCTGTTGTTTGTTGAATCTCAGGCCTTGGCTCCAGATGACTTGCACGAAATGTACCAAAATACCATTAATTGACGGGAAATCCATCCATCCATCCATCCATCCATCTTCAACCGCTTGTCCGTAGTCGGGTCGTGGGGACAACAGTTCCACTAGAGTGCTCCAGACTTCCCTCTCCAGAGCAACATTAGTGACTTCCTCCTGGGGGATCCTGAGACGTTCCAAGGCCAGTGTGTCGATGTAATTCCTCCAACTGCGCCTTGGTCTGCTCCCAGTGGGACGTGCCTCGAGGACCTCCCTAGGTGGACGCCAAATATTTAAAAAATATATATATATCCAAATCATAAATGCATTTGTGTTGTTTTTAATTGGTTGGTCATTAGAATATACAGTATATTATTGTAATTGTCTACTCAAGATTTTTTGTTTTTTTAACCAAAATATGTTAATGTTAAAGAGCTTGAGTGACAGTGTTTTCTCAGCAGCATGGTGTCAATTGAATCAGCTTAGCTATGCAAACATATTTATTCATGCCATATACTGTAGAAAATAGATACTGTACCAATCTAGTAATCTTGTCAGATAAAGACACCATTTTAAATTAAAATTAACTGCTGACACCTTGGATTCAGACACAGCGTTGTGGATTAAGTAGGCTATTTAAAATGGCTTGTTATTTACTGGTTCAATTACCTTGTTCCTACAGTCACATACAACGCAGTGCTGCATAAACATCATTCATGGAATTAGATAAATCTGTCACAACGCCTCTTTATGCATCTTTTGTAAGCTGTTAAGATATCTCTGAGGCTAGCCCCCCTCCCCCATGTCAGACACATGCACTGAATGTGCAGCTGATAAATTGAGTGAGAACAGTGACAGAGAGATAAAGCGAAATGGCGAAGCAGCTGTGATGCGTTGATAAAGTGCCGTGATGCCAGTGGCCCTTTGCAGACATCTCTCTCCAGTGGGGATGCTTTCTGAATAAGGAAGACATGTGATTGGATCCGTCGATCTGATGTCTGTGGTCTAACCACACCCTCCCATGGGTCTTCTCTGCAGCCTGGCATTTGACTGGCACATTTGTGTGCTTTTGAAAATCAAGCGTTATTTACGTGTTTAGCTCAGCAGCACATGTGGTCCTCAATGGATCTGTTTAAAAAGAGTGACAGGTACAGTAAATGGTCAAACAGCGTCTCTGCCTCATCTTCTGTGTGAAACTGGCAAAGTACAGTATGTGGACTCTTTGTGATACTGATGCTTTTTTTAAATTATTGATTGTATCCTTTTGAATTTATTTTCAATAAACTAATCAAACACAAGAAAGCCCACAGGCAGCGGTGGCCGAACGGTTTGCGGAGCGATCTTGATACCGGAAGGTCGCCAGTACCCATCCCTGGACCTGCACGTTACAATTACCACCTCTGAAGTGCCCTTGAGCAAGGCATTGAACCCCTACCATGAAATGTTCTATGAGCAGGGTGTGGCTGTAAACAAGTCCTTGGCTTAGTCCACTTCCCTGGGTAAACAAAGAACTTTGCTTTGGCTTGTATGCTATGACTATTAGTAGCATTGCTTAAGATATGCTCATCAAATCCCACTGTAAACACTTCTGTTGTTGGGGAGAAAGGTGATTTTCTTGTGGAAATACAGTGTTACTTCTGGAAGATGTTTTTCGTTCTGCTGTCTAGCCTGGCAAGAAAACAAAGCATTCTCCTTTCTGCAGATGAAGGTCAGAACTCTGTGATGCAAGAAAAAGGCGTGTGTGTGTGTGTGTGTGTGTGTGTGTGTGTGTGTGTGTGTGTGTGTGTGTGTGTGTGTGTGTGTGTGTGTGTGTGTGTGTGTGTGTGTGTGTGTGTGTGTGTGTGTGTGTGTGTGTGTGTGTGTGTGTGTGTGTGTGTGTGTGTGTGTGCGCGCAACAGTGACACTTGCTGATGAAAACCAACCAAACGCTATTTTCGTGCTCGGACACAGCCATAGACACACAAAGCTCTGTATAGGAGTGGTTGCACCACTCAAAAACATTACCTACTTCCCTACTGGACCATAACAAACGTGTTGTAGAGCAAAACAGTTGCCAGTCCAATCCATCATGTGTGTGTTGCCTTATATAAGTTATTTTCGAGTGGTATGTTGTATTGTCAGCCTGCTGCTAAAGTGTTCTATTTCATATTACGTAATCTAACAAAAAAAACAAAAACAACATTAATTGATGGAAAACTACATATTTTCCACATGGACAGTAAAACATAGGTAGCTAACCTGGTGTGATATTAAAAACAGTAGTATATAGTATAATTGATTTCTTAAGAAACCAGACAGTGTTTTCCCCAGTTGCCTCATGTGGGTTCTTGCACTCAGTCTTGTGATTTCACTACACTGAGACATTTTCCCAAAGCCTCTGTTAGTATGAGGAAACAATATATTTTTATTTTCACACTTTCATTTGACAGCTCTTGCTTGCACTGCGTTGAAGTGATGTGTGCAAAGCAAGGACACAAACTAATGAGAAGATATTTGTGGAGAAGAGAGAGAGAGAAAGAGTCTTTCTCTCTCTGCTTCTCTTTGCTTCCTTGCTGTCATTATTATTGTCTATAGCTTCATTAGCCAGTGTTCACTTGATCAGAGGGCCTTCAAATCCCATAGCTCCATCAAAAGATGACCAACACCCTCAAAACACGGTTCATATGTCCATGGCCCCCAGCTCATAACAAAGAGCCGGCACTTCCTACCCCCCCCTCCCATGTTTCCACTGAGTTGAGATCAAGGCCATGTTTTCTTCTCCGGTTGCCAAAAGCAAGTAAACAGTAACGCCTTGACATGCTCGGTTCTGTTTTGTTTTTGTCCCTCTGAGCTTTCTTTCGTCTAATTGGAAGCCATTGTCTTTGGTGACTCTAAAAACCAGTTCGCTTTCCAGAGAAACTGGTGCTGAACGGGTCTCTCTGGACCCAAGGTTTCACTTTTAGCTGAAGGGAGGAGGGGGGGGGGGGGGGGGGGGGGGGTAGTGCTGGAAGAGCGGAAGCGACTACAACAGATCAGAGGCAGTGTGTGAGTGATTCGCCAGCTCTGTGGTAGTGATCTGAGGCCCAACTGATGCTCATCATTAGACCAGCAGAGAGAGTACCCAGCAGGGAGGAGCCGGAGATCAAATGAATGGCCAGTCTGATTAGTCAATCTGTCTGTCCGGACACATCTCAGGGCCTGGCCTCCACCATGCTTTTTGGCACAGAGGAATGATGCAAGACAAGGACATACTCATGTGACACCCAGGGGTTTCACTCTGCACACATACATGACGTGTACCGAAAATAGCCATTCCACAAGCTCACAACACAGTTTGAGGATTGGAACGGCTATTTTTGGTGAACGACACCGGCGCGCAAACGTACTGCAAATCTGGCATGATGCTTCCAGCTAGTAGTTTTCACTGTAATATCAGCTAATGAGCGCCTTCTTCCTTTTCTTGTTTATATTTACCTTATTGATTTTATTGTCCTTAATTTGTGGTGTGTGTGTGTGTGTGTGTGTGTGTGTGTGTGTGTGTGTGTGTGTGTGTGTGTGTGTGTGTGTGTGTGCGCACGTGTGCGCGTGTCCGTTCCAATTAATTGGCTCCCATGTGAGCTTGTAATGTTTTACTGCAGGTCTGTTGCTGTCACTCCATGGAATACTATACATCATTTCACATAGGCTACCACTCTTTCTTTCATTTCCTTTGTCATCTTCAAATGTATTGTCACATTGCAAATTTACAGGGAAAAGAATTGCATTTTTGTGAGGAAAGATTGTTTTCACTTTGTCAACATCAACATCAGCATGTTGTTGTTTTGCTTTGCAGCATGTGTTTGACATTACTTAATGAGTGTTGTCACTGACAACCTACTAACTAAAATGTAGTTGCCTGTTTTATATGCTAACAATATTGCAGTTGCATGCAGTAAACAAGCTCATTTTGATAACATGTTGTGGGTAATTACGAACTCTGCAAATTAGCCAAATGTCCCTTATTACTAATAATTTGGAATGAGTTCACTGTATGTCCCGGGAAATTAATGTTTTTATTTTGTTGTTGTACTCAGAACGGCTACTCACTGCCGGTATCATTAATTAGCATCTTGTTATTTGGAAGCCATCCTTTTAATTAGGCAAGCCCATATAACTGTCCTGGATTAAATGGGGAACAGGCTAGCGGTATGGGCTTGTTGACAGGTTGGATTCTTCAGTGACGTGCAATGTGCCTGACTTACAATGAAGACATTTGGGAAATAAGACTTTTGGCCCAGCGTTCCGTTTCTTTAGAGTGGACAGAAACAAGGAGGACTTAAGGTTTTAATTGCATGTTGCATGCATGTTTCCAGTTTAACGTCACGTACGTGGCTTGAAATGGGATGAATGGAATAGGAGTGGTATGCTTCGGGAGTTACAGCAGAGGTATGCAAGGACGTTTCCTACACATCTTGGAACAAGTACAATGTTTTCATGCTCAATTAGTGTTGAATCATTATGGTCTCAGGGTAATGTATCATATCAAATTGAATCTCTGGGTAGACCAAAATCTAGGTAATACTCTATTGTCAAAGCCCCCCTGTAGATAGCTGTAGATTAAAAAAAAAAGATAAAACAGTGGAACATAAGATTAGATGAGGATGAGGAACATGGTGCTATGTAATATTAAATTTCCATCCACAGTGCTTGGCTCAGTTGGGTGGGAAGGCAAAGTCACCCTGGAAACAGGCATTAGGAGTAAATAATGTGTGCCACTGTCTGCTTCCTCAATTTAACTCAAGCATGTCTTATTAAAAGTGTGTTGTATTTATTCTCAAAAGGAGCCCTATGCCAAACACTGTTGTGGACAGATGAGTATTACCCAGGATGGACGGACAGACGACGTCCCCGGTTTAGTCTTGTACATCATAAATGCCATATTTACTAAATACTTAATGAGGCATGGATTAAAGTAAAAGCCTTCAACCTTAGGGAAAGCAATGCTGGCTTCAAATACTGTAGGTATAGAATACACAGCTTATTTTGAATGGGAAATTCATTACTTTATTCTTCTGTTTTACAGCAAATTGGCACAGGTTGATTATTTTGAGTGAGCTTCATCATAACAAATATTTTGGAAAACAAATTAGAATCGGAAAATCTAAATTATTTTTTCTTTGCTCGCATCCTGTTCTGTTATTTATTATATAATGAATGTCCACAATGGCCCTGATTGGCCCTTCTAAAACCATCTGTCTCCACAACTTGTGTGCTCACCCCCATCTGTGATTATATTAGAAAAATGGGGAATAAATAGATTACCTGTTGGTAATTGAGGTCTGATCAACCACACAATTTTCATTGTTGTGAGAGCATGCATCACTTGTATGGAATTGGTACTGTATCTTTCTCGTCTATACCTCCCTCATCTCATTACATTGTGGCCTTAAGCATATAACCCAGGCAAGTTGACCAAGAACACAATCACTATACAGAAATTGCCAGAGGGAGTTGTCTGTATCAGCACACCCTCCAGTGTAAGCTGCACAGCACTGCCACTTACCATTGGGCAGTATTCGTCATTATTATCTAGTATCCATCTCTAGTATCATTCACTTCACTATCCTTATGGTAACCGGAAAGCTCGGCACCAATACCCACTCAGTCCCATCTTTCTGGGAATACTCTGCCCAGCGAGGGGAACACTCGGGTCGCACCGCCGGTCCGACTGATATGCCTGTATATGGAGATGTCTATCTGTCAGTCCTAGTCCCTTTTATGCCCATATATGGAGATCCCTAATGTCATCATCAGCATATGCCCATGTATGGTCATGCCCGCTTTTGTGCCCATATTTGGAGCTTAGTGATTTGTTTGGGAACTCTTATGGTTATGGCTGAGTCATGGTGACATGAGTGTGATGTCAGAGGTCCGCCCGCCCTTAAGACAATTTTAATATAGGATAGAGGATATTTATATGTGTAGATAATTGTAACAGAAATTGCTAAATTGCCACATTTTCGAGATTCAATAATTGTCTCCACCAGGCCGAAGGCATGGGGGGAGAGTATGTTTTGCACTCCGTCCGTCCGTGTGTCCGTCCGTGTGTGTGTCCGTGAGCAGCTAATCTCGGCCACCGTTAACCCGGTCGACGCCAAATTTTGCACACACACTCCCTGGATGCCAACGATGAACCTCTGCCCCAAACTTTCCAGAACGGCCTGTTATAGCGCCACCAGGAGGCCGCTTTGTGCAAAAGTTTCTGAGTGCTCAGTTTCAAACAAAATGCTGCAAATCATGAACACATCGCGTGATTTCCGTGAAATTGTGCACGCACATTCCCACTAGGCCGAGGACGAAATGCCACATGAACAATTTCAACTCAGCCTCAAGGTGGCGCTATAACTGGCCGAAAAGTGTTTTTACCTCTAACTGCACGGATCTGTGGATAATTTACTTTTGTTGCCCTTTTATCCAACCACCAGATGAAGGCAAGCTGCAATGTCCTACATTCCTATCCTGGTGGAGACCTGTGCCCAGAAGGGCACTTTTTCTAGTTGGATATTGAATTGAAAGCGCTTTGGAACGGACGGAATGGTGGGAAATTATGTGAGAGTTATTATTAGCGAATTAAAGAAATATTTATTTAGACAGCAATTGATAAATTGCCACATTTCCGGGATTAAACAATTGCATACAATTGCTTTGGAACATATGTTCAAAACGCAAATTGTTAGCCTACGGTATGTGAATGCAATTGGGACCGTTGGAAGACATTTAGTTGGTAGGTTCTGGTGCCCAGAAAAACCATTCCGAGGTTACAAGTTTGACTGGGGCCGAGTAGGTTTTGGTGCCCACGTTACCGGGGCCGAGTAGGTTCCAAGAAATACATGGTGCTGAGTGCCGACCGCATGGGGCTGAGCTGAGTAGGTATTGGTGCAGACCGCTTTGTGTATTATTCATTATGCCTTCACTTCACTGACTTCAGTATCCTTCATTATTCCTTTACCTCAATATCCTTCAGTATACATTCACTTCAAATGACAATCTTCACTTGAACCTGAATTGTAACAATGATAATCCAACAGACCAAAGAGAATGTTGACCTTGCAGGCTGTCCATGTTGAGTGCAAACATTCACTGCCATTTACATTTCCACTTCCTTTATTCATTGCACATAAAACAGTAGGAATGCAATGGGTCAGTCGTTTGATGTTGCTCCCACCTTGTGGTTAGTGATGTGTAACAGCAAAGAGGAGGTATCTAGTTCAAATCCCAAGGGCAGCAGGAGCGCAGACTGACCATGTATGATGTCCATGAAAGTGATTGTTCTGAAATGACCTTTGGAGATACTACGCTTATGTCTCACTATTATTATCTGATGTACTTGTATTATCTGTGTTCTGTTTGTTGTGGGAAAAGATAATAACTCAACCTTGAACTAGTATGAAGTATGTGTGCTGTCCCCATGCACTTTACGGTATGTCCATGCATGGGGAATCACTACAGCCAGGCCAGGCAAATGCCAGTGCATTTGGTATACAATGTGTAGGTCTGGTCATGGTCTTGTAGCGTGAGGAGGGGGGGGGGGGGTTAATTGACAAGGTGCAATTTGTGTCGAACAATGAAAGGAAAACATAGCCCTCAATTTGACCCCCTGTTTCACCACTGCTTGAGTGCAGGTTTATGACAAAATCCAGACCGGACCAAGGAGGGTTGATTATTACAAATGGTCACGCTATCTGGTGTGACCACAGGGTTGACTTTTGTGACCGAACGCTGACCCGCAAGGGAGAACTCTCGCCACATGCAACTGTGCACGAACACCAACAGACACGCACGCCGAGTGTGGACATTTGATACACATCACACACCACTGATAAATGTGTTATTCAGTAGACACGCACATCTGATGAAAAGTGTAATATTCTTATGTTGATTCCTTGCTGATCCTATTTTCATCTTCTAACCATTGATTTATGACGGGAGAAATGCGTGTGAATTTGTGTGTGTGTGTGTGTGTGTGTGTGTGTGCGACGTGCACGTGGATCACTCAGAGGAGTGTAAAAGGGTGGCTAGATGGTCAGCGAAGATAGGTATGAGTAATGACCCACAGGAAGTTTCCTGCGTGCCGTAAAACTGTTAATTGTTAACTGTTAGCATTTTCGTTAATCTAGCAGTTTAAGAAATGTTTAAACTAGTTTTGGGAAGGACAAAGAATGACGCCTCCCATTGGTGTGTGAGACCACTTTTTAATATAATGTGGTGTAACCAAGACACCATGCTCTTGTCCAGTGAAAGCTCTGCGGAGCAGGTCGCAACACCACGGCACTGGCTGGCCCACGCACAGCTGGCAACCGACAGGCAGTCGGCCTGAGGACAACCGCCTAGTCTAACGGCGATCAGGAAAACCCTAGGACGTTGAGAGCAGTCCGTGTTAATATATCAGTTTAATGCGAGTTTTACTCTGAGACAGTGATCGACTTTTTATACTTTAAACTTAGAGTAAAGTTATCCTCGCGCGCAGCATCTGGAGCAAGTGAATGAACTTTTCCTGCGCAGAACGCTTGAGGAACCACCGGTGAAGGCAGAATTACTTTCAGGTGGGTCGGAGACTTATTGTTAAACATCCAGCCTCAAAACGACATTGGTTTGATAGAGATCTTAAGTGTATGTAGTCTAGTGGTAAAGAAGAGCTACCTTTTTATTAGATTATGATCCAACTGAGACCTTTAACCACACCAACCACCAGGCCTAAATCTCTCTCTCTGCGAGGCGTTACTCTTCTCCAATCTCCTCCTCTCCTCCCTCTTTCTTTCTGTGCTTATTTTTATTCATGCAACGTGTTTTAAAAGCGAACCTATTTCAGTTGTGTATTGCGTTCGATCAGACGGGACCAGATAACGCGTTCGCCCTTGATATACTGACACATATTCTGTGCAGGCTATATCAACAACGAATCGCATACCGGCCTGACTAAACGCAATAAAACAATATGCATTTAATTGTTTCTTGGTGGCTCATGTCCAAATGGAAACAATCTCATGACGTGCTCGCTCATTGCTATGTGGTTTTCATATCATTTGTAACCAGTAATTGATATAATAAACACCCCTTTTGATAATACAATCAATCTTCGTTGGAGCAGTTTATTTGATTCATGGTATTACTGTATATCTGAAAGTGCCATATGCAAAGGGAATTCTATTACATTTCATTTATTCAAGCGGTTCAACAACTCACGTCCGACAGAAGAGACGTTTTTAATGATGCGCTGAAAAAGCATTGAATATTCCAGATTCATTTTATTATGATTTTGGAATATCATATTGCTGATTAATCGGATTAATCGGATTAATCGGATTAATCCACCTATCTCAGTACTACAGTCTACAGTGCATGAGACACCTTTAAAGTGCTCTGACTGATTCCAACCACATTTAGTTGGACATACCCTGCCCTTTCCACCACAAGCCCTGATGTAATTGTGCCCATTGTAGCTACTAAAACCGAGACTAGTATAGGCCCAATTTATAGAAAATACAATTCTTCTTCCTAATCTAATATGAAACTTGCGGAATGTGAACTGACTGCTGATTTCACTTGTCAAGATGGTACATTTAATGATGTGTGCCCTGAAAGCATGCTCCTCCAGCACCCAATCTATAAATACATTCATATTATTACACACACTATGTGCGAGTGCAGCTGCAGCATGAGTGTATGTCAATTTGTCTGTGACATATACTACCGGTAATTCTCTAGGTTGTTGAGCTAGGGGTAAAGTTAAAAGGAGTATTTTCCGGCCCCCGGGGAATAGCTTTTACTGCTTTACCCAGTCAGCATATGGCTGCTCAGATGGCTCATGTGAGCGCACAGGGAAAGGTCTTGGAAGTTAATGCTTTATTTATACTTGGTTCTACACCGAAAATAGCTCATCTACCAGTTCACAACGTGTTTGTGAGCTCGGCCTCAGGCTTAAATGTCTTCTTCAGGGACACTTTAACACATTGACTGGTACCAAGGAGCAAGGATTGAACCAAGGATTGAACCGGTGACCTTTCAATTCTCAAGTGGCCTCTCTCCACCCACTCAGCTACAGTAGTAATAAAGAGTGTTTTGTATTGCACTGAATCTTTGTTACCTATGTCATTCCAATATGTTGTCGCCTACAGTACCTTTTTCCTTCCCAAAATGTGATGTACTTGACAGCTGTCTAATGAAGACCTCGCTAGAGGAAGGTGTGAATGCATTGTCCATGTGTTCACTTAGTGCACATTGATCAAACAGATTAAGGGCAAGCACAAACAATGATGTTCTCACCTTGACACTGCATTTCATTATGTGCTTGTACTTGATGGAGTGCTTTTGGTATTTAGCTGTTTCTACAGTGTTGCATAACATTCTATTAATTACTCCCCCCCCCCCCCCCCTTCCCATCTTGTTTTTTTTTAGCTGTGGTGCTTTTGTGCATGGTTTTGATAATGAAGTCGACGTTGTTTCTACCTGCATGAAACCTGCATGTGGTTGAGGGATTATAGTGACAATAAGTATAGTAGGCACTTCTGTCTATACTTAACAATAAGACTTGTGTTTTGGTGTTTTGGCGGACAAGATCTTATCATAAGATATTTGTATTTGCTGACACTGCATCCTCTTTTCCACTACTGTCCTGCTGCCTCCCATTCATTTATACTGTACATAGGCCTACAGTACACACACCCTCAGTCTTCTACTGTTGGTTGGTAGTCAGCATTCCCACTGAATTGCTCTTTGCTCTGGGGCACTTACCTCATCAGTAGTTGTTGAGATTCGGGAATGGTTAACTCATTCATATTCCCCACACATATTTATTACAGCCAGTTTAAAAACGTTCCGTCACAAGTCCACTGCTCCAACCTGTAAGCTAGAGCTTTTCCTCCACAATCCCATATTTCTCCAGGGAAATGGAGTGAGTCTGTGTGGGTCCACTTCTGAGACCGAGTCATGTCCATCTTGATCTCGGTTTCATTTTATAATTTATTTACAAGGGTTACAGTGGAGAGTACTGGTAGGCGGTAGCATATGCCGGCTGTCTCCATCAAGTCTGGCCAGCTTTGATCTCATCGCCCCCTAACCGACAGGCCTACAGTCACAATGACAGCCATAACAACCCTCTGTGGATGGCCTTGTCTCAGATGGCTTTAGATAACGTGCTTGCATAAAGCTTAAGTGCATGCATTTATACGGGCCCTAGGCTGTGGCTGACCCTCACACTGGTCCCTTCAGGGCATGCATTGTTTCTAAAATCTGAAGGCTGCTGTATGGCCTGGTCGCTTTTTTCCCCTTTCCTATTGTACGTTTTTTATTAACTTTTTATGAAGCTTGACTTTAACTCCCTCAATGATTACCTGGCAGATCCAGTCATCTCGACCTGTTCGTACACTTTGTTATGTTGGAATGGAAAAGAGTGAGTAGCTATTGGGACCATGTGACCCAGATAACAGAGCATGAGAAAATATAATCTACTCTCATGGCCGATGTACTGTACAGTATATACACGCATGGTGCAATGTCTGTTGTGTACTGCATGTTTGAACACTAAGGTAAGGGTCCAATGAGGACATTCAATATGAGTACATGTATTATAGCCAAGAACCCCAACAAAGAAATGTCCTGACTCTCCAAACATGTTTTGCTGGCCGAGATCTCAGAGGCCGAGATTCCGCACAGTACTTGGAATACAGCTATTATGATTCCAACATGGACAAGCAGAGCTAAACTAACTACTAACATGTAAATGAGCCCCGCTGTTCAGATATGTTCTTTCCATTTATACTGTGATTTCATTTTCACAATAATTCACAGTTCAATGTTGCGATTCACAGCATTGCAATCGTCAAAACTACTCCACAGTTATCCAGATGTGCGCATACTGTAATATGCTCACGACAGACAGCTAGAAAGGATGCATATTAGTTTAAAGGAACTACAACATGCATCTTAAAACTGTTTTGAATATAATATCATAGTGTTTATGTCCCTCAAAAAGTACCACAATGTCCTGATGTGGCACTGTGTATGCAAATAGTTTTATCTGGCACAGGTGGGTTTAAGCACTATATACGATTAGCATCGACATTGGCATAGATTGAGTTGATGGAGAATTCCGGACCAGCGCTTTTCTTACAGTAATCTGATTTTAAAGATGGAGTGCCACACTTTTTGTATTTTTCCAGTTTTTCATGTGTCTATGAGGTGACAGCACTTCATTTAGACACCCTGGAGTCGTTTTTATGTGCAATGGTGTATTAACTTTGTATTTAGGGTTTCTTATTGGGCTGAACCCTTGACAGTCAAACGGGCCAATGAAATAAACAGTAATATCGTGACATCACACTGTCAGCCCCTCCCCTAACCCCTCCCCCTTTATCATACAACTACAGCTATGGGTGCGGCTTCAGTTCAGGTGGATCACCACCCACCATGCAAACCAGGCATAATTAATTAACTGGTGGGCATGCCCACATAAAAACAACATTTCAACAAATACTGTACACTTTTTTGAAAAAAATATACCTCCTTATATAACAATAACAAAGACCTGATGATCATGTTTTAGGGTGGAAAGAAATCACGGCACGTCGGGGCCCATGACGTAAATCACTGTCAAGTTCAAGTGCACGGTCATGTGCCCGAGACGGAGATTGATAATCTCCGTCAAATTAGTGCTATGAAAACGTATCGCTCTACAGCCTAGAGGCGCTTGTTGACATTTTATTAACAGTTTCCGTGCTTTGAATGGATTACTCCAGGTTAATGTCGCTGCCATATCGGACATACGCGACTTTTGTTTTATGTGTTTAATCCGCCGTAATGTAATAATTAAAAAGAAAATCCGTCTTCGCCGCGGAGAAAGAGAGTAGGTGCATCTGTTTTGATGAGGAAAACGGAAATCGTCACATGCTGTGGGCTGCTAGGGCTTCTGGGAAATTGAGGCCAATGCAAACGAATGGGGTTCAACGCCTCATGGAGGAGGGTCCTGTGCTGCGTCTTCCGGGTGTACCAAGATGGTAATTCAGCGTATGCTCTAAAGGTAATACAACAATCTCGGCAGTGAAGGGGGGTTGATTAAAAGTCTGGTAAATCGTTTTCCGCAGTCAAACTGTTAATGGATTAAATAGGCCCGGGCCCTCAAGGTGTTTGTTTGTTTTTATAATCCTCCCTACTATAGAGTGTGCTGACCATATAAGGAGTTCCTCCCTGTTCCCAGTTAACCCCTGGGGTCAAAAACCCTTAGGTTTCAGTTTTGGCTAGGGTTAGCCAGCCTTCATCTAAGGGGCATTCCTCCAATCATGATCGAGTGGCTTGGTGCACGTGCTGTTGGCCTGTTGCGTGTCCCCCCACTGTAGAGTGTGTAATCTTGTTAACGGGGCGGACCGTTTTTTTTTCTTCTCCAAATCACTGAATGCTCCTTTAACAAACAGTGTAGAGGCAAAAAACAAACATCCAGGATGGAGCGCAGCTCAGATCATACATGCTGGCCGCTGGGTCTTAGGCTCGTTCACCATTATGTTGTTATGAAAGACGGATGTGTTGGGGGAAAAATATGTGATAAAAATATGTAAGACCCAGTGCGCATGGAGGATGTTGTGTAATTTTTCACCTGTACCACTCATTATTGGATATAATAACATCCGATTAATGTAAGAAAACAGTTAATCCGTAATTCATATTTTATATTAATGAGAAAACATATTTGATGATGTATTTGTATGTCAGTAGATGCAATCTTATGACAGTGTAGTAACCCAATGTAAAATGGGTGTTGGAGTTTTATAATATTTTAACATATTATATATACTAGTCCTTACCCGTTCCGATATATTTCAACTTCTATAATATATTTGTGTGTGTGTGTGTGTGTGTGTATCTGTAACTGCGGGCGAAACAACTGAAGTTACGCGGAAAACTGTGTCCCAGTATTAATCAGTGACGGTCCCAAAATGCAATTCACTTGGAGTTTTGCCGCCCTGTGGCTGCGGGGGGTACTGCACCCGGGTGCGTTTTTAATTCACTAATAAATTAATTAATAATCATTAATGTGTCAAATCGAAAAAAGGGCTCCGTCACGCCCTCCATATTCATATGGTCAATGCCTGTGTGAAAAGTGGGAACGATTGGTGCAGGCAGTGAGGAGATAATGAGGAGATAAAATGCGGTCGGACACACACACACTCACAGTCACACACACTCAGACATTCGCTCTATTATAGTATAGATATATATATATTTCTTATTTAATCATATAACACATCTAGGTCAAGGTCGGGAAAACTTTATCCCCAAGAAGCAATTTCCAAGCCTCGGGCTCTGTGATTTTCCGTGATTTTGTTCTTTCTTTTTGTTAAAGAGTGTTATTATAATTTATTTGTGTAATGTGATTGTGTATACATGTATGTATTTATTATGAAGATCTGTCCCATGTCATAAATTCAATGACAGGGCCTTGTGGCGGCGCTCGTGCACGGTGAGGCAGGCAGAGAGAGAGAGAGAGAGAGAGAGAGATATGAGAGGCTGTTTATGTTACTGCACTGCTTATTTTTCATCTCAGATGTTTTCAAATACATATTTTAGTTTTCTGTTTAACTTTAAAATGAGAACGTTTGAAATGCACCGTCAGGCAATCATCTTGAATTAAATTCATAACAGAGTAGCAGCCCTGCAGTGTCTCCATAATGAGAATCAGCTACGTGTGGAGGAACATTTATAGCTATGGGAAACACACAGCTGAATGAAATCATCATTCTATGATTATTCATTGGGGCCTGCCCTGATGATCACACACACACACATATTCACACATTAAGTTTGACAGGAAGTAAGGATTGGACTATTAAAGGACCACTTCACCACCTTTCAACCTATCTTCACTAATGTTCATGATAAAATACCACAATCTTTTCTACTCTCATAGGAGGGCTGTGGGCAGTTCAGAAACCTGTCCACCAGTGACATCCTCGTTTGGCAGATCTTTTTTTCAACAACATTTTTTAGATTTTTATTATCGTGGCTTAAATTTTCGCATTGCAACTTTTCAGGAATAGAAAGCATGCAGTTTCTATTAGCTTGGATTCCCCATCAATGATGTCACTGGTGGACGGGTTTCTGAACTGCCCATAGCCCTCCTATATGAGACACAGACACAGTGTGCTATTTTATCATGAACATTAGTGAGGACCAATTATATGAAGATAAGTTGAAAAGTGGTCGTTTAAGGACTTTGACATAAAAATACACCAATCAGTGCCCATACCCAAGGCGGGGTTGGCGAAAGGGCCTTTCTGTGTGGAGTTTGCATGTTCTCCCCATGTCCCCTAGGGTAAGTACCCTCACAAAAAACATGCAGTAATCCTGGTTTCCAAACTGACTCCCCCTGGCCAGCCGGGGCGCCTAATGGAGGGAAAAGGAACTGGTTGGAATAACGTGTTCCTACCACACGCTACGTCCAACCAGGGAAACTCCCCCCTTTCAGGTGCAAAGGAGTCCGTTACTCTCCTCATGTCCCCCATATAATTATGGGGACTAGGTTGGCGGAGGGTGTGCAGAGCCCAGTATCACATTAGATAATTGACACAGGGGTGAAAAATGGGTTACAAAATCGTGGGATAAAAATTATAAAAATTAAGAAAAAATACACAAAACTGGATTTGTTTATTTCAGCTGGCATTATTGTTGGTATCATCTGGGAAGATTATATCTACAAGCAGCAGATGGAAGCAACCTGAACACATTGAACAGGATTGACTGGAACTTCTTTGTGGCTCTGACTTTGCACATACGGTAGAGGTCATTGAGATGTGTGCCAGCAGTTGTACTGCACATCCTAACAATACCTTCTAACCTGATGTAAGTGAGCCAAACGATCAAATAAACGAAAAGCTTATTGCAGATTCAATGAAACAAGTATTAAACATTCTCATATACTGTCAACCACGTGAATCTATTCTGGGGAAAACAATGATGTTTGTTGTAGACAGACTGTTTAGAGATTTGGTTTGGAGGTCATTGCTAGCAGACCTAGTATACGAAGCCCTGGGGGACTTATTCCAGTCAACTAAGGTCACATTCCCACCTAATACTTCGGTAGACTCGATGCGAATGGGCGGAGAAGTTGGGATTCTTGCATATTTAATTTGCAGCAATTGGAAACGCAGCAGGGGGGACCTTTGTCAATGTGTTCCATTCATAAACTAGCCTACACAGTGAAATCTATGGTGATAAATTATACTCATAACGTGCATGTGTCGTGCCGCCTGGGACTGGACCCCCTCCCCCCCCCCCCCCCCCCCCCCCCCTCTCTCTCTCTCTCTCTCTCTCTCTCTCTCTCACTATACGCACGCACTGTTCTTTTGGGCATGGAGGCACAGCGTTGAGCGCACTGATATAACAGACAGCAGCGCAAAATGTTTACAAGTTTATCGAGATGAAAGTCCCTACTCCCCAGTGTCACTGTGTGGGGCACAGTGACAGCACTCAGCACAGACAGAATATTCTGTAGGCTATAATACACTGCAGTGTTTTTATGTGTTTCCTTAAGCAATTGATTAATGTACTCGTCCTCATTTCGATCAGGGCTTCAGTTTCCTCATTCGACCACGTCTATCCACGGTAACGGAACATCTTTGTGCTGCGTGAAATAATGCCTTCTCCGTCTCCAACTGTGTTCAGCTCCTCACCCGTCACATTGTTTGCTTCATTTCCTTTATTTACTGTGGATTGCATTCACACCTACATCGAATCGTATTCAAGTGCGATTGGAAGCAAAGCGAAACCCCCGTTTTTTCTCGGAGTAGAATGCGGTTCTTTGATACGCACTTTCTGACAATGCAGGATTCTTTTTTTTGCGGCTTATGCCTTTTATTGTTTTTTTGAAGGGACAGACAGTAGGCTGACAGGAAACGGGAGAGAGATGGGGGAAGACATGCAGTAAAGGCCGTGTCGGGCTCGGGAGTCGAACCCGCGGCACACTGCGACTGGATTACCAGTCGGATGCCCAGACGGTTACGCCACCGCCTGGGCGGCAGGATTCGTTTTAATCACAGCAAAGCTTTCTGGTATGAATGTCACCTAAGTACAGTATATAGGATTCTGAGCTTCTGAATACAAGTATTTACACGTAAATGTGTTGGTGGGCCTTTGCACAAACATCAGCAGTTCCTTCAAAGGTTATTATCACTAGCCCTTTCCCGTTGTGAAATACTTGCCGCCTTGTGGCCGCGGGGGATACTGCGCCCTGTGGCCGCGGGGGGTACTGCGCCCTGGGTGCGTTTTCGCAGTTTTAATTCACAAATAAATTCATTATTAATTTATAAATGTAGCCCTTATGAAAAAGGGCTTCGTTAAGACCTCCATATTATTATGGTCAATGCCTGTGTGAAAAGTGGGAGCGATTGGTGCAGGCAGTGAGGAGCTACGGCAGTCACAGTGACACACAGACACACATTCATTCAGACAGATATTGGCTTAATTATAGTATGATGATATGATGATGATATGATAATATGATGATATGATAATATGATTGTCTTAAATACTTGAACTGTTGAACAACTTCAACTGCCTAGCCACAAATAACAGCATGCTGAAAGAATAGAGGCTTCTTTCTAAAGTAAACGATCATTTACATTGTTTTAGACACATTGGAACATATAGTACCGGCCAGGCGGCCACTAAATGAATCAACCACTGGACCATGGTCAGTTTCGTCGTTACCGAACAGGGACACAATGGTGGAATCGTCCTCGAACTTGATGATATATTATGTCAACCCTCATGATCACACTGACAATCATTCAGTACAAAAGCAGTTAAAGTGGTGAGAGGACACACCCGTGGGCCAGTGGAGGTAACCATAGAAGATAAAAGGGCATCAGATAAAAGGCCATGCCATTGATTTTCACTGTGTTGAGTTTCTCTCACACAAGTCTCAGATCATACAAAATAAATTTGTTTGTTTCACAGCATGTGATGTAAAACCCATAGAGTATTAAAAGGATAGAGACTGATCTGGTGCGAAGCTCCGCCCCCTCCGCTATTCATGTCAGTGGAAGTTGCTCAGTGGCGTTTTGAAGCACCCGGAAGGACCGTCTACTTCCGCCTTTTTTCTCTCGATTTGGGCACCAAATGCGGAAGTGCAACCGAGTGCTCAATGTTAAAGCCCAGCTGCACAGGGTTTCCTCGTCATGAATCTACGGGTCCGCCTGCAGTCCCTCCTCTCACCGCTAGGGCCCAGTGCTTCAACGTTGGAAAGCCTCACTAGCCCTTTGGTAAAACCTGCTTCATTTCCTGCTAATTCAGCAGCAGTTCGCAGTGAAGCGTGATGCGCCCTCCTCCCCAGTGAGCATCAAAGGTGCACGTTTGCATCATCAGTTAGCTTACCTTGCCTGAATTAGCCACAGCTTCCCGCCAAGCGCGGTGACAGAGAGGGTGATGAGAATGGTTGTCATGTGAAGCATGAAATCCCTTTAACCAGGTCCTCTGTCACTCAGCAGCCAGTGGGGGAGCGCAGCATACAGAGCCGTATACATCCACAGGTTAAGAGGCAGGGGCCACTGACAGCTTCACGACGCATTTACTCGCTGAATGAAGATCGACATAACACAGCATATCCACAGAGCTCATTGTATTACCGGTGCATAAGGGCCTCAGTGAGCATCTGTACTGTATCGGCACTCCAGGCTTCCCTGCATTAACACTCAGCTGCGGTACCTGCTGCAGAATAGAGTAGAAACTAATATGCACGGTACATAGAGGTGTGCATTGGTGCACTGCCCTCACAATTCAATTCGATTACGATTCACCAGGTAACGATTCGATTCTACGATGCATTGCAATGCATCACACTTTACTATATTACTGCAGCATAACATTGTCATCAGTCAATATAAGCAGTCAGATTTTAGAATTATATTATAGTTATATATTATATATAATAATATTTAGCCTTCGATTATCGATGATGTCACGTTGCTGCATTGCATTGCTGCAGGGCCGAATTGTGATGCATTGCTGAATCGACTAACCACTAACAGTACATTTTTACATAATGTAAAATATTTAGCTCACGTATGTATCATATTTAGCTCACATTGCAACCTACCACAGATAGATCTTGTTTTGTTCTCCATAGATGGATATAAGTATTGTATTCTTTTTAAGGTGAAGTGAGTATTTGTCTTCAAAGCAGAACTTCCCTTAGAAAGAGGAAGGGACCGCACAATCCAAAGTTGCTCAATGGAACAGGACCTAATGCTTCATATTGCATTTTATTTGCACGACGTGTTTCGCCATGTTGGCTTGGTCAGGTGCTATATGAGTATTTGTCTTCTTTGTGAATGCAAACTAGAATCTTTATTGATCTGCCCAACACATAGACTAAGACAGTATCAAGTGTAATACTGCCATAATAAATAGCAGATATAGAATAGCAGAATTACAAAAGAATAGTAATTCTGTCAAATGGAAGAAACCAGGTAATCATAAACACAATTACAGATTCTGTGCCATCATACAATGCAGTACAACATTTCGATGATTCAGATTCAAGATTAAATGTTAACAGAATATTTGGTGGCAGGCCTTTATTGGCACATTCAGTAATACATCAGTTTCCATTTAAAATTACATACCACCACTGGCGATTTCCATCCCATGTCTCATTGTTTGGCAGCATTTGGAGTGCAATTTACCTACTAAAAATGTGATCATCCTACGCATGCCCATAGTTTAAATCTGCATTGAGGCAGGAATAACTGTTATGGTCCAATCTGCAGTAGTGTAAACTATTGTCTAAAGACCTCCATTTGGCTAAATGAGGCATAGCCTGTCACCACATTACACGCACAAAAGCACCCAGCCAGTTTAGTGTTACTTTGGCACTGAACACTAAATTGTGATTTGTTCCCAAACTGCAAATAGCTGGAGATTGGACAGGGAGACCACACCATTATTAAACTATGTCTTGTTTTGATCTAAACAACTCTCCATTACATGTTAATATACAGTGTCTAAGTAGATGTTTTATCTGCATATTTGCTATAGTAGTGACCTGCAGGGCAGGAATTTCAGGGAGGCCATGCACGAAAGCCATGGCCGTTATTGGCCTCAGTTTGGCATTGTGCCCTTCAGAAAACGGCATGCTCTGAGGCCAATGTGGCCTAGCTATGCCGCAGCTGACTGTGTCACTTTCTCCATGTCTCTTTCTTGTCTATATGAAGACACCAGTGTCTCTTTCTTGTCATGTAGACACCAGTGTCTTTTGTTGAGATTCTGAATTCTGAGTGTGTGTGTGTGTGTGTGTGTGTGTGTGTGTGTGTGTGTGTGTGTGTGTGTGTGTGTGTGTGTGTGTGTGTGTGTGTGTGTGTGTGTGTGTGTGTGTGTGTGTGTGTGTGTGTGTGTGTGTGTGTGTGTGTGTGTGAGTAATAGGCTGCACAACAGTGAGACTTGGTGGTCAAGAAACGCTATTTCCGTACTCGACAGACAGACTGACAGAGACAGACACAACCAGACACATAGCTGTCTATCAGCACATAATTGAAGTATTTTTCTATTGTTGAACTTTTCACTTACTCCCCCCCCCCCCCCCCCCTCCCTCGCTGCCAACCTCCAGTTGGACTATGGAGGGCATATACTATCCCTGATACACATGGAATTTACTTTCACCCGACAGCAAGGACTTCCACCGGTAGAGTGTATGTAAGTGGAGATTCATGCTATTCCCCGTTCCCCTACTTCAGTGACAATAACACAATCCCCTCCTGGCTTCAGTTCCCACATGAGAACCTGAGAACACTGTCAGTTTTATTTGTTGAAGTGGCCAGCTGGGAAGCCCACTACCTACGTGGATGAAATGAATAGATACATCCTTGTATGTATATGTCTTGGTTCTGGTGACTCATACTGTCCTCCTTTATAAGTGATAATAAATGAAAAGATCACACCCGTGTGAAGTGAGGGGCGCTAATATATTAAAGTCTAACTCATGTTGATTAGGTGATGTAATGGTGATGTAACAAACTGTGCCAACACAAACATTAAACGAGACAACAATAAAGAGAAGATATGACGTATAATGAGGCACATTATGACATAAATGTTCCCTTCATTGCGTTTACAAAACAAACATTGAACTAAAGACAAACATTAAACCTGTATATAGTGAGGGGCGCTTATGTATTAAACTAAAGTCTAACTCATGTTGATTAGGTGATGTAATGGTGATGTAAAACAATCTCTTTATTGTTAAGGCATTTAATGTTTGTGTTAGGGACAAGATGACGTACATTTTCCCTTCATTGTCAATTAAAGCATTTAGATGCTACTTAAATAATTTTATTGCCCGCATTTTGCGAGGTATACATGGGGGCTCAATTTGTTTTTGAACCTTCATAGATGATAAATCCACCGCTGTCACGGAAGTATCAGATATGACCCAACTAGGGGTCGTGTCCAATAAAATGAATATCAAATATCTAAATACTGAATCAGGCAACTTAAAAACTGTCCGGGATGCTCACAAAAGCCTGAGTAGATGATGAAATTACCCTTTTTTTTTTTTTTTTTTTAAGTGAAATATCCCTTTAATGGTAGTTCTTCACCAGAGCACATTAACATGTACTGTAGGGGATTCAAATGTCAACATTGTATCACTTTTATTGTGGCATTAAGTAATTTTAGCAATTTCCCATTTTAAAATCCCACTCAATTATTCTGCCCTGCTTTAGAAAGACTCGGAAGAATGCCTTGGAATAATGGATTCCTTTGTGAGATAATATTATTAGGCAAATTAGCTTGAATATGTAGGAAAGTGCCAAGTTGGTTCTTGACAATGGTTTGATCATTTCCATTATTGTTGCTTCACTAAGTCTTTTTAATTGAGGGATTGGATGGAAATGCCGTAAATCGTATTAAAACATTAGTTTAGAGCTTGCTGCTGTCCATGAAAATTGAGGTACAAGATGTATGGATGTACTGTAGATCACAAAAGGTACAGACCGAAAAATAATGAAAGTTTCCTCTATAAACCTATTATCGTGTACTCGGAAGCGTTTCTTGTGTGGAACATAGTGTCCTGTTCTTCCACTTTTCTCCTCCTTTCACCCCATCAGTCTCCGTGGGGTCTTTTATCTCTCTGTGTACTTGGGGAATTAGATGACCCTCAGCCTTGTGATCCCATGCATTTCCCATTTTGCCTTCCATTCTTCCATTCCTTCCAGCTCGGAAATCCCTATAGTACTTGATGAGTTCATAATTCCAAAAGCATCATATTTCCTACACGACACCCATCCAAAATAATAGTAACCGACAGTATAACGTATTGTTCTCCTTCACATCAAGCAATAATGTTCTCCAGCCCATCTAATTTAGGGAGGAAATACTTAAAGGTTGAGTTAGTGCTGATGTTGTCTCTCTCAAAGTGCAGTGTGTGAGCTATATTTCCTCCAGTGGCTGCACAGGCAGCTGCAGCCTATAAATAGGCCTGCCCCAGACATGCAGAGGGAGGGGAGAGAGCTTTTTGGTTTAACCCCCGAGACCCAGTACTAATATGACCTCGATAATGGGAATCATCATTAGAGAGTCAGCGGGAGAGTCGGCAGGCCAGGTGAGATCTAGGTCGCCCCGCCGTCTGGAGGAGAGATCTCCAAACCATCGCATCTTGGGACAATCGCAGCACCTGTTGTTGCAGCACCTCTCCATCTCCCCCTCCTTGTTAACTCGCCTGTCCTAGACTCCTCTTTAGCCCTGCTGGCTACCCTTCCACCAATACACCGTCTGCCTGCCGCGGTACAGACAAGGAAGGGCAGCTGACTCTCTCTTTCATATCTCCAGATGGCGTAGTGCATGGTTGCATCCGTGCCTCGTCTACATAGAAATGCATGGCCTGGATTCAACAAAGCAGTTATAGCAAAAGCTTTGCTCTCCCCCAACGGTGCTTTTCTGCAATCAAAGCCTGTTCATCTCCCTCTTGCCCTGCCTAGTACAGCCATTCTGGCACAGATTCCATTCTATTTCTCTCTCCCACTCTCTTTCTCTCTCTATATTTTCCTATCATTCCCTCTTTCAGTTTGTCATTCACACACCGGAGCAGTTCCCTCTTGGTGGGAAAGGGGAGACATTCGCTGATGTGTGACTTCTACCCAGACTTGTGTCATACACATGGGTTTTTAGGTCAATCTTAATTAAGAGGTGAATTCATTAAAGGGGAGTAGATAAAGAGAGGGGAGTCACGGAGGTGACCCGACCGAGGCAGCAATCTTCTCATCGCTCCTTACTCGCTCACAGACAACCTGCATCTGACACCTGTATTATCCACAGAGGTGAGGGGCGGAGGGGCAGGAGAGAGGCAACTGTAATGTCTTTTGGATCAGATGGAGTGTGAAAAGGGAGAGCGTCGTAAAATGTCTCTTTAAGTCACCTCTGTACTTCGTGGCCAGTGGAGCATTATTGCCACAGTTTATGTATCCTTGGCTTGCATAACTCTAAATTCAAAAGTAATCTTTCTTCTCTTTTTGAGAGAGAGAGAGGAGACAGTGAGTTTGTCGGCTTTTGGTCGTTGTTTTGCACTTTATAAAAGCACAGGCAAGTATTGAGCTTTGCCAGTCCTTGTCTTTGTCTTCATACATCATAGAATTGAAGGGGTGGTTAATTTAGATTAGTCTTTGGACAACATATCAACATATCAATTACAACCAATATCAATTTGTGAAATAAAATGGAGGATACTTTATTACATAACATTACTGTAAACATTAAACATGTAAACAAGTTTTTTGTCTTGAATTATTTAAGCATCTTGCAGTAACTTATTTTGAGAATGAAAGGACATTGACAGAAACCAAATTGGATATTGTAAAAGCAAGGATGAGGAAAACAAGATTCAGGAGTGAAGAAATATCTTTGAAATAAGCCTCATAGATTGCTTGCCCAGAAAATATTATTTAACAGGATCTGTTGAATTTGAATGAAAAGTATACATCTGACTGCAGATGCCAATAATATTCCTGAGATTAAGCTTTTATACTTAATTTGCAATTCATGCAGTACTGTCTATGTGTGCCCGCAGTAGTCTCGTTGACATCTCATCATTTAACCAATGGAAATGCACCACCTACCAGTTTGTCAGACTGGCATCATGTATCATTAACATACACCCAATGATGATATTCCGTTCAGCCCCGTTGAACACTCACTTTTTCACGTTAAGTGTTTTACAACGATGTGAGACAGAAACATGTTACTTTCTTTACGATGATTTTGGTCCATTATGGTGACCACAGTCAATGGTGGCACAGTGACAAGGCGTGTGCATTTTATTTTATTTTTCAAACACCATTTGCTTGTAAATGCTGAGGTTTTTCTGGTGCCATTGTCTGTATCCTGAATGGTGTATGAAAGTGGAGCAGATGGCTTGGCCTTGAGCAGGGATGCCACAACATCTCAGTTGGACAAAGCAGTGTCACTCACAGAAAGCTTCTCAACATTCTTGTCGTGTCCACCATGCTGACCTTTGTAGAGGTTGAGTCGAATAAAGATAAACATGGTGAAACCTCAATGGAGTTGGATTGCGTGTAATTATTGGTCACAGGTGACCAATGTTGTTCGGTTCACTATCATTAAGCATACTTTTTTGAGTGGTGCAACCACTCCAAGGAACAGCAATGTCCGTCCTAACCTATATGTGACTATGTTTAGAGTACCTGTAGGGGCAAAAGTGGCGTTGTTGTGCCAGAAACGGAGAGAGAGAGAGATAGTGTTGCACTGTTGCCTGCTAAAAGAGAGAGAGAGAGAGAGAGAGAGAGAGACAGAGACAGAGAGAGAGACAGAGAGAGGAGTTGCACCACTGATTTTTTTTGAACGTTCACACTTTTGTTTGTTTCAGCATTTCCAGCGCCTCGTACAGCACCACTCAACAAGCTGAGCCTGAGGCAATCTGCTTCCTCTGGAGACAAGAGGTTATATGAGTTGGCCCCCGGCCAGTCATTCACAGGGCACAGAGAATTGCTTTCTCAAATAAAGACAATTTAGCAATGTCTCTTCGTGGTGCGGCGAGTACAGCACGTTGCGCTGGTTACTAATCATAAAATATGATGCTTTTATTTACCTCGCTTTGAAGGGATTGCATTGCATTGACCAAGTGGAACGATAGCATCTTCACCAGCAGAGGAAAGAAAGACCTCCCGGCCTATCGACAATTTCCTTCTTCAGAGAGCAGTATTAGCGGTTCCATTAAAATCCTGTCACCCTTTTTCTTTACGTCTGTCTGTTGCTTCTGAGGAGGGGGAGAAATCACAGTCATTCAAATGCTAAGTGACTTCCTCTCTCCCCTGTGAATATTACAGAGAAAAGCGCTACTCCATCATTTACCATGCTGGACAAAAAGGGGGGGGGGGGAAGAAAAAAACTGTCCCTTGAATATCCTACCCCTGCTACCTCTGCAGTATCTCGTCACAAGCCATTACCTCTGCAGAGTGCAGACTGCTAGACACATACGAACACCGTGCTGCGTCAGTCTTCATTAAGACTTAACCATATATGCGCGCCCGCACACACAGTGACACGCACAGACACACACATACATGCACACAAGCATGCACGCACACACGCACACATACACGCACGCACACACACCTATAAGAGCAGGTTTCACTGATTTCATTATGCTGGCAGTTTTCAGCCCCACTCCACTCGCCTGTCTTTTGGACGTGTTGAAGAAATGAGCTTATCATGGCGGTAAATGGATCAATGGTATAATTGTGGGCAAGAGCACTTTCTTCGCCTCCGGCCCAAAAGATTCTGCTATAATAGATGGCGGCTAGGAACAGAAGCTTGTGTGGGATGGAGAATCTGCAGGGTATAACGAAGCGTATATATGTCTGTCCTATCTGTCATTGGTGAAATTGCCTTATTAATGTCTTTGCTCCTTTGTTCGACAGGTTACAGATGGAGGCACCATCAAGCAGAAAATCTTCACCTACGATGCAATGTTTAACACCAATTACTCTCACATGGAGGACTACCGTAGACGGGAAGACCTTGTATACCAATCAACAGTCCGGTAAGCTTCAGCATCAATAAACATATACGCACACGCATATGAACACGCACGCACACACACACACACACACAAGCGTACACACACAAGCGTACGCACACACACACAATTCAATTCAATTTCAATTCAAAGGGCTTTATTGGCATGAGAAAACATACGTTTATATTGCAAAAGGAGAAAGCACAATACAACAATACAGCAATACAATCAAAACAAAAATGATGTACATTTGAGAGTCAATATCTTCAATCTTCAATAGATCAATTTCTATGTACCAAGATCACTCAATGCAGGACAGTGCAGGAATATACACAATGATTAGTCTTTAGGGTGGTTGTGTTTCATTTGATATCCTTCTCCTATCACAGCAACTCACAAATCTTGCTGCTGTGTTTGCACATTGTCGTACTTCGCCCAGCAGATATGGGAGTTTTTTGTCATTTGTCATGTTTTCAAAATCTCCGTGTGTGGTTGTAATCTGGGGGAGTATGTGTCTCTGATATATTGGTACAATGGACAGATGGTTAGGAAGTGTAGCTCACACACACACACACACCATGTAGTCCTCAGCAGTGGTTCTCAAACATTTTCATGTCAAGGACCCCCACATTAGTCATGTATTTGGCTGCGGACCACCATCTGAAAGTACTTTATGTCAGGGACCCCCATTCATGATGTGTGTTGTTAAAGTGTTTCCAAATCTTTTTCAAAACAGCAGATCTACAAGCTCACATTGTGTTGCAATACGATCAATTATTGTTTGCATGTAGATCTGCTTCTTTCAAAGAGCTGATATATAGGTTTAACGTGGCTTGACTGGCCCCTGGGGTCTACAGCATCCATAACTGAGTTAGGAGAGAGGAATCAGAAGACCTCCGGTTTTCTCACCGGTGCACCGTGTCGACGTGTCACTGAACAAGACACTTGACCCCTAACTGCTACCCGGGGGCGATTTACTATAATAGCACCTGCTACGCCTAATAGCTAGGATGGATTAATGCAAAGGACAAATTTCACATACAGTATAATTACATTTACAGTGACAAAATAATACCCCAAAGGAGTTTGGACTAAATTATTAATTACAGGGACAATTCCTTTCAATTTGTGCCGTGGCTGCTTTGGGGAAATATGCAGGAATGGAGTGACCTCTTAACGTCAAGATGGGAAGTGCGCTGAGACGGAACGCTGCTCAGCAGTACACCACATCCTCCCAGAGCATCTGGCAGTAGGTCAGTCGGGGTGAGACTGTGGCTGACCGGGGCCATCAGGGGTTATTTTGGGTTATCGTCTCGGTCAAGACAGGATGAGGGACTCTAACTGACTCACTCAACTCCTCAGGATATGGAGCTTAGTTTTAAAGACTCCATCCAACAGCTGGCCAGTGAAGTCCTTATACCCCCCACTATGCTACTGCATTACGCCTCTCCCCTTACCTCCAGGCTCCAGACAGAGAGCACAGCAGGTGCTCTCTCGCTCTCTCTCTCTCTCTCTCTCTCTCTCTCAGCCAGTTCTGCTCTGAGGCATATAGTTTTGCGGGTGATAAACTGGTGCACGAGCCTGAACCATGGTGGTGGATGTGGCATTCCTGATGTGGACGTGTCATCAGTTTGATTAATGACAGCCCACATCTAAATGACAAATGTAATAGTTTCTACATTTTGTTCCAAGCATTTCATCTCTCTTCCACAGGGAAGGCTGCATACAGTAGATCGATATTTGGGTTATTCCACGCCCAGGAAGCCAATTCGAAAGCCAACATCTAAACCACTTAAAGCCATTGGGAATTCCTTTAGCTCGGGGGAGATATTAGACTTTTAGGTCATCAGGCTCAGGGTGTGAGCCACTCTGCTACATTAGTACATTACCAACAGTGGTTCCGCAGCTGTGTGTCATATACACTACCTCCGATTTCGGTCAAATGTCCTGCTGGTAAATATGACTCATTCACTGCCAAGGACAACTTTGACAACATTTTCCCCAATGGCATTCTCTTCCAAGGACGACTTTGCGACTTTATGGTCCTGTGTTTGATTTTGAATGTCAGCGAACACCACCATAAAAACACCGGAGTTGCTGGAAATATAGGCCATCGAAAAATCACATCCTGATCTGGTCCATCTGTTGTTTACACGGAAATGGATGTATCTCCGGTGTCTTTTTTTGCTGTTTTTTTTCTTTCAGCAAGGCATGCTGTTTTCAAATGGCTCTAACTTGGGAATGCCATGTCCAAAAGGAATATATTTTCCCCCGTGTAAACATAGAACACAAAAAAAAAGTACATAATTGTAAATACACAGAAAAATATGCACACTGTGGAGAGAGAGAGAGAGAGAGAGGTGTGTGTGTGTGTGTGTGTGTGTGTGGGGGGGGGGGGGATGTTACAGAGAGTGAGGGACAAAGAAAACAGAGTGAGCCGAAGGAGGAGGAAGAGGAAGAGGAATCATCTGGCTCTGGTTGGGTAGATTACATGTTTGAGGAGTCCTGGGGACTGTGACTGTCTTCCTTCACCCCGGGCCTCAACAATGCACTTGGCAGCTGAACGGCTGTTTCTCTCTGCCCATCCTCCTCCCCCTGCTGCTGCTCTATCTGTGTGTTCAAAAATGGAGAGAAAACCTATAGCGTATATATGACCCCACTTAGAAATAGAATGTGACATTCTGTCCTGCGTACAGTGCTGTAAATATTGATCCTTTGCTTGTTCTCTTTCATTTTGTCCTTTGCCTTTACATGCTTTAATTAGGCCCACTCACATATTCCCACTTATGTCATGCCTTTTCTCATCCGTTTCCTCTTTTCTTTATTTTCTCATGTTGGTGACGCTGGCCGGCTGAGCATGACGTGTCCACACAATCCTACTGCACACAGTACTCAAGGTCATTTTAACGTTGAGTGTATAAAAATGGACCCAAATGGTCCACATTCACACTCTCAGAGTTCAATTGACACTGAGCGTTTTACTGTGTACCACCCCTTTGGGAGGATATAGCCACCGTTACAGTGTCTGTCACAGTTACCTGCCCACAGAAAAATATAAATGTACACTTGCAGAGAAACATGAGTCACTGAAGTATGCAGACCTGTGCACATGCACACAGACAACACAGACACACGTTGCATATGCATGCACACAAAGAAAGGAGACGAGAGTCTCACTCACACGTAGCACAGGCACAGCAGGGCAGGATTTCAAATGGCTCAGCGTGAGAAACAGTTGGATGCCATACTTGCACTGACCTGTGCCTGGCAAAGTGCTTAGCATACGTTAGGCAGGCAGTGAGGATGGAACAGGGACTTCATGCTTAGTCGCACTAGATCTGTCTGAAGGAATTAACTCTCTCTGACAGATGTCTTTGTCATGATGTCATCCCATTTCCATGGTTGTAGCTCGGCACTGCTTAGTGGTCTGCAGGGCATTCTAGCCCCTCGAAACAACAGCAACATTTCAACGTCTTTTGTGTGACATTTCCAGCACTCTTGGGGGCAATGTGGTGGCCATGAGGGCCCTAAGCAGGCACTTCATTCACTTATGCATTAGACCAGCCATGGCAGGATGGAAAGGCTGATATTTTACCGGCTCTAATCTTCAGAGTGGCGAATCTTCTCTACAAAGCTGCACCATTCCGACAGATCCATGCGTTTGACTTTGAACAAGAAATTAAAGCTTAAAAATATATATATATGAATTTTCTTAGAGAGATAAGGTGTTTTGCAAAACTCTCAATATGTTCCCATCACTTTCACTTTCACAACGAAATCAGGGTTTCGTGTCAGGAATAATTGTGCTGATTGAACTGTAGCAGACTGACACTAATGGAAGTGATTTGTTTTTTTCTCTCCCTATTCCCTGCACTGACAGCAGGGTTTCAAATTATTACACATCTAGCTGTTTCAGGGATGACAGCGATGCAGTCTTCATCTCAGATTGCTTGGCCTTGCCCGGCTTTGACAGATAACACTCATAATATCTCAGATAGAAGATGAATCTTAGCATGTCAACATGCAGCTACAGTACGTACACAAACCAATGCTTAGATTATTCTCTACGTAATCCCTGGGACACTTTGGTGATACAAAATGTCCCAGGGATTCTTGACTTGTCAGGTGATACTGTAGAACTTGAAAGGCCCTCCGCCACTAGCAGTGTTGTGCAATTTGCAACAGGATCCTACAAAAGATCATCTAATCTTCCTTGCAAAATGAATGCTGCATACCAAACACAGGAATTGGAGCAAATTGAAAAATCTTGTCTCTTTCCAAATTGCCCAGGGACAGTTATACTACAGAGGGGAAAATGAGTTGTATCAGATATTTAATAGGCAGAATGTGCATGGCGCAACAGCCTCTCATCCTTCCTCGGGTTGCCTTCCATCATGCCCTGCTGTCATTTATCACCGGGTACTCCTCTCTGTGTTCGTGTGGATTTGAATCTGTGAATGCAGCGTTCAGGATTCCGGACAACAGAGCTCATGCAGCTTTGTGTGCAACAACAGAGGAATGGGCCAACATCAGCATTTACCAAAATGTAACCAGCCAGCACGGAGCCAATCACACCTCCCCCATGGCTCACAAGTAGAAATCCCAGTATTATCCTCATCATTTTGTTCCATGCTTATTCCTCAAGGAAGCATGGGGCGATTACACACCTCTCTGTACATCCCAGTCCCGTAGGCCATCTGTCTCTGTATTCCATATATACTGTACTTGCTGTATACTTAAAGGGGCAATTTACCCATAATTCATCCCAGCTGTATTTTGTCCTGCAGACTTCAATGTCACACTTTCTCTCCAGGGAAGTGTTACACTACAGTCTATAGTCCACTGTCACGTCCTGTCCTAGGACGTACCACGCCTGGACCGCCGTCCCTACCTTTGCCCCTCTGTTGCCTCCCCTCCCCTGGCTGATTGTGAGACTGTGTCCACCTGTGCTTCTAAGCTGAAGAGACTTTGGTTAATGGGTGAACTCACAGCAGACTAGAGTGTGTTTTTGTTAAAGGGACATTTACGGGATTGTGTAGGCCTACAATAAATCTATCGCTATATATAATCTATAGCTATTTTCAGCGAATGACACTGTCTTACATCAAAGTATACAGTAAATCAGGCTTCAGGAAGAGAACCCCAGTGAATCAGAGGCATCTTTTCAAAATGATACCAGATTTCTACAGATATTGACTGGATCAACTATCAGAACCTGCCCAGTGCAGGATTCTGTCAGGACGACTCCCCCTTCCTCTCTATTTGCACTGTTTAGTTTTCTCTCGTAGCTGTTATGGAGGACTTTCTCCAAAGTTGTTCCTTCCTGCATGAGAGATCTCAGATGCCACTCCTCAGGGACAATCGATTTCTCTTGAGCTGAGTGCTGTTTTTGCTTTGCTATCGATCTCCACCTGGTACAACTCTACATGAGTTTTTTTCTGTTTCCTCCCCCCCCCCCCCCCCCCTTTTTTTACTGTGTTTAATATGTAGTTGTTTTTTTTGGTTTTTTTGTATCAACAATAGGTTGTATTGATGTTAATTTGTGTTTGCGAGGCTATGGGTATAATGTTCTTTTTCCCAAGCCCTCACCTTGGTTTGGGTCGGTGCTAATTAGCTTTTTATAACTCGCTGATTAATGAGGCCAATGATTTCAAAACAAAGCAAAGGACAAAAGCTATCTAAAATGCTCAGAAAATATGCTGTGATGCAGGAAAAGGGGTAGGTAATAATGGGATGCTGGAGCTACAGAAAAAGGGGAAAGGGGGTCGAGGTGAAGAAAGGTTGGGAATTGGAAAAGACAGACAGACAGACAGACAGACAGATTTTGATTGATTTACATGCCAGTTTGTAAGGGTTTTGGCGTGCAGTTATGGAAAGAGCCGCAGGTAGTGCCAGAGCAGGTATGATGGAAGCCAAGTCTCTCATAAATTAGTATAATCATGGCTTGTGAAGTGTTCTGGGAACTGAAATGTAGTGGGATGAAATCAAGGGGACACAGGGAGCGATGTTTCTGTGGTTAACATCTGGGATACAGGATGACCAGGACAGTATTAATACATTAAGAGGCAGTATAATGGATCGTAATTATTAATCAATGGTAATATTATGATAAAATGGGACTATAACTCCCATTGTCACTGTCACTGTCACTGAGATGTCTGTCCACTCTTTTCAGTGGACAAAGTGTGTTCTATATCTCTCCATGAATTAATTGTCATCTGGTTGTGTGTGTGTGTACTGTGTAGTCTCAGAGTGCATGGGATAATAGAGGTTTGTTGTTGTACCTCCTAAACCTCCTCTACCCATCTTTCCTCAAAACTGTCCATGGTATGTTGCCGGCAGATTGAGGAAATAAAATAAATCACGGCCACCATACATTTCTGACAAGCACACACACTGTTCACATTGGTGCCTTAATTCTGCTTGGATGTTTGACTAGATCTTGGGGTGCAGTTCACCCCCACTTCATTTTTAGCATAATCCAGCCTTGAGAGCAGAGAGGGACGCCCATTTCCATCCGGTCAGCTACTGTTCCGATGTGCTGCCTACACTCCCATCAAAGTATTATTTTAAGATTATTCAGGCTGTCGGTGGTCCAGTGGGAATCAGGTTGGAGACAAAATGTCTTCTTTTAACATGCTGGAAGCTCCCACACCTTTTCTATCTTTTCCACCTCCGTCAGAATGTAGCTCTCCCTTGCACTATTGGACATTGATGAATCGTGCAGTGTTCTGCAAAATGACAGTAATTCCAAATGCTTAATGGCATAGCGTTAGTGTAAGTGGCACGACCTTTCCTTACACTTGACTCCTATATATCATTAACGAGCCATACTGGCACACTTTAATTTAAGGGGTGTGTTCGATTGGGCTGACTTCAGAGGCTTGTTGTGAGTATGGTTTTCTTCCCTGTTCCGGTGTGACCTCCTGGCCTCTCTTCCAGCAATGTGTATCTGTCTTCATTTATCTTATCATCAGGCTTTCTCTTCTCTGCATTTTGTACAGTGTGAGTGTGCCATTCGGAACGTGGACAACAGAACTGGAGGTTTATTTTTTTTAAACAATCAATGGGCCTACATCAGCATTTGCCATAATCCAGTCAGCAAGCACAAAGCCTCTCCCTTCCCCCAGCAGTAAGAGAAATGCTGTTATTCTCATAATTTTTGAATTGTGTTTAAAATAGAACTATAGTCACTATACCCCATTTCATGCTTTTCCCTCGAGAAAAGCACTGGTGGAGGAAAAACCTCAGTTGATAACTCGAGGCGATCACTCTCTCTTTCTTATATATACTTAGGGTTTTTTTTAATCCTTATTTACCCCAAGAAGGTTTACTGAGGACATGCTGAATTCCTTGCTCAGTGAGCTATGCCAGTGGTAGAAAGAAACTATGTTTACTCAGTACAATTTTGAGATATTTTGAGGTTTACTTTACTTGAATAGTTACTCCTTTTGATACTTTATAGTTCTACTTCACTGCATCTCAGAGACAAATATTGTACATTTCACTCCACTGCATTTATTTAACAGCTTTAGTTACTAGTTACTTTGCATTGTAATAATAGAAAACATACATTAACTGATACATTATAAATTTGCCTATTATGTATTTTTTTTTGTTTACACTACCCAGCAGCACATGAAGAAGCCCATGGCCCCCACCTTTTCCATTTGCAACGATCATTGTGAAATGGGTTATTCAGCAAAATGAGTACAATTTACAATTTAGGCATTTAGCAGAAGCTCTTAATCCGGAGCAATTTACAGTAAGCAAGAACAACAAACAAGATAATACATCAAATGCACAGAGTAGCCTACTTTTACATTCTCAATTCATGACTTTTATTTGTACAGGGTACATTTTGGTATCGTTACTTTTACTGGGAAAAAAAATTATACATTTTCCCATGACAGCTGTCCGGTGCAACAAGTTGCTCAGCTGGGGGTTAATTCAATTGTATACAAAATGAAGCACCTTGATGGTAGTTTTTCATCACACATTACCAGCCCAAATAGAACCGTTAATAAAGGCCATATATCTTCAATATATGACATTTGAGACCAGTGGGAGAAAAAGCTAAAAAGTGTGCTGAATTCTGGCTGAAGTAGATGATGTTGAATGCTGCCCTGAGGTGTGGAATTGATTCCCTTCTTAAAATATTCGACACTCAAGTGTATAGTAAAGAATGCAGTGCGAATAAAGCCTTATGCAGTCTGCATAATTAAAATGGAGGCAAATTCTCCTGAGTTGAAGCCACTGTTAGGATTGCATCCCCTTTTGACGCCGGTTAGTGTTTGGACACCGCTGGTTACAAAAATAAATATAAATGTGGTGATTTTATTTTCACTTCATTTTATTTTTTACTGCATTTGGGGATAGAGTGGCGACTGGGGAAAGGTGCTTGTTGGCTGCCTTCGAGAGTTGACTGCTCTCCAAAAACACACACAGATACATTACATAAACATAGTACACATGCACACCCACATGCACGCACGCGCACGCACACACGCACGCACACACACACACACACACACGCACTACTGAACTCATTAGAGCTCAGCAGCTGTGAGTGCCCTGCCGTTGTTGCAATAGAGGTCCCTGTCTGTCACACCCGGGCAGCAAGGACAATTGTTCCCGTTTTGTGGGAATAAATCACGCGGGCTAAATGTGACCAGTAGTGTCTCTCTTTGATTATCACTGTTGACACATTAGCCGAGTGTGGAATACAGATGGGATCCCTAGCTAATATGGTGGCTATATTGCAATGGTGGACAAAGTACTCCAGTACTCGAGTCAAAGTATAGATACTAAAAAAATGTATAAAAAAATGTACAAACACAATTGATAATAGATTAACTATAATTTCTAAGCTCACAAGTTCACAACACGTGAACGTGTGAAGTAGATTTTAAATACGGCTTAAGTATTTAAATTCATAATGTACTTTTTCCCTTCCTAGAAACGCAAAAGTACAATATTTGTCTTTGAAATTTAGTGGGCACAAACCAAGTATCCAAAAATGCAAAAACTAACAAAAAGTAAAGTGCAGATACTTCAAAGAATATATGTTCTTAAGTACAGTAGGGTAGTAGGGTAAATGTTCACTGTCCACTACTGCTGTATTGTGGTGCTCTGCTGTTGCTGGCTACGTGTTGCTCTTATAGGTTAAGGGGTTGTGGTCTTATCATTACTCCTGTTTATGTTATGAGAGAGAGCATTTTGATGTGATCGCGCACGTTCTATCAACTCCCCACCCTCGGGCCTCACACCACCCGCAGCACCCGCCATCGGCCTTTGACATAATTAATTGCTTTGGGAAGTTGGATGTAAGCTGTGCATGCCATAATGATTACATATTACAGCTTGATTAATGATCACATTTTTAACTGCCAAAAATAGGAAGTAGCAGATTGTGAGTACGATACTGACTGTGCTTCAGCAGGATTTTGACTCACTGGCAAAAGGTTTTAGCATTCAGGTCCAGGCATTCAGGTTTGAATGCCAAAGCATTTGCCAATTGTGAATGCAATCAATACAATTATTTGTGTACAGGCTATGCCTTGGGCAATCTTTTAAGAGTATTTTTTAATTGTATTGTTTAATCACTGTTTATAACTTTTTAAACAAACACCTTGAAAACATACGAGGTTCAACACGGTTAATTGCCTATGCAAGAAGTATGAATGGGACAGATATATTTCAGTATCGGCTCATTGATTGTCATCACCTGTGGCCTTGTTTAACATCAAATTGCATGCATACTGTAAATCAATGATAAAAAGGTCAGTGCAAATCTGAAATCCATCATGTGTGATAAAAAGGGTATTATGGATGGATTTAGTGTGTGAGCGCGAGGGAGGGGGGTTGGGGGCTGGCAAAAGACCAAGAAGAGGAACCGATTACAATGTTTGCAGATGTGCCACATCTGATGTGGCAATAAAAGTATGAAGCTTCAGGGATAACCTATTACTGTATTCAAACAGATTGTATCGCCATGTTTGCTTAAACTCATTGTGAGCATAGGCTGTTGATGGAAAACACCATCATACTAATCTGTGGGATGTATACTGATAGACAGATAGAGCACTGTAGCTCTACTGTGTCATATGCTTGATGTCCCTTTCCAAATATGACTGACAGCATGGAAATGAATACAATTATGAAACCTTGTAACCAGTTGGTTGTAAGGATCCATATTCTTGGGAGAACATTAGCCAAAAATAGCCGATTTACACGCACACATCCAATATAAAAGAATCACACCCATGTGAAGTGAGGGGCGCTCTTATCATTCATCTCATTCCGGCAAATAATAATTTGCATCCTCACCTTCGTCTTCAATGTTTGTGTTTAAGCAATGTTTGTGTTTACACAAACACTCAAAGCTAGCCATTGTCAATGGCATTCAATGTTTGTGTTTACACAAACCCTCAAAGCTGGACGTAGGAGGGGCTAGCGCCCCTCAAAAATTGGGTGGTTGGGCCGGACCACTGCAACCCGTCACAAGGACACAGACATAATCCCATCACATGCCGCAGCATGTTCTGATGTCATCAGGGATCTCCTCCATGTGGGCATAAAGGGGACAAGGACTGACAGATTCCAGCCTTGGTCCAAACATTATGCTAATTAGTCGGGCCGGGCTGAGCCTCGGGCTCAGTGATTTTTCCGTGATCTTTTCTTTATTTATTTTTAGAATGTTATTATAATAAAAATAGCAATTTGTGTAATGTGTAGGCTATAGCCTACATTTATGTATTTATTATGAAGAGGGCTGCGCTATAGGCGATGCACTTGTGACAGGAGGAGGACGAGTGGAGGCGGGTGGCACAGTGAATGGAACGGTGGTTATTTATACCTCTGGCTGGCCTCTGGTTTGCAGACTTTGCACACCAAATGAGCTTCTAACCAGTTAACTTGCCATATGCTTAAATGTTTTATAAGATCAATCAGATTATATCACACGATAGCTGGTTATCGTCATGTTGCACAGAGCTCTCTCGTTAAACCCAGCTGGATGCGAGGCCTTAATTTTTGTGCCCGTTGAGAACTTTAGTACATGTGCCGAAGTTGTATCAGTCTGAACCTCTAGTTCCTTATCATTTCATAAAATATAAAAACTAAATTAGACTGAAAAGAAAAATGGTCCAAGTACAGAGACAACTCGGGTCCAGTTTATTGATGAGTCTAGATATGGTTTAAGTGGTTAAAGCTTAAACAACTGGTTACTATTTTGGTTACATTGGTTATCCTGTATTACATGGTTATTATTATTATTTTACTATTTTGAGTTTTTATTCTTTAAACGTTTCAAACGGATTATGTATAGCATCCTGGAAATATACTTTTCATATATTGCCTTGGAAAGCAGCCATCAAACTCAGCATCTCAAGCGGCACGAAAACAGTTGTCAGTCAAAATGTTGCAGTCCACACCTCGCTGCTTGTTGAGTCATCAGAAGTGTCAGCATGTGATGCTGCATTTACTGGAGAAGTGGCATTAATAAAGGTTTCGGTTTTATGCAAATGAAAAATTCTGCCAAGCAAAGTTTTCGTCATATACTTTCTTGTCCCTTTGCGTTCCTGTCTATGCTGTGTACATTTATTCACAGTGGAAATGTCATTTCTAGGTCAGTGCACACAATAGTTTATTTGCTGACTAATACAATTCCTACTCTGAGGTTTACATACATGATCGTCACTGTCTTGTATATCCAATACAGAACCTGTGTTCAAATGGATCCATTATTTGTATTTTTAGCATTATTATTTAGTCACAACACGAGCACTTATTACTTTTCATTGGATAAATACTCATAAAAACCCACATTTTGGGGATATCATTATAGATGAACAGTAACACGTTATAAAATATTGAATTGCAAAATCTTGAATTCACATTCTCTGTTTCATTTCACAGCCTTCCAGAAGTACGGATCTCAGACAACGGGCCGTATGAATGCCACGTGGGCATCTATGATCGGGCAACGAGAGAGAAGGTGGTCCTGGCATCAGGGAATGTTTTTCTTACCGTCATGTGTGAGTACTCCTCTTGACCGTACATTTGCATAATATATACACTTCTTACCCAGAGAGCATCATCTGCAATGACAGTGAATTAATGGGCAGCTAGTCTATGGTTCAATGCCCTGCTCGAGAACATCTCGATAGGATATTGTCAATGCATTCTCACACCTGTTGCGTCAAACGGGCGATGAGGTGATTCTCACACCGGTTGCATCAAACGGGTGATGAGGTGGGGCAGGATTTGAAGTCGCTGCAACAGGGCTTTCCTGTTGTGTCAGATGTTGCCAAGAACGGATGATTTATGATTCCATGCCTATCAGCATGCAAGTACTGTGCATCCGTGCCGAGTCTGCAGAAGCAGGCCAGACCTCACACCACTGGCTCGAGTCCACAAAGACTCAAGTCTGTTTGCTTTGTTTTTCTTTACCAGATGCGTCAAGCTAATATGAGTTGTAATTTAGGAGTAAAAACGGTTGTTTTTATAGACGTGCTACATTTTGGAGGAATTGAACCACTGATCTTTGACCTGGTTGCTGTTGTCTGGGGCAGTGGTAGATCAGCTATTTTTAATAGCCAAAGCATACAATAGGGTAGTTGTTAAACGGATATGCTACAGTATTATTACAATTTCTTTCTCTGGGGACCCTCTGGAATCCACCCAAGTGCCCTTGGGGTTTCCGAACTCCACTTTGAGAACCACTGGTCTGGGG